>NC_077241.1:79433647-79761980 GCF_947179165.1 Solanum dulcamara
CAGAAGGGGTTTTTGTCCACTAATTTGCCTACACTGAGAAAATCATAAAACGATTTTACATGGACAAAGCACATCCATTAAGTACTCCAGTGGTTGTTCGATCACTTGAAGTGGACAAAGATCCATTTCGACTTCTAGAAGAGAATGAAGAACTTTTTAAAACTAAAATACCATATCTCAGTTCTATTGGTGCACTTGTATATCTTGATAACGCAACCATGCATGATATAACATTTTCTATTAATTTGTTGGCAAGTTATAGTTCATCCCCAACGCGGAGACATTGGAACGATATCAAGAATATATTGTGATACCTAAAGGGTACCATTGATATGGGCTTGTTTTATACCAACAAAAGTTGTGCAGACCTTATTGGTTATGGAGATGCAGGTTATTTATCAGACCCACATAAAGCTCGATCGCAAACAGGCTATCTATTTACACATGAAAGAACTACTATATCATGGCGATCTACAAAGTAGTCTATTATTGCTACTTCTTCAAATCATGCTGAAATAATAGCAATTCATGAAGCAAGTAGAGAATGTGTGTGGTTGAGATCGATGATACAGTTCATCAAAGAAAGATGCGGTCTGGAAAATGATGTCAAAGTACCAACAGTTATATTCGAAGACAATGTCGCGTGTATAGCTCAATTGAAAGGTGGCTTCATAAAAGGACACAAAACGAAATATATTTCACCAAAATTATTCTTCACACATGATCTTCAGAAGAATTGTTATATTGATGTACAACAAGTTCGTTCAAGTTATAATCTTGCAGATTTATTTACAAATGCATTACCAACATCAACTTTTAAGAAGCTAAGATATAAGGTTGGAATGTGTCGTCTCCAAAATATTAAATGAAGTTTTCATCAGGGGGAGTAAAATACGCGCTGCACTCTTTTTTCCTTAATCAAGGTTTTGTCCCACTGAGTTTTCCTGATAAGGTTTTTAATCAGGCAGCACTCAAGGCGTATTACCAAATGCGTGTACTCTTTTTCCTTCACTAGCCTTTTTCCTGCTAGATATTTTCCTAGTAAAGTTTTAACGAGGCACAATATTTATGGATATTTACGATAACTATGTATATTATTTCTTGCAAAGTTTTTAATGAGGCACATTTAATGTGGATATCCAAAAAGGAGTGTTAGAAAACAAGTGGAAGGGCGAGTGGTTGTCCACTTTAGTGCTACTTTATTTTTGTGGGGGGGCCACTTAAAGTGAGCAAGTTGCCCACAATTTTCTTCTCCCTCTAGCTATAAATTGACATTTTCTGGAATTGAAAACATACATATACAGAAGAACATGAAATTCTCTCAATTTCTTCCTTTCTTTTACTATCTCTCTTTGTTATTAACTTGCTAAGTTAGTTTATTTTATAACACTTATATTATTTTGTTATTGTTATTTTTTATTAGTTATGTTTTTAGTTATTGTCAATTTTGCTTTATCCATAACTATTTTGTTTAGCTACATTTGAGTCGAGGATCCTCCGCAAAATAAACTCTCTACCTCCACAGGATAAGAATAGAATATATGTATACTTTATTCTTCCTATACCTCACTTGTAAAATTTCACCATGTAATTATAAAAAAAAAAAGATACATTTTTATATTTGAAATAATTTAATTTTAAATTTCTCAATTCATCTTTAATGACACGACTTGATAGCCACTGAAATATTATGCTCGGTTTAATATCACAAATTCAACGTCGATTTGTATTAAACTGTGTCATATATTTGTCATGAATGGTAAAAATTGAGTTCAAATCACATGTTGGGTACTAGCCGTCAAAAGAAAAATGAAAATTTTGAAGAGTAAAAACAAATCCAAAATTTAAATTTTAAGATTCGAGTTTTAGAATTTTATCACAATTTCTTTCATTTATTGGGTTCGAGAATAAGAAATAATTAATTTAAGTCAAATAACTGTGATATCTTATGATTAGAAGAATAAAAAGAATAACTTTCCGTAAGAAGAGAGCAATCTCTGTCATGCGTTGATTATTATTTGAATGCTATCATGATCCATGATTAATTTGTCAAAAGTACACTTTTGGCCCCCTTTTTATTTAGTTTTTTTAAAGAAAAATATGTAAATTTTAGCTAAACAACTTAAGATAATCTTTTGCGATTTCAAATTAAGAGTCCGTTTGGATGAGCTTAAAAAAATAACTTTTATGTATGAAGTACTTTTAGAATATTTAAGTGCTGAAATTATTTTTATAAATAAGCAGTTGAGTATTCGGATAAAAGTGTTTATGCTGAAAATAAATTGTTGATGTGTTTGACAAATGTGAATTTTAGGGCTAAAGATGGTACTTTAGAAATTAAAATAAAATATAAGGGATATAAAAGTAATTTCCATGGTCAAAGAAAATGACTTTAAGCCCTCCAAAAAAAGTTAGGATTTCTAACTTTTCATTTTTGGGTGACTTTAAAAACTTTATGACTTAAATTTAACATTTTAAGTTGATAATCAAATACCACAATAAGCTAAAAAGGACTTCCAAACGGGCTCTAAGAGTCTGTTTGACATTGTTGTTGAGAGTCTAAAAGCATTTATTTTGAGGGTAAAATAATACTTTTTGAAAAATCAACGTATTTGGCTAATCAATAAAACTATTTTTAAATGAAAGAAGAAACAGTTTTTCTATTGTTGGGAAGAAGTTAAAATTTTCCGCTTCTTCAAAAAAAAAGTACTAGAAATTATTTTTTTCAAGACCAAAATATATCTGCTAAATATATATATATATATATATATGTTTATTTTTATGGTGAGTTTTTCTTATGTAGTGATTTAATTTGTGGAATGATTTTAAATTTACTTTGCTTGATATTTTTAATTATATTTAAATCATCATATTAATATCATATCAATATTTTATTTTTTATTTATTTATCTATGTATAATATTACTTGAAAATTTGAATTATGTACATTAATTGAATAAAAAAATTATGATAAATATTTAAAATAATTTCGCTCAATGAAATAATTTTAATATTAAAAATGCATTAATACTTGTCCTTTTCTGTAATTTAACTCTTAAAAACACTTTTAAAAAAAAATAGCCAAATATAATCTATTTATCACAAACACCTTTCAAATGAATTAGCATACACAAATTATTTTTTAAAAAAACACACTTTTCTTAAAAACTATTTAAAAAAATTACTTCTAAAAATAAATAATTTTTAACAATAATGTCAAACAGACTCTAAGCACTAAGCACTAGACGAGTCAACCATCATATAAGTTGTTAATATTTTTTGAATTGAATGGAAGATTTACATGATTATGTTAATTTCATATTACTCTATTGAAACATGAGTTGGCCGATAGTTTAGTCAGTGTGTTGAATTTGGCCGATAATTGACGTGAGACCCATATACAAAATACGTAATCTAAATTATTAATTATAATAATTGATAAAGCACAATATATATGAAATACATTTATTTTTGCCTCATAGCATGCATGTCAATCTCTCTCTATATATAAAAGGTGAAATAACGTCTCTCAATGGTCATCGTTTCTATTTATTTTCTTTTTTTCTCAATTTTTTTAAATTTTTTCATTTATTTCTTAACATAATAATCTGCGAAATACATCTAATACATCTATTAACCTATAATTAAAGAGGATAATGAAAAGTTTTAACATAAAAAATATCTTTATTGTTGCAAAAGAAAATAAACAGTTGTCAAAAATTTGTTGCAATCAATCTATTTAAAAAGTATAAAAAACAGGTAGGAGAGCACATAATCTAAAGGTCAATTAACAAAATTGAAGAATCATTGCAAGAAAAGCTTTACTACCTCAAGTAAATCATTTTTTTGATTTGTTTGTACAAATAAAATTAAGCAGGAGAGCACATAATCTAAAGGTAAATTGACAAAATTGAAAAATCATTGCAAGAGAAGATTTACTGTTTCAGGTAAATTGAATTTTTGAAAAGCTTTACTACCTCAGTTAAATCGAATTTTTGATTTGTTTGTACAAATGAATTATGCAAGAGAGTACATTATCTAAGGGTAAATTGATAAAATGAAAAAATCATTGCAAGAGAAGATTTAATACTTCATGTAAATTAAATTTTTGATTTATTTGTATAAATAAAAATTATGCAGGAAATTAAATTGAGAACTAATAGCAAGAGAAGCTTTACTACCTCAGGTAAATCAAAAATTTAATTTGTAAATGAATTCATTAGAATATACCTATGTAGATTTGACCACTTTATACCAACAAAAATTATAACAGACGTATTTAATAAAATAAGAATAAAATTTTGTTTAAGAATTCAATATACCGAAGATCGAAAGACATCAAAATGTCCTCTAACATTCAATTTGTGAATCATGAAAATGATACTTACCATAAAGCATTAGTTTTCTCATTCTAATCTTTTTGATTTACAAATGCTAAGGACTATAGAGTAATGAAATGATATGAAAAGTTATAAAAAGATAAACTTATGATTATTTTTTTAAAAAGTAAAGAATAAATTTAGTGTGATAGTTAGAGAAGAATAAGAAGACAAGGCAACAAATTGCAAGATAAAAGGAAGAAGATAGTGAATTGAGTAAAAAGGAAAAGGAAGGAGAAGAAGAAAAAGAAAAGAATGTTTTTTAAAATACTACAATAAAGGAAAAACACAAAAAAGAGAAAAAGAATGAAACGTTACTTTTTGTTTTACTTTTCTTTAAGCCACTTCTCTCTTTTCCCATCTTTTTTATTTAACATTTGAAATAGAAAAAAGTTATAAAAATAAATAAATAAAACTATATATTAAAAATGTAATTATAATATAAAGGTGAGTATAACTATGTAAAAAAATAATAAGATAATATTTTATAAATTCTTTTGAATTTTTTTAAGAGAGAACATAAAAGAAATACTTTAAAAGTCAAAAATAAGAGAAAAGATAATTATGATTGGTCAAAGAGATTTTTTTTGACAAATTTTATAGATGAAAAGAAAAAAATTAATAAAAGAATAGAAATTTCATAAATAATAATAAATTCTGATAATATGAAAGAGAGATGAACTATTTTTTAAATTTAATTTAGGGAATTTTACCATATTTTGAAAGACTAATTAAGTTATGTATAATCATCAAAAAATTAAGAATTCAAATATAAAAAAACATGAGAGACAGAGAGATAAAGATTAAAAAGGAGACTCATCAAGGTGTAGCTAATACAATCGTCGTTAGAAAATATCGAAGAGATAAAGAACACAATAATTATGCTCCTAAGAAAAAAATCAAAAGATCATTTAGATGTAGAAAAATATTATATAAAAATAACAATTAAAAGATAGTAGGTTCATTATTTTTGGGAAATGCATATGTATTAAATTGGTGTGAACTAACATTTTTTAACTTTAATTTTTGATATAAGCATTTATATTTGTTATTTAATCAATATATAGAATTCTTATTTATATATGGAAATTCTCTCTCTTATATCTCGATTAAAATTATAAAAATATCATCTTATGATTAATGTCTTCATGATTATTAATAATAACTAAAACTTGAAATTTAATCTATTTGAATTTGAAAACTTAAAAAGATTCTTAAAATATTTTTGATATTCGAATATTAGAAAAAGTTTTATTTCAAATCTTTAATAAGACTTTTTATTCAGCGCAAACAAGTTTCCTAATATTCAAATAAACTTATATAATATTTAAAAATTAATTAGCATTATTGGCTCCTATAGGAGGGTTCCCTTTGCCTGGGGTATGTGACATATTTGGTCCACCTTCATCGTAGTCCACCCTCACATCCACTCCTAAAAGCTTGCGCATATTCATTTGGCTAATCTCCTAACCACAAAAATAGGAAAAATGATTTAATGTATTGGTATACGATAATATGTATCGCCTTATTTCAAAGTAAAAACTTTGAACATGAATTTATATGAATCGAATTTCAAATAAATGTCAAATATCGATGGAAGGTAAAAAGACTATTTGGATATGAATGATACAAAATACAAACCTTTCTTATATAGTGGAAAGCGAAGTAGCAAAAGAAAAATTTCTTTGTCAAGTTTCTGTATTTTTGGTTTTGTATTTGATGGTGTGTTATTTGTACTGAAGCTCGATTATATTTGAATTTATTCGAAAAATCAGATACTAGGATAATCTATTTTATAATATAGACGATTTTATATCCAAAATTTGAATCGACTTTCAGATGAGTACTTATAACTCCATCATGACCCTCGCCCTTAAAAGTTTCATGTATTTATTAAGCATTCACAAAGTGCAAATAATAATCTATAAATATTGATCTACTTGAGAAAGTTACCTCTCTCAGTAGGCTATGTGGCCTTGCCACATCATGTATGCCATTGCTGCAACCTATATAAAACAATACACAATCAATTTGAATTCTCGATTCCAAATTAATAGAGATCGGCTATATGAATTCTCCCTAGTTACATACTTTTTAAATTTAAATTCATCTTAAACTGATATTATACAAAATAAAAACAGGTTAATTTCTTTAATAAAAAAAAGTTGTTAAGTTAATTCACCTGGCCATGAGCAAATGAAGACGAGACATACAACAAAAAGAAGTGTCTTCATATTACCACACACACAATTGCAACTTCTCAAACTAAAAAAATACTTTAAATTGTTGCCAAGATTTGTTTGAATTACTTGAAATTGGTGAAAACCAGGTGCTTCTTATAAATACAATGTATTGTGGATATCATTATTATGCAGAATTCCGATATGTTTGTAATTAAATAAGTTTCCAATCAGATAGGATTGCAATTGGATAAACTTTAATTTTGATCCTATCCTTTACAAGGCTCTTCATTTCTTCAAGTGCAAATTTAGATAAGTGATATTTGTCATATTTAAAATTTAAAGGCGTAGATTATATTAAATTAAGTCCTCTTAACTATAGTTACCGAACAAATTAGGGGGGGTGGGGGGTGGGGGGGACCTCTCCAATTTTGACAAGAAGAATCTCATTTGCCACTAATTTTTGCTCATCACTTTAAATTTTAATTAGACTTTCTGATTATTATTTTTTGATATAATTGATTTGATTTTAATTTTATTTAAAAATTAAATCATAAGTATATATATTCATTTTTAAAATAAAAAAAAATAGTGGATTCATCAGACATTGGGTGAACCCCCTAAAAAATAATTAAAAAAAGAATTAATCCAATTAACAAACGAAAGGAACAGAGAGACGTTAACAAATTTCACAGTTCGCCTGACAATGGGCGAACAATTAGTTTTGGTAGATGTCCTTTTTTGATACATTGCGTAGAAAAAAGGGAAACTTACACAAATATACTATATTAAAAAAATATTTATTATTTATAGCAATAATTTTTTTATTAAATACTTATAATATAATTTTAATACATATTATAGAGAACTCTTTATAAAACATATATAATACAAGTTTTATAAATGGATAATACATTTATCACATACTTTAATAGACTTATAATATATTATGTCAGTTTCTTACTACACAAACATAATATATATTTTAAAACACTTATAATACATTTAAATTGCATGCATAATTTACTTTTAATACAAATGTAGATTTATCATAATATTGCTATTTATTGCTATAAATGATAATAAATAAAAAATATCATTAAAATCAGTAATTAATTTTTTAAAAAATACTCAACTAAGTAATTTTTCCCAGAAAAAATGCCCTTTAGGCTGCCCAGACTCTTGATATGAATGTGGAGTAGCTGAGCATTTTATTTGGGTCAAATCCATCAGTGGCCTCCTAAAATTGACACCATCTTTCACTTATATACCTTAACTAGACTTTGTTCATTCTAGACACCTCATGTCGAATTTCGCTGTGTCATTTTGACATTTTTTGCTTACATGGCAGAGTAAGTGTGATACACTCATTGACCGCGCGTGAAAGACCTGATTTAGTCCATTTTAAAATTTTTTTCCTTCTTCTTCCCCATTTTCATCCACCATTTTTGCTAATTTAAATTCCATCAATGGTGAACGAAGATAGTTACAACAAAATGGTGAAAATTAATAGGAATAGACTCATTTCAAGATTTAAATATTAAATATTAATGAAATTCTTTCTTAAAAGAATTATTTACAGAAAAATGAAAAAAAATTGATTAATTCTAGAGCTATTTAGAACTTGATATTTGATGAAAAAGACAAAAGGATAGGGGTTATTTCAGCAAAACAAGATATTTGGAGAAAACATTAATCAAAAGGGACAGGGGTATTTGGAGAAGAACGCCGGGGGGTGGGGTGCGGGGGTGTGAGCAGATGTATCTGCAAAGGGTTAGGGGTATGTGGAGAAGACAATAAAAGAGGGGGGGCGGGTTGCAACTTTTTAATGGTTTAAATCTTTTTGTTTTTCAAAAATATCACGTGTCACTGATTCATTGGTCACTTTTTATTTTTACTCAAAATTCATTATTTAAGAATTATTTTTGACAAAAATGACAAATGTCGTCGTTTAATTCGTCACTTTACACATCATTCGCGAGTGTAACACACACACATCATATATTTTTGCTGATTGTAAAAAAGTGTCAAAATGACAGCGGAATCCGGCATAAGTTGTCTAGAATGAACAAAGCCTAGTTGAGGTATCTAAGTAAAAGTTGGTGCTAACTTTAGGGGGCCATCGATGGATTCGGCCTTTTATTTGTTAATGTTCCAATATTCCAATGAACGAATGTTGTTTATTAGGGGAGTGCAAAATAGATCATCTGAAGATGAAAAATTACAAATCACTATGATACACTCTCAATATATATATATATATATATATATATATATATTAATTGCAAATCACATAAATAATTATAATAACTGATAAAGCACAATATATAGGAATTTAAATACATTTATTTTTTGCCTCCTAGCATACATGATAATATTTAAATAAACTTAAATAGTATAGTACTATGATATATAAAAATTAATTAGTATTATTGGTTCCTTTAGGAGGGTTCCCTTTGCCTGGGGTATGTGCAGTATTTGCTCCAGCTCCACCATTATAGTCCACCATCACATCCACCTCTAAAAGCTTGCGCATATTCATTTGGCCAATCACCTAACCACAAAGTAAGAGGGCAGGGGATGATTAAGTTATATACACTGATAAATGATTGAGAACTTATAATCGGAGTCCGACAAACTGAAAAAATTGTTATTACTATGGATATCATATTAAACCAAATAAAACTAATAATTAATCGAAAGGAAGAGAGAGCAAAGATAATGAATAATACTTATAATTAATCGAAAGGAAGAGCAAAAAGATATTGCTAACAAGGTTGATCTATTTCCATTACTATAACAATATACGGGCTTATATATATGGATCTATATATTGTTAACACCTTTTTATACGAAGAGATACTATTTGAATACCACTAAATAAGAATACGATGAAGTGATAAGTGTTTTTTTATTTTAATTAAAAGTTTGAATTCGAGCCATCAAGCTGATTCGAAAGCATTTTGTAGCTCCCCTACAATGAAACTTTATGGCACGAATCCAAATTATTAAGTCCAAAAACAGATATCGAGTATCCAGTAAAAACTAAAGTGCAAATAATCCATAAAAAATGATTTACTTGAGAAAGTACCTCTCTCTGCAGGCTTTGTGGCATTGCCACATCTTGTACGCCATTGCTGCAACCTATAGAAAACCAAAAAAAATAAAAAAAATTGATAACTATTAACGAAAGAACTATTTGAGTATATAATGAAGTTAGAACAATAGCCACTCTGTTTTTATTTTATACAAGCTGAGTCAGCTATATAAATTCTATCTCATCACATATTTTTCTGTTTAAATTCATCTTAGGTCAACATTATAAAAAATAATAATCGTAAAATTATTCACCTGGCCATGAAAAAATGAAGAGGAGATATATAACAAAAAGAAGAGTCTTCATATTATCACACACTTGCAACTTCTCAAACTAAAAAAAAAAAAACTTTAAATTGTTGCCAATGCAAGATTTGTTTGAGTTAATTGAAATTGATGAAAACTAGCTACTTAAATAGTTGCTATTTTTTTTGGTACTAGTTCACAAGTTTTACGTAAATTATTGTACTAGCTAGTGCGCCTGTCTGTGTACAAACTTCACTCGATGACTCTTTTGAACTTATTCACAAATGCATTTCAATTCATTTCTCACCTTAAAATAAAAGTCAACTATCCATGCATATTTATATATGTGTCCTAATTTATTGCGTCAATGTACTACGTATCATTGATGATAACATTTTTTAAAAAATATGATTTAAGTGATAAGGTCTACATACATCATATTCAATATTCTCTAGATTTTATTTATAAAATTACACTAACTATGTTATTGATAATTTTAGTTTGACGTATGTTTCAGACCCGTCCATTTTCTAATTTAACAAAGTACACATGTAAATCACATTTTTTTTTTCACGTGTGCCTTTTGTATATTTTTGGAATATTCACAAAAGTTGCACATTAATGTAATTTTTCAGCTAAAATTGCACCCTTTTTTGGGGTGGAGGTGGGGGGTATTCCTTAATCATATTTACTTTAGTGTATCTGGTTTGACATAAATAAATGTAGGTCAGTATAAGTTAGGCAGGGATCCATGTTTTAGTACGAAAATGCTTTTCATTATTGCTTATAAGCATCTTTCCACTTTCTTTTTCCCTTTTTTCTTGGATTTATTTACCAAATAAAGATGCAAAATTGGCTTTCTATTAATTATATACTTTCAAGGTTAACGAAAATAGAAGAAAAACTTAGTTTTTTTTTTCTTTAGCTTATAACTTTTTTAAACATAATTAGTAGAGCTCAATATATATTAGTAAAAAATGTGTCGACGAGATTGCCTTGTGTGTTTAATATTTAAGTACTTGTTAATTAAGTCACCTTAGATGAAAAGTATAATGGAAAGAGTGATAGAAAGAGATGTATTTAAAATTTAAAGTCAATCTATTTGAAATGATTAAAGTATATTGTTGCTATAGCCGGGAATTGGAGGGGACAGCTCTAAGGGGGTTCAGTTGATAAGTAGATGTGGAGTATAAATCATTTAACTTTTTGATGTGATTATTTTTTGAATTATCTTAGTGAAAATTTTAATTCTGTACTGTATAGAGTGTTAGTTATGAGGTTCATCTGGAGCGAGTAGTTTCAACTCAACTTTTATATACGTGTTAGAAAGAAAGTCACTAAATTAGTACAAATAAATGAATAATTGATCCGGACCCAATAAATTAAATGAGTTATGATAGAATCACAATCTCAAACTTATAAAGTTAAAATCTTGAATCTGTTTTGATTAATTTTGTATTGGTGTGTACTATTTCTTATGGATGTTGTGTACATCACCTCATTTTCTTTGTTTATAGTGGACTGACTGATTGATTCCTTTCACTTCAAAATTCACATGGGCTCCTGTTGGAGATGAATGAATCTTCCACCTTTTTGTAATTCAATTTGCTTATCATTAAAATCAGGACCAATGTGTTGCTGCTTTTCTATTTCACTATGCTTCAGACTAACCCAATAACAAAAGGTTAAAACACATCCAAAGTACGTAACATAATCCCTCTTATATTAGTTTAAATTGCTTTCCATTTCACTTAAATATATTGGTCAAAGACTATCCTGGTCACAAATCCCAGATATTATTAAATTAGAATACAAAAAGGTGCTAATTGTCATAACTGAACTGAATTATCTTTACCCAACAGTTTCACCTCTGAGTTGAAATAGAGGGGCCGGCCATCCATCCTCAAAATAATAGGAAGGAAGGCACCGTTATGATACAAAGGAAATACTCATTTTCAACCTGCTAGAGGACCATTACAGTACAAGGACAAAAAATCTAAGCGAAAAAGACCAAGCTTTTGCAACGCAATTCACAATAATAGATCAGAAGATGCTACAGATATACACACCCTTGACTTGTCGCGGGTGAGAATATGCAACTAGCATTAGGAATGCCTACAGGTTGAAGTTTTCTTCCTAGTATGCAAGAACAGCTCCAGCAGTGGCGGATGCTGATAAAGACGAAAGTGGCATATCACCTTCCCCGAAGCCTAGTCTGGCTCGAAAAGTTTTGGCATCAGACATTTGTCTCACAAAACGAGTAAAGCTAACCCAATTCCGATATTCAAACAAGTTCTTGTCCATCCTGACAAAATTGAATGAGAAGGTTGGTGTTCCTGGACCATCCGAGTAGAACTTAGACATCCGTAACACCTGTTGAAACGATCCGTCATCCAAGCTACTTGCAGAGTTTTCACCTTGCAGGGGAATGTCACATATCCTAGCGGCAAGTAAGAGTTGTTTTACAAAACCTTCTGGACTACTGGCAGGATTCATCTGCTGCTCTTCTGCATCTTGCATTTCGAAACATGTACAACACATGGAAAAACCATATCTGCCAAACACGCGAGCAATTGGCAGCAAACCATCTCGAATTGATGTATTGTAGTAGCCAGCCGTTAGCTCAGACGGGTGAGACTGTGTGCCATAATGCCAGTGAATCCCAGCCACTTTCCCTGACAAATTAACTTCAAGACCACGGAATATGGTCTCTGCTTCCCTACATATCCTCTCACCGTGAAGCAGTAACATCCCCGAGTACCATGCAAGGAAGAACTCTCCATATGGTGTGTTCCAAGAACCGTCACTTTTGAAAAACTCTGTGCTTTCAGGATCTTGCATTAAATTACTGGCACCAATAGGTCCACCATTGGCCCACTCACGCATTCCTATCTCCCCAGCACAAGCATTTAAAGATGCAAGCATATACTGCCAGTTCAAAAGAAGACAATCACAATTTTGGTTGGATAGGGATGACATGGAAAATCAATTGAGCTACATAACATCATTTTTTCCACACCTTATCATAGCATTGGAATTCGCCAAGTTCACGTGAGCGCCAAGTCCAAGCCAGCTTCTGTAAAGGGCATGAAGGATATCTCAACTCACCAGCAGGGCCCATTCCAACTTGGATATCCTGCAACATAAAATTCAAATTGCATAGGTATGATACCGTTAAAAATTAGTAGGTGAAGTATTAAGTGAGCATCATACAGTTATGACGCCACCAAGGAATGTTATGAAGGTGTCACGGAAGCTCCTCATAAATTCAGTATATGCTTGAATTGGAGATCGTCCGTGCAGAACGGGAAGAACATCACATCCTAGGGATATATATTCCATATTCCGTCTTCCAAACCTGTCTGAATATGTTAGATCTGGATCTTTATCGATTTCTTCACGAACCCACTGAGGAAGAGGAATCCTAGCAGCAGCAAAAAGGAAAAAAAATTCAGATAGTGAATCATCAACTAGAAGCAATCATTTCTAATGGAACTGCAGAGGGAGAGGCAGAGCAAGATCAAGAGAGCACAATGCTTAAAAAGTTCAACAAGCACCCAAGGGTGTAGCCTAGTGGGAAATGAAGTGGGGGGAGAACCATTAAGTCTCATGTTCCTCTCTACCTAAGCTTTGGCATGTAGAATTACCTGAAACCTGTGTTTGTGGGAGGTAGCAGATACCCGTTGTAATATTTGAGCCACGACCAAGCTGTCCCCAGACACCATCGTAATAAAAAAAACGAAAGAAAAAGAAAGATAGATAACTACCCCGAAACATTGAAATTTAAATAATTAAAATTCCAATTTCCAGTCAAGGTGTACAAATAGAGGAGAGAGCATTCAGTAATAGGGAGTCTATTGTTGGATAGAGACAGTCCAGTGACTCATCAGCTCACAAAACGGCCATCAGAAGACAAATGCTCTTCTGCATAACTAAACACTTACTCTACATATTCTCTTATCTGCCACAAACACAGATAGACTAGGACCAGCTGAAAACAATGCTAACCATTGGTAGAAAAATAACAATCAAACTCATTTCTCTACTTGTGCCGAAGAAGAACTACCACCGATGACTAAATTAACCTAGTCATTGCAACTTTTAGCATAAATATATTTAATCAGTATTAAGATTTTATGTTTGTTTTTTTTAAGATAATTCAAATTTTTCATTAAATAAAACATTGATATCTAAATAGTTTGTTGGTTATGCATTCAACAGGGTATTCTCCCTTTACACCAAAAATACAAGAAATAAAAACCATCTGTTTATGCTTGCTATATCATTCTCGCTATTTTGAAACAATCTTCTGTATTTTTCACTCCACAAACACCGAAAGACAAAAAGATTTAACATAACCCATTATCCGAGAAACAATAGAGAATCCATTCTTTTCAAAAAAAACAGAAAAGAATCAAGTAACCTTCTACTAAACCTCCAAATTGATTGGATGAAGAAAATGCCCTATTCTGAAGCAACAATTCACCTAAAAAGATCAAAGTGAGAATTTCCATAAAAAAGAGAGCAACTTCTGTTGAGCTTTGGTCGTGCAAGGGTACAGCAGAGAAATGGCATTGCTACAAATTCCATAGGGAAGATCGTGATCTTTCTTCCACCATCACATTTTCACACACTACCTTTATAGAGAGCGAGGGGGAGAGAGCGACTTTGTGTGTTCAAAATGGCGAGTATTACATCCAAGTGGAGCTTTTAGCATGTACTCCCTACTTACCAAAGTGTCAACTTAGCAAAAATCACACCCATTAAGAAATCAATAAATACAATATGTAGTTTGTAAACTACCCCTATTTAATAAATGTATCTTGAAAATTGAACATTATTAAGAAGATGGAGTATAAGGGTATAGTTGAAAAAACATATTAATTTGTCTTGAATCCCTAAGGTGACACTTATTTTGGGACAATTTTGTTTGTTACGGTGACACTTATTTTTGGACGGAGGGAGTAAATATTATATTAAACATTTATAATATAGCACATTTGTACAGAAATCCATTGGTATCTGTTAAATCGTGTGACCTCATTTAAGCGGAACAACAATTAATACTACACCTCAATCTCAAGCAAGTTCGGACCGACAATGAAAATAACAACAAGCTCATCTTAGGCCAATACAATACAACAATAATATTTAGTACTAAAAGTTCTCTATATTTTTATAGCATTCTAATCCAGATATGACTAAAGACTAATAGAAAGCAGAAGACCTGAAGTAAACATGGTAATGTGACTAAAGAACAATCCCAACTATTAGCTATCGCCTATATAAATCTTTTACTTTGACTATGTCCTATTTTTTCGCTAGATATAAGTGGGTTCAAGAGATTATAGGTCTTTCGACATAACTTCCTTCCACTTGATTTTAGGTCTGCCTCGTCCCTTTTTAACACCTTAATTAACTATAGCTTCACACCTCCAAACCGGTGCATGTGGAGGTTGAAGCCAGACCTGACTTAACCAACCTTCTCTCTTTAATTATCAATGTGTGCCACATGCACCTTGTGCTAAATGTGATCATTTCTAATCTTGTATGACCACACATCAATGTTGGCAACTTAGCATGTGTATCCCAGTGACACTCATCTCGTGGATATGTTAGATTTTAGCGGCCCAACATTCAGTGTCATTTAACATTGTTGGTTCATTTAAAGAGACGGACACTTTTATTTATTTATTTATTTATTTATGTTTGCAACACGATCCATCATTCACAAGCGTGACTCTTTTACTATGGATCAAGCAGGTGGTACTCTTTTTTGCTCATTGATGACCATGAGAATTTGACTTAGGACCCTGCTTGCTATGATCCCATATTAAAGAATTTGACGACCATTCAACCCAAAAATTATAACGCAGCAAGTGAAGTAGCCCAATAGCTTTATAAAATCCCATAACTCCAAAATCAGGCTACATGTCGAGAAGGGTGCAAAGTTATATAGTTGTTTCATATAGCCATAATTTAAGAAAAAGCACGCACATGTCCCTGTGAGAAAATTATATAACTCAACACCCTCCCGACATGTAACCCGATTTTGATGTACTTAAGTGAGACTTATGAATGTGAGAATGGGCTCACCAATACCTCAATCTACTACCATGTTGAAGAATTTGAGCATGTAGCCTAAAACCTTAAGACAAATGACACATATTGGGAAAAATGAATTGAATTGTTTGATTTTCCCTTCAAGATTTAGAGATCTGAATCATGTTTACAGAGTAACCAAAAAGGTAAAGATCAGATTATATCCTTATAAAAGTTACACAATTACAGAGATTGGGGATCTCTCCATATTGACGAGTTACAAGATCTTAACATTACATATATGAATTATTACTTCACGATATCAACTTCCCATACGTCTTTGCCAAAGATGGTGGAAGATGAATTATGGCACAAGTTAAATGGAGAAAACTAGATGCATAATACTAATAAATCAGATACCAATTATATACCAAAAAGAAACACTTTGTTCAAATAATTATTTACATGGAGGAGGCTGTCAAACTTTCTTGTTCGTCCATTTCTCCATGCAAATTGTGCCACTTTTTTTAATTCCTTTTCACGAAGCCAATCAATTTCGAAACATGAAAATCAATCAGTTTCTTTTCTCACCAATCAAAATTGAGTCAAGTACCTAACAGGCTACTCTCTTTGTTGCAAATCATGTGTCATTTCTTATTTAGTTGTCCGATAATTTTGTCCACTCTCATTAAGGAAGCTTTTGCCCTACAATAACTTTTAAGAGTTTCTACTCCTGAAAAAAACTAACCATGGAATCCACTTTTATATAAAAGAGGATCCACTGTTTTAACTTGTTTGTTAAAAATTTAAGTGCAGTCATAGGCTCATAGAATTGGTTGTTATGGTAAAACTAAGTTATAGACATGCAAGTTATGTTGCTCAAAACAAAAATACATTTCTCTATGATCTTATTTGAAACTCCATAGAGCAGACAGTACAATGCGAGACATACAAGTATGAACATTTTTTTTAGAAATTAATATGTAACAGTATGAAACTTGCCAGAATATACAGAATCAGTCAGTTGAACCTAATTCAAGGCAGTCCAAGCAGCTTCTCTTACTCCATTCCAATATACAATCACAAAAACTAAGTAAAGGTGTTTGAGCTATATAAGGTGAAATTAAACACATATCTAAGTACTGTTTCCAACATTCTGATTTCCAAACCACACAACCCATAAGCTTCATTTACTTGCTTCGCCCTCCAGCAAGCCCTAATGCTTGCTAGAACACACACAAAAAAAAGAAAAAAAAACTACACAATTATGAGTCAAATGGCAACTGGCAAGCTTACTGGAACACCAAAAGAGACGCATATAAAATGTGCATTCCACCATATTACAAGCAAATGCTATTCAAAAGATTCAACTAATAAATGACAAACGCGAAGAAACTTAAATTCATTTAGTCAATCATGTGAACTACTAGCAGCAGCTAGACATTCTACTCTTCGAGTTAATTTGTTTTGTGGTTTGAGATTTATATTTGCTTTGAAAAAAACAAAAAAAACGCGTTTGAACGAGAAAATAAAGCAAATGTTAACTGGAAACAAACAGCATTTTGTTTTTGGTATCCAAACAAGAGTAAAAGAAGAATTTAAGAACGTGTACCAACCAGAAAGGATCATCAGGCCCTGTACCGCACTGATGAAATGCCATTAAAGCTCGAACTTTCAAACCACAACGCTTAGCCAACACCACAATCTCCAAATACCCTTGCCAATTATAAACCCTAGGCAATTCCCTCTCCACCAGTCCCCACCATACCTCCATCACAACTCCTTCAACACCAGCCGCCGCCAAAGCACGAAACGACTGCGTCATCGCCTTCTTCCTCTTCAACGTCCCTACCGGTAAGCTAACAGCATCAACCGGAAGAGTGACGAACACCGGCGAACCTCGCCATCGGTGGTGAGTAGACACTCCGTGCTGAAGCTCGTACTGGAGATCACCGTCGAATCCATTAGATGAAGATGAGTCGAGACGACAAGCCAAAGTGAATCGCCTAGCTTGAAGCCGAGTTTGGATCGGTGAGAATCGAAGTGAACGAACTGGAGTTGAGTCAGTACGAGTACAACAGATAGATGCCGAGAAAGATGGAGCCGATGGCGAAGCGATCGCCATTGTTGAAAAGCTTCTTTAGCTAGGGATTGAAAATGGCGTATTTATAGAAAAGGTAAAAAATTAACCGCTGTGTAAATTAGATGGGAAGAAAAAAGCAAGTATACTGGATGCTCTAGTGTGAGCTTGTTCTCATCAGTACTCATAGATGAACTTTTTTTATTTTATTTTCTTACCTTATTAAAAAAAAAAAAAAAAAATAAGAGGAGTTTATTGAAACATCAACATTTTAGCATTAAATATGACTCTATAGTTATAATCTGTTTAATTGTAGATAATAGCAAGATGTTAGGGAAGGAGGGAAACTAGAGGCGAACGAGATCTGGGACAGTGAGGAGAGAATGTATTTTTTCGCTGATTTTGAAAAAAAAGAATACAAAAATAAATTAATTTATATCAAAATGAATACATATTAAGAGGAGAGGGGCGAGCGAGACCGAGAGACTGAGGAGAGAGGATTGTATTTTGTATTTATTTTGCATTGCAATCTATATTTATTTTATATCAATTGTATTTGAAATACAGTGAATTTAATTGTATTCATCCTCTCTTTGATTGGATACAAATACAACTGACAGAGGGGGTGAATGTATGTTGTATTCGTATGAATGCAAATACAATCAATACAAAAAAATACAAAATATAATTTTTTGAATACAATTGAAATAAAATACAAAACTCTCATCTATATTTATTAATAAAATTGACACATCTATTTTGCATTGTATTCGAAATACAACGAATACAATTGTATTCATCCTCTCTTTAATGGGATACAAATACATTTGACAAAAAGGATAAATGCATATTGTATTCATATGAATACAAATATAATTGATACAAAATAATTTTTTTCAAATACAATTGAAATAAAATACAAAAATTTTACCTATATTTATTGAATACAATTGATACGTAATAAATTTAAATGTATTTCTTCTTACAGGCAAGAGAGAGAGGGGCGATAGAGGAGAGAGGACGAGAGAGAAGAGAGGGCAAGAAAGAGGAAGGAGAGGCAAGGGAGAGAGTGTGCGAGAGAGAGGAGAGGGCAAAAGAGAGGGAATAGAAATATCAAATTAGGATACCATTAATTTGCTAAACAATCAAAAAATTGTTCTTTTTGATATTTTTTTGAAACTATAACTATTTTCCAAAAATAAGTTGATAATTTTTCCTTATTTTATTGGAGAAGCTACCTTATTAGACATATATTCATACCAATGCTTTTATATAATTATGTATCTTACCACTAATTAAGAATTTCCTACCATATATCAAGAAAGATATATCTATACACATGTATTTTTGCTATCAAATACATCAAAAATAGGAAAAGGGGTGAACGAGATAGGAGAAAGATGAGCGAGATAGCCATGTAGCCTAGATACATGCACATCACACTAAACACATGTATCTATATGCATTTTATTCGCATGTATTTGAGATACCTAGGAGAGTGACGAACAAGATTTCTCTATGTATCACAAATACATATGAATCTATTTGGATACAGTGTATTTAAAATAAATTACATCTAATTTTGTTCTCATATATCTCAAGATACATGTATCTAGACGTATCTCGATGCACCAAAATCTGATAAGATTCGTAATATTGCAAACTAGGGTGTATCTAAGTAATTAACTCCTAAATTAGTGAGATTTGTGTAAGTTTGCCTATTTTATTTGGACTATGTTCGTAACTTTAAAATGTATCACTACAATTTAATGTGTATTTCCTTATATACCAACATTTCTCCATGATTGCCCTAATAACTTTTTTATAGATCGATTGAAATTTATTTTATACATATATTTATTGTTGTCAAAAAAATTGTTGAACTCAAGATAGCAAATGCACAGGTCAAGTGGGTATTAAGTTTTTTTTTTTTTCTTTTTTTTTTTTAGAAAAAAGATATTGATTTGAACTTATCATATATATCTTTCTTTTTTTTAAAAAAAAAATGGAGTCAGAAAAAGGAAAAATGGGGGGAGAAATTACAAAATGAAGAATTAAATTCTTACCAATTAAGAATTCCTTGGGGAATAGCCGACAAAATTGAATAGTTAACCAACTGAACTATAAAATTTTTCCCTAGTATATATTAAGTTTTGTTGTTGCCAATAAATTAATTATTAGATCCGAAGACAATGAGTGCATAAGTCAACAATGTAAAGTATATCTAAGAGCCCGTTTGGATTGGCTTTAAGTTGGTCAAAACCAACTTAAAGTCCTTTTTTAGCTTTTGGACGTGTTTGCCTAATGGTGACTTTAAGCCATAAAGTTCTTAAAGTCAGTCAGAAATGAAAAGTTAGGATTTCTAACTTTTTTTTCCAAAGTGCTTAAAGTCATTTTCTTTGACCATGGAAATTACTTTTATATCCTTTATATTTTAACTAAATTCTCAAACTACCTTTTTTTATTCTTTTAACCCTAAAATTCACATCATAACCATTTTTATCCAAACACTCAACTGTTTATTTATAAAAATAACTTTCAGCACTTCAAAGTTCTAAAAGCACTTTATACATAAAAGTTACTTTTTTTAAGCCTATCCAAACGGGCTCTAAATCTATAACTTTTTTGGTGGCAATACATTCGAAGTATATCTCGGTGCCCGTAAAAAGTTGTTACATTTGAAGCAATAAATGCATAGGTTGGTATATTAGGTATAATTGTGACGATAACTTAGTAGTGACAATCAATTCTTACTCTACATATATATTAAATTTCCTCCCTAAGAATTAATCGATCGATAAATTCATTAATAAGGTGGCTTTAGCTTATAGGTTACTGGTGAAAGATTACAACTTATCGATTACAATGTGAAGATTCAAATTTATGTTTTATAATTTTGGAAAAAATTATATTTTTAGGATATGTACTTTTTTATATTTTATAAGCCAATAAGAGTGGGGGTCGAACACAACATAACATAATTGTACGGAAAGCAACGTAACGTATACAATATAACCCTTTTTATTTTGCCTCGTGGCCTAATTTGATTGGCGAAAGTAGGTGGAAAGGTTTTATATATATGTGTAAACAACAATTGTCTTTGCCGTATACTCAAAAATCAATATAAACAATAATTGTCTTTGTTGTATACTCAAAAATCAAAGGGTTTCTCTACACACCTTTTTTCGCCTCTTAATTTGCATCTCAGATTTTTATAACTAGGATTCTTTGAAGATTGAAACTGGCCTGGTGAATTTTTTTTGCCTTATTTTCTACATCTCCTTTTTTTTTTTTTTTTTTTTATGTTGTTTCTTTCTTGTTACTTTCATTGTTTTAGTATTGTTGCATCTCGTCGATACGATAGATTGATTTCCATACTAGTCATATGCCTAAACCTAAAATTTTACTGTTTATATAATTTTATTTATTTTTTAGTGAATTCTTTCTCCATTATTCATTATTTGTAAACAGAAATTTAATAAAAGCATAATTTTCGGATCTTCATTTTTGCATCCTTTTTTCCTCTTTGATTAAAACAACGGAGTTTGCTTCATTAGATTTCTTATTCATAATATATAAACCTAATGAAATGATTTTAATGCATTTCAGAAAGTATCAATTTAGTCCTATATCCTAAGTCTTATAATTAACTATACTTCATTCTTTTGTTGTTAAAATAAATAAAGCTCTCATATGTGTAAAACAAAATCCTAAATTCTTCCGATTCTTCTTGAAATCAATCCAAATACAACAAAATTATTCTCTTAGTAAAAAAATTCTTTCCGATCAAGATTAATTAAGAAATCAATAAACCTCCATGGCTCTTTCAAATTAAGATCATTTTTTTTTATATGAATTATGAAACAAAATTAAACGATATAAGAAGACACAATTATTTTATAAATTGATAGTTCACATACAATAAAAAACCTCTATTTATTTTGACAAAAAATAAGAACTAACTTTATTTTATATAATTTAGTAGTAAAATTGATCAAGTTTAAGATCATATTCATCCAATTTATACATTAAAACCAAACCTCATCATTTTGATTATTTTATCTACTTAGTAACTTATCTCTCTTATGTGTGCGGTCAAAACCGGTGGTGATCCGTAGGCCTACTTGAAATTGCTAAGATCTAACGGTGACTCGTGTTCAGAAATGAAATTGTACGGTCCAGATCATCCCAGCACAAGATCAATCGCCATTGGCGGAAAAATTCACTGTCCTCTTCCTATTGGTCCACGTCATCAGCAAGGACGTGTCTAATGTCACTCGTTGAACGGAGACCCCCTCGGGTCTTTTCTTCAGTTTCTCACAGTATAAAAAGGCTCCCGATCACCTCGAGAGGCTCCATAAATATAACTCTCTCATCATTTCTAGTTCTTCATAACTGAGAAAGATAAACACATTGAAGGATCACGTTGTGTTGTAGCTTATAGGTCTGTACGTTGATACAGAAGGAAGAAGCTATGGCTGGCTCTTTGAGGAGAGGCAGTTCTCTCGTCGTGTTAACGATCGTTCTATTAGGTAAAAATTATGTTTCTAATAGCTTGTAGATCTGTTTTGATTTCTGTTTTTTCCGGTTTATAGGATTTGATTTGTTATGTTTGATCTTAAAAATGTAGTAGATCCTAGATCTGTTAGCTTTTGTGTATAATGTATGCGTTTTTTATTTGTAGATTTGTATGTTAGATGTGTTAGTTTTAGATCTGGCGATAGTTTTCATGCGATTTCACTTAGATTTAGATCTGGCGATAGTTTTCTTGCGATTTCACATCTGTTTGAGGATTTGTATGGTGTTATGTGTGATTGATATGGTTTGTTTATGTCTCCTCGATGATGTTTAATGGCGAAATTATTTAGCATTGGGATAGAATAGTCTATGATTCACATGAGTTATTTGATAGATTGAAAGAACGATGAAGAATTATTAAGTGGAAATAATGCTGGAATGAAATTAGTGTTAGATGCTCCATCATCTAAAATTTTAAACAAATATTTATCCTATCCTCACTGCTATTTGCTCCTGTTATCGTTTTTTATTGTAGAATTACATCATCTAATCAGATGCTGATCTAGGATGTTTGATTGTGTTGTGTGTGTATTTTATCTATTTCTAGTCCATGACAAAGGTAGCTGGTTCATTCACACCGGTGCATTCGTCCATGTATGTTATTCTAGATCAGATTTAACTCCAGAAATAGAGAAACAAGGTCACTGTTACGTTGGCATTGCATATATCCTGAACTTTTACATTTATGTTTTCCTTTTTTGTGGGTGACTAAGCTTTTTAATATTGGTGTTTTGAATTTATACTTGATAGAAAGCTACTAACTTGGGATGCATATATGGAATGTGGTTCTGGATGATGCACATTTATAAGGATTGTTTTCAGAGCCTATGGATAATAGTCCTTTGAATATGCTAAAAGTTACTGGTTTTTGTTGATACCTTATCTATGTTCTATGACCCTTTTTATTTCTACTGAATAGTACGTATATTGACTTGAGTTGTGTGGAACAGGCACGAATGATTTATATAGCTATGCCAGACTAGTTTGGTATTGATAGGCATAGTTAGTTGTTTGAGTGATTGATACTGCAGATACATTCACACACGTTCATAAATATATTCCTTTTGCTGTGTTTATGTCATGAGTTTCATCTAGAACTTGCAGAGTCTGGTGAGCCTCATTTGTTAGCTTACTCTTTTCCTTGAAACAGGCTGTCTTTCTGCACCTTCCAATGCAAAAGAGGAGGCCACCAAACTTGGAACTGTCATTGGAATTGACCTTGGGACAACCTATTCCTGTGTTGGGGTGTATAAGAATGGTCACGTGGAGATTATAGCTAATGACCAGGGAAACCGGATTACACCATCATGGGTTGCATTCACTGATAGTGAGAGATTAATTGGTGAGGCTGCGAAGAACCTGGCCGCAGTCAACCCAGAAAGGACAATATTTGATGTTAAGAGGCTCATAGGCAGAAAGTAATGGACAATTCTAATTAATTTCATTTGTTTTGTTATGATTGTGTAATTGTCGTGCTTAGAGATGCTTTACCCTTTTTTTCAGGTTTGAAGATAAGGAAGTACAGAGGGATATGAAGCTGGTACCATACAAGATTGTAAGCAAGGATGGAAAGCCCTACATACAAGTCAAAATCAAAGACGGAGAAATTAAGGTATTTAGTCCTGAGGAAATCAGTGCCATGATTTTGACAAAGATGAAGGAGACAGCTGAAGCATTCCTTGGGAAGAATATTAAAGATGCCGTGGTTACTGTTCCTGGTATATTAATATCAAGGCCTAGCTATTCAACTTTTTTCGTTTTCATTTTTCTTTCCCATCATTATTTATAGTAACATTCTTTTGTCCCTGCAGCATACTTCAATGATGCACAAAGACAGGCTACAAAGGATGCCGGTGTTATTGCTGGATTAAATGTTGCTAGAATCATTAACGAGCCAACAGCTGCAGCCATCGCCTATGGACTGGACAAGAAAGGTGGTGAGAAGAACATTCTTGTCTTTGACCTTGGTGGTGGGACATTTGATGTCAGTATTCTGACCATTGATAATGGCGTGTTTGAGGTTCTTGCAACTAATGGTGACACCCATCTTGGAGGTAAGGATCTATGGTATAGAAACAACTGAAAGTTGAGACATACTACATTTTGGTACTACTAACCATAATGCTGTTAGGGTGTCCTGATTGTAGTTTTTAATGGGCTTCTCCTCAACTTGATATTAATGAATGAAATGCTAAATGACTTTCTATTGATTGCACATTAGTGAGGTTGATCTTTTAGAGGGTCTGTTATGATAGCTGAGGCCTAATTTTGGGTTTTGACACTGCTGATTGTTAATTGGAATAGATGGTCATTATTCAACTTAACGAGGAAGCTTCAAAATCACCATCTTATGAGATAATTATTCTTAGATTTTTTTTGAATGTCCCATATTTCTTGCAGGTGAGGACTTTGATCAAAGGATTATGGAATACTTCATCAAGTTGATCAAGAAGAAGCATGGAAAGGACATCAGCAAGGACAACAGAGCTCTTGGCAAGCTAAGGAGAGAAGCTGAGCGTGCCAAGAGATCCCTTAGTAGCCAGCATCAAGTCCGGGTTGAGATTGAATCATTATTTGATGGTACTGATTTCTCTGAACCACTGACCCGTGCTCGCTTTGAGGAGTTGAACAATGATCTCTTCAGAAAGACAATGGGACCCGTGAAGAAGGCAATGGAGGATGCTGGGCTACAAAAGAACCAGATTGATGAGATAGTTCTTGTTGGTGGAAGCACCAGAATTCCAAAAGTGCAACAGCTCCTTAAAGACTATTTTGACGGGAAGGAGCCCAGCAAGGGTGTTAATCCTGATGAAGCAGTTGCTTATGGTGCTGCTGTTCAAGGTGGTATCCTCAGTGGAGAGGGTGGAGACGAAACTAAAGGTACATGATCTAATTAGTTTTCTTGCTACAATTTGCTTGTTGGTTTTGATAATGTGTGAGTTTGCAGCTTTTAACGATTGATTCTGGCATGTTTCTTATGTGCAGATATTCTTCTCCTGGATGTTGCGCCTCTCACCCTTGGTATAGAAACCGTTGGTGGTGTCATGACCAAATTGATCCCCAGAAACACCGTTATCCCAACCAAGAAGTCCCAGGTCTTCACCACTTACCAAGACCAGCAGACCACCGTCTCCATTCAGGTATTGCTTTGCTTCATATTTGTGCAATCCTATAGCTCATTGTCCAGAACTGTTCATTAACCTGTGCTCTGGTATGCTCTGATTCTCAGTGTTTTCTCGACATCTTGATGACAGGTTTTTGAAGGTGAAAGGAGTCTTACCAAGGACTGTAGGAATCTTGGAAAGTTTGATCTCACTGGAATTCCCCCAGCTCCAAGGTCAGTTACATTTCTTCTCTTAGATAATTGCACAAACAACTTTTTGGAATCCTATTGGAATCTGAATTGGAATCTTGATATTGTTTGAACAGGGGAACCCCACAAATTGAGGTGACATTTGAAGTTGATGCCAATGGCATCTTGAATGTCAAAGCAGAAGACAAGGGTACTGGAAAAGCAGAGAAGATTACCATTACAAACGACAAGGGCCGCTTAAGCCAAGAAGAGATTGAGCGGATGGTTCGTGAAGCAGAAGAGTTTGCTGAGGAAGATAAGAAGGTAAAAGAGAAGATTGATGCCCGTAACGCTCTGGAAACCTACGTGTACAACATGAAGAATCAAATCAACGACAAGGACAAGTTAGCTGACAAACTGGAGTCTGATGAGAAGGAGAAGATTGAGACAGCAACGAAAGAAGCCCTCGAATGGCTAGACGATAACCAGAGCGCCGAGAAGGAGGATTATGACGAGAAGCTCAAAGAGGTCGAGGCAGTCTGCAACCCAATCATCACAGCTGTTTATCAACGATCAGGTGGAGCCCCAGGTGGCGGTGCATCGGAAGAAGAAGAAGATGATGGCCATGATGAGCTGTAATCTCTTCTAAAAATCTCCATTGATACTGCAAAGATGCAGGAAATGAGGATATATAGAATAGTTTGAAGTGAGGGTTCAAGTTTTGTCAATTTTTTCTGAAAAATCTCCCTTCGCCTAGTTTTTTTAGGTGAAGATTTTACTGAAAGGATGTTTCCGTTCTTTGAGAACGACGACTTGTATGTTGCTTCGATCTGTTAAATAGAACTTCAGACATTTTATTTAGTGCATGTTTATGTGATATTTGAGCATCATAATCTGAGTCCTATTTTAACCAAGTTATTATTGTTGCGCATTTATTAAAGATTTGAGTATTTAGTTTTAACAATTTGTAATGTATTTACACAATCAAAGGAACCACATTATACACTAAAGATGGTATATACTTAAAAAAAACAGTACGTACATTCAAAAACCATATTGATGACCGGTCGGATTACCCAGTATAGTTATTTTTTGCTCTACAAATGAATAAAAACTTAAGTTTGGTTGGAGGAATTAAAAGGACTATTTCGATATAAAATGTGAGAGTGAATCTATCGTATAATAAGTTAATAATATTACTTAAAATCAGGATAAATTTTACATAACAATTGCGATTTTTTTATCCTATATTGAACACGGAATTAATCTTAGGATAACCTGATTTTGATCCAAACGTATCCCTAAGTTCCCATCATAATCCGACAAACTTAAGAAGAATGATAGAATTGATCTCAAAATATAATTTTTTGTTTATACAAACATATCACAAATGATGGGGTTTACATTATTGAAAAATGTTGAACTGATTTTGTTAAATACAGGGAAGTAAAGAGTAAATTCGACGTAAATTAGACTATCTGAAGACTGAATACTTGGAAAGCACTTGGAAATTCAATCTCTCCTTATCAGCTGCATTATGAGGTAAACCTTGTAAGTTAGAATTAGAAGCCAGCTCTTGGATCACCCGAGCCTGCGGCCACAACACCCATCCCTCCATCAGCTGTAACGTTCACATTTTCCCCGTCAATCGATTTTGTGAGAGCAACTTTATCACCATCAAGCTCATTCACAAGTTCATCAATCTTGCGAAATTGATAAGGCCATCGGACATTGTACAGGAACTGGCGCAGATCAAACCTATTGTCCTCGGGTGAATAACTCTGCAATACAAAAAAAAGTCATATGCTTCTCTAATGAAATATCGCTGTCATTTTATTATTATTTTACTGTGAGTAATGATGGTCTAAGATGAACTTAAATGGAGCAATATAGTCAGTGAAGACTCATATAGGCGAATTTGACTTGCTTGGGATTGAGATGTGAATGATGTGATGGTGCTTCGCTAATGAAACACACAGAACAAAAGTATGACAATGTTTTAATCCTTTCTACTGGCTCTGACTATCTGGACTTAAGTTGCATGGATATGGGAATGAGTAGGTATCGATACAGGCATGTGTAAGTATCCCATATCGATACAGGCATGTATAAGTACTACAAATACCTGTGAAGGAATGAACGTTGAGCCTAACTCAAACCCAAAAGCTTTCTCGTGAGTCGAGGATTGCCCAAGACCATATAAAAGACCGATTACCCCATCTATAGACGATGTGGGACTATTCTAACAATACCAGACAGATACTTCAAGGCAAGTAAAGGATCCACGCAACATAGAAGTGAAGTACCTCGGCATGATATGAAGGTGTCAGCACAGTCATCTTGTGTCTATTGATGGAATAGTACTTGAAGAAGTATTTCACTTTGTCAGCCACCTCTGCAGGCGTTAACTTTGTACCCCATTTGTAACACAAATTCTGCATATGATCGTTCAGTACTTGTCAAGGACTACAAAAATATGTGGATGAACTGATCCTACAGCAAGTCTGATTCCATAATGTCTTACAGAAACATGACAAACCTTAAACATTGATAGAGGTCCACAGCGGAAAATCTTGCGCAACCTTCCGTACACTGAAAGTTCTTCATAGGTCATACCCATATCCACTTCATCCAACTGTTCCACAAATATTGTAATGTAAGAACTTTTAATTGCGCTTGATCACTTCTTCATACATAATCAAACTCCAAAGAGAAGTTTGAGAAAGAGGTGACCCAGGGAAATGTGAAAAGTGATGGCAAGATGCCACTCAGAACAGCAAAGACCCCTTTCGTTCAACCATAAGTACATGAGAGCTCTCTCTCCAAAATGAAAGCATAAGAAAATACTAGAAACAGGAAACAATTGTCACCTGCATTACTAGAAAAAACATCATAAACTGAAAATTGGGAGTACACTGAATCAGATACCTGACTGTAATTTGCGCGTATAGGCTCCAGTTCAGCAGTGGGCGGTGCAGCTTCAATCTCTGCCAGGGATGAGTAGCCCAGATGAACGGCAGCCCATTTCAGAAATGTTCGAAGATCCATCTTACTGATACTTCCAATTGGATTTATATCTGCTGAACTACAATCATACTGCAAAGATAGACAGTTATCACCAGGATATGTGTTGGAGAAAAAAGAGATCAGTTTAAGGAAAACCATGAAGCCAATTTGTTACTATCTGTTTATTGACATGCTCCAAGCCTAGAAAAACAACTACAAGGAGAGTTCAAGCCAGCCGCAAATCAATTCAAACAGCACTATAGTAGTAGTTGCCCCAAAATCCTCGGTTAACAAGATGCTATTATAGGATAAATGCTGTTAGTAGTGACACATAATTCAAAACAACAAAAATTTCTTCTACCTTTGTTAAGTAACCACGTAATCCTTCATCCACATTGGAGCTACCCAAAACCAGATAAAAACCAGATTTGTTATGGACCCATGGAAGCAGAGATGCTAACATGAATGCCAGGACCATTCGGACCCGAGCTTGAATGTTTTGCAACCCTAAATTTTCAATGTTTGATCCCCCATCTACCTGCAAACAAAAGAATCAGGTCAAGATTGCACAGTGAAGCAATAGCTTAGTCTTTATTCCAGATATGGTTTCTCTTGGTCCAACCAACTATTAGTTGGCCAAACAATATGAGGTAAAAAGGTTTAAGTTAAGAGAACACATAACAGCAAATAATTAGATAATGGTAAAATTTATTTCAAACTATTCTACCTTGTAACGTGGACGCTTTCCAGTGAGTGTTTGAAACAGAGAGATTAGCGAAGAAACCACTCCATCGATGCTCACATTAAGATGCCATGATCCTACCTCATCAGCCAACATCTTTGCCCGAGTTGTTGTGGCTTCTGAACTGTCACATGCATACACTATCAACAACACAAGTTTGGCTCAATAATCAATTCAAATAGCTCTTTTTTCAAACACAGAGTTCTGGTAAGAACAATGTTAGAGTTCTCCACAAGAGAGAAGAAGCCCCTCAGAGTTCTCTAGTGAAGAAGACATCTATGAATCAATAGAAAAGGCCTGAAATATTATATTTGATCATCTGCTTCAGTTGGGGACGATCATTCTTGCTCTAATTTACCCCACCATATAAAAGTGAAACATGTAAAATTTAAACCCTTAAAGCAAAGGTGTCATTAGATTCATGGGAATATGTACTTCTCAGCCTGCTATTGACTCAATTGATATTAGGGAATAAATGTCATTTAAGAACGCATAGGTAGGGTTGACCCCTAGAATTCTTGAGGAGGGGTATCAGCTTTGGTTTAGCAGGCAGTAGCACATCAGTTAGTCCAGCCAAGAGCTCATGATGACCCCAATTCTCATATTTGCGAATTTCAAATTTCCTACGTTTAGTAAGATAATTAAAAGGCTCCCCAGACCCCAATTACGGGACTACACTGGGTATATTATTCTTGTACTAAAAAGGCTCCCAGTTCTGTACAAGAAGTATGCTGCCCAACGCCAGGCAAATTCAAAAAAACTCCAACTGAAAATTAGCAAAGCAGCTATAAAGGAATTAATTATTACTTGGAGTTCCAATTCCATGCCAATTAAGGAACCAGAGAATACATGTCGATCAGAACAAAAAATCTGAAAAGGACAGAATAATGGGACTTACTTTCTTACCTATTTTCAGATCCCATAAAAACAGTGTAAAAAATGCGTTTAGCAAATTCTTTGCTATCCGTGGGAAATTGACCATCAGCGTAATGGCCAATTCGAATGGCATCTGCTTTTATCTGCTTGTCACCATTTGCAATTTCTGCATAGACATTACTTATAATTAAACTATACAGAAAACAAAGCTCAATAGTCTACTTATCTTCAGACAGGCTGGTCATTCTATTTACTTTGAACTTTTATGACGAAATAGAAACTACGAGCAGCATGAAGCAATTTATCAGTCAGCACAACATAAATGAAGACATAGTACATGTATTGGAGAACATGCCTCTAGAACACTAGATGAAAATAGCTGATCTGTAGCAGAAACAGAACCTTGACCACGTTTACAACAAATCAAGGATACTCCTAAATTTGGCCATTTGTAGCATTTTCAGCTCAGCAGCAATGCCACAGAAAGTTAAATCCTAAGATCCTAAAAGTGAATGATCATTCTTTAGACACTTGTATATTTTAACAACGAAGAAATCCACGCTCACTTTTTAAGCGAAGGAATCACCAGATTTTAATCCAGGTAATAATTTGAGTAATCAAACAGCAAAACAATTATCTATCATTTTCCACTGGAGGCTATTGGTTCACGTAGGAAACTAGCAGAAGGATTAACCGGATATAGGGGAACATAACGACGGTATTTTGATCCTGCACTGTTAAACTAAGGAAAAACCTATGTACTATGACAACAATACGAATGTCAAAGACTAGCTACAAGTACAGGAAAATAGCTAGAACACAACAACAAGTATATTTAGAAGGGCAGGGAGTTCAATAAACCTTTTACCACAAGCTGGCACATTGAACCAACTATAGCAGCAACGGAGGAACTATCAGCACCACCAGAAAGTGGAAGCAGAAAACCAGATGCACCACTTCTTCTTAGATAATCCCACAGCCAGCAAGCAGGTCCAAGTGCTATTTCCTCCTCAGGAGAATGGTATCTAATCTGGAAACAGAAAGCAGTTCACTAAGCCAACTTAATCAAGCAATGGAAGAATCAACAAGACATTACACTCAAATATATGGCTTAAGATGCAACAAAACTCAAAAGAAGATAGAACTAAATGTAGTATATAAAAGGCTGAAATATAAGATGCTTTGAAACATTCAAGAAAGAACTAGATGGAAGTGTAACCCAGTCTTCTTCAGTAGATGGGATGAACCCATTTTAAATTTTGGCCAAGGTTGTGGAATAGACTTCAGAGATTGGCAATTGAATAGAATCATGTGATTAGAGATCGACAAAAATGGAAATGATCAGAATTCATCCCCCCCCCCCCCCCAAGGCCAAGAGGAGAGCAACAACTCATCCTTTCATATAGAGAGACCCTCTTTTTCCTGACAGACATAAAATAATGGCTCCTAAAATGGTAACTGTAAAGTTCAGTCCACAGCAAAAACTCCATTTGGAAGACCTTCATAATAGCTTCTTGTGTCTAGGAGTACAACAAAATCTGTTTATGAAAAAGGGGGAAGGGGCTTGTGCATAAGGTTTTAACTCAGCAGAGCTTCTTAAACAAGAAAAAGTACGGGGATTAGTCATTACATGTACATATGTTGGTTTTCAAAACCATCGACCTTACACAAGTTACCTTGAGTGGACTTGAAAGTGACATTAGGAGGTTAAAAGGTTGGCAAAGCTTGTAAGGCACAAATACTTTGGGAACTTTAGCTTTACAACTTGCTTGCTCTTGAAAGCTACTGACAGATGATCTGAGACTCGCAACCTGGTAAAAAGGGGGAAGTAAGAACCATTGCCATTTAACAAAATGGATAACTAACAACACATACTAGATTTCAGCAGCAAGAGATTTCACACAACTATACATATGAAGCCTCCACCAAATGCAAAATATGCTGAAGTTCGTACCACTACATTGTGTTATTTCTTTCAATAAAACAAGCTTCACATATCAAGATTTGGCTCTTGATTGACAGGCATATCAAAATGTAATGGTTTTCCTCAAATTAGTTGAGCTAGAACAATGTGGAATCAGTACTAAAAAGCACGGATGAGCAACAAAACACATGCAGATTACGAAGTCGAGTCGGATTAATATTTACACCATAATCTGATCCAATTTGTTAGCATTAGTTTGGAAACTGCAAAAGACTTAGACATCCACTTACCAACTCGCAAAAGAGGAACAAGTTAATGATATTATATAACAACATTTTTAGATATTGAGTTCAAAATCGTAACATACCGCATCTAGATCAATTTGAGCAAAAACCATTTCAACATCCTTCAAAGAAAATTGTGAACCTTGTGCTACCATATCTCCATTTACAACTACACAAGAACATCCATCTGCCAAAGGTAAATGAATAATGATTACACGGTCATAACAAAACTGCTAAAACAGGTTACCAAAGTGAGTTGAACACAATTATCTTCATATCACCTAAGCTAAGAAATACAGCTCATATAGATTACTAATATGGTAGATTATTGCAAGGACAAAAAACAGGCTTGCTACCATAATAGAGACGACCACCATCGCATCCTTGGTGATTACTGTACATGTAAACTCCCCCTCGAGTATGTGTGGCACTTATAAAAGCACGATTGCGAAGATCAAGCTTTCGTAATTGATGATGACTTCCACTTGCATTCATAAACACTTCAACACCATTTAATGCAAGCTCAGCATGAGGAGGTTGAGGAGTAAAAAGTTCTTCACAAACTTCAGCTGCAACAGCTCTGAAAGCAACATTAAAATGAAGCTTAAAACCATATAAAATGATGGGTAAAGTCGATAAGCCGCAACTTATCTATTATTACACATGCATGATTTGTTTGATTGCTAAGTTCGGAAATGTGTTCTAAATAAGAGAAATCTCCCATGATATGTGGCCACAAAGAAGAATTTAGGCTAGGCAGAGAATTTTCATTTTTGTTTCTCTTATTCCAATTTTCCTTTGCCAGATGAGCACATTGCAATCAAGAATTTTATCCTTTTCCTTTTTTTGCTTTACAAATATAAAGAAGTTTCACAAAACTACTCAGAAGATAACATAATCTCGAGTTACTAACTAAAATCCTTCAACTTATATCATTGTTAATATTTCAAATATAGAAGTGTTTACAGAGATTAAACTTAGTTAAGTAGCAGTTTCTCAACCACTATGGAAATCACAAAGAATGACAGACACCAAAATGACTAGACTACAAAGTGGGGCTGAAATTTTGTGGGTGCTGAAACATAGCTCCTTTCTAAGTGACTTCTGTACTCTAGTTGATGAATCGATTAATGTTACATATAGACTTAGAATATTGGAGCCTTGGAGTAACTGGTAAAGTTGCTGCCATGTGACCAGGAGGTCACGGGTTCAAGCCTGGAAACAGCCTCTGGCAGAAATGCAAGGTAAGGCTGCGTACAATAGACCCTTGTGGTCGGGCCCTTCCCCGGACCCTGCGCATAGCGGGAGCTTTAGTGCACCGGGCTGCCCTTTTTTATAGACTTAGAATATTCTGGACATAAACTTCTAAGAACTAGTTATGAAAGGATAATCTTGAACAATTATCCCCATCTAATGATAAGCAGAAATGGAGAATTTATATTTCAATCTCTCATGAAGTTGTTTTGTGTCTAATTCAAGGTATGGTCTACCTTTCTCAGAATGTTTTCAATATTTCATGGTAGAAAAAATTTGTATCTAATGTATATGTTCAATGATAGGTAATATTTCATGCATCACCTATTAAACTAGCTGGTTTTTATACTCATACCCTCTTATTCTTATGAGAAAATTTCAAAGTGTTTTGTTCAGATATTCACTTTCAAAAAGATGTTATGCTAGAGGGGAAGAAAAAACTACTATATAAAATGATAAAATGAAATACAGAAAAACTGATGAACCCAAATACATTGAACTAGAACCAAAAAGCAAAAAGGCCAGTTCTTTAACACTTTTTGATTTGTTTTTGGTTTTTGACTTTAAAGTTCTTTAAATATATGTGTTTTGGTTTAGGCAAAAACTGGATCACCAAAACTATGCACATTACGAGTTAAAATGATAATTTCTGAAAATTTAGAACCTTCCCACAAATATGTTTTACCAACCTCAATGCTAAATTTAAGTCACCCAACTTAATATAAGTAAATTCTAAACACATGAGTTTTGAAACTTAACACTGCAATTCTATATATGACTACTTTTCAGTCTTCAACTCATTGTTTGTTTGTTTTTCACAAAGCTTTCTGATATTGAATAACCAGGAAAGATAGGTTCCTTAAACGACATCTAGATCAAATAAAACTAAATAGAGGGATTAAATTCTCTTGTAGATCAAGTCGTCTAAGTGTAGACAGACCATCACCATAAACTAAGCAACCAAGAAGTCATGCAAATTCTGTTTTCAAGCCGCCCAATCCACATCAAACAAGAGAAAGAGCGGCAGAAAAGCAAAACAATATCAAAAAACAAATACAATGAACGTGTATTAATGACTGGGAGAACAGTAACATACGTGTCTAGAAACTGGACATAGCCATAACCAAAGGGTACTGTTGTCTGAGACAAAGCATCTGAAACTTCACTTGGGAGATGAAAGTCCTCAAGATGATCTTTTGATTTCCATGCCGTAAACCATCGGAGTTCTCGATAGTTGCCATCATTTGCTAGCCACATCTTTGGCCTTATCATGATTATTTTTCTGTTTAGGCACAACACTTGACAGTTGTAACGTTCTGAATCTTTGATAACAGGCATACCGAAGCTACATAATATGCCATCAGTCCAATCTCCTAACAGTAATTCTTTCAAGCATTCCCACCTGCAAGTTTGTGAAGACATTACAAAAGGGGAAAGAGCTCAAATGGTAATTTGGTTTCCTCATGAAAAGCTCCTCTACTTTTTCTGATGCCAACTTCAGCAATTGTTTCTTTTTAAACATCAACAAATATTTTGATAATGAGAAACATTGATGATATCACCATAATTGAATTGCTGCAATTGTTGTCAGGGCCTTAAAAACAAAGGGAATTCCATCTCAAACAAAACAATAGCATATTATCAGATGGGAATAAATCACCTAGCGTTTTTGCCTCTGTTGGGATTTGAACTTGAAAAACTCATGGTTCTCGACCCATTTCATAGGTCACACCCTTGATTGGTTCACTTATCTAACAATCTAGACAGCATATATGAGGTGATTCACACAACTCAACAAATTTACTCGAGTGTGAGAGAGTCCTCCTCACTGAGGTAAAAATATTCTTTTCAGTGATACACAAACACTGATATCTGTTTTCAAAGCATTTGGCCATGAATATTTTTTTACTTTTCTTTGGAGTTGAATTCCGAAACTCATGTTTGGCCTTAAAATTCCGAAATTCAACTGTTTGAAATTTGAAAAACACAAAAAAGTCATTTTCACTTTCTCCACTCCAAATCACTCACAAACTTCATGAATAACTCCAATTTGTATTCATACAAAAATTACATTTTCCAAATACGCCAAACGGGTCATCATAACTACCCTACTGAATTGTGTAACGCTAATTTCATGTAAAGTTTGCATTTTTATAGATGAAAACGCTTCTTATTTATCAAATTCAGCAAAAAAAAAAAAACTTACGCATGAGCAACAGTATCGAGTTCCAAAAAATGATCTTCACAACCATATCCAGTGATTTCAAGCTCGGGTCCTAGCCTAATCATAGCTCCGGCAGCTTTAGCCTCCGCAATAGATTCTTTAATGTTACTCAAATTGCAGTCGAAATCCATAGCCCATTGGTTCAAATTACATGTAGCCACTTTCAATAGCCTCATCTTCAATTCACTATTCTGCAAAATTTCAAACTCTATATAAACAAATTCACTTCAAAATTTCAAACTGTATATAAACAAACAAATTCATTTGCTGCTATTTATAGATTTTGCAATGTGAATTGATACAAGAAAATAAATAAATAAAAATTACAACTTTGACGCACCGTTTGAAGGGTTTATGAGTGGAAAGTCCCCAGTCTTGGGAGATATAAGAGTTTTTGACACGTCTAATTCCACACCAATTCTTGATTTTCTATTGGAATTTTTGGGTGCAAATGGGAAAAGATTGATAGATTCCTCTAAAATAAAATATTATTTTATATCTCACACAAGATACTAATTGTTGGGAGGATCATTGACATTTATACCCTTATTTAGTGTCTCATAACAAAAAAAAAAAAAAAAAGATTTTTCGAGTCATAAGTATATATACATTTTATGTCTCATAACAAAAAGAACGATTTTTCTAGTTATAAGTATATATAGTTAGACAATACTTTAATTACTTAAGTATAAAAAATAAAAATCAGTCTATTTTAAGGGGCAAAAATTTGTGAACTCAAAAGTATATGATGTTTGAATTCATAAATCAATGAGATAGGAATTATTTTTACACAATTAGTATCAGTTGTGTAAAATTTTTCGAAGGATAAGATAAGAGTAAAAAATAAAAAAGCTTGAGGGGTATATTCTTTGATAATTTCAAGAAGAGAGAGGAGATGAAAATGAACATGTACAAAAGAAAAAAGGGAAAAGACTCAAATATGTCATCGAATTTTGAGAAAAGGTTCATTTATGCCATCCGTAAGAAAAGACTCATTCATGCCATTATTTGTAAGCTGAAAGTATTTTCTATTTTGCAAAACTATTTTGTACACGTAGCCAATTATGATTCGGCCACATCATTAACTAAATTATTTTTTAAAATAGAAAATGTTCAAATATGCATAGCATCTTTAGTGTCCTAATTTATTCTTCAACTTGTCTGTCCCTAGTTCATAGTGATAGCTACCTTGAAGAGTTCATTTATATGGAGAGGAGTCCTCTCATAGATGTATATGTATTTAGGAGGGATTAGTGTAGGTTCCTTTTTCTCTGCTTCTTTTGTGCAGGTACTGCAGGGCTGCAGCACTCTTGGAGTTCTCCCAATGCAAACCTGTAATCATAGAAGCATCCCCATGAAAATACAATGTCTAAATATTACCATATGCTGGATCATACATAACCAAAGGTGCAGTGGTCAGCTTGTACAATGCAGAGCTACAACACCTTATGCTTGATCACACACACCAAAGCTGCAATGGCCATCATATACACTGCAGAGCTGTAGCATAGACATCAACAAGGCTTCAAGGGAGGTATCATGGTCGAACAGCCACCTAGGAGCAGCAGTCAACAACAACCTGCAACAAATTGCTGGGGAGTACCAACTACAACAACCATCTACAGAAAGTGAAGCTGCAGTCAGGCTCTACAAGATGTCTCCATCAGACTATGATGGCTTCTGGGAGGCACATGGTGGTCAGCACACTAAGCCACCTAGTCCCTATCTTTTGCATCTTTTGCTTCTTTTGTGCAGGTACACTACAGAACTGTAGCACTTGATTCAACTCTTGCAGCTCTCCCAATGCAAACATTCCAAAGGTTACTTCGAGATGGACAAACTAAGGTGGCCAAACTTTAGAAGAACAATAAACGTTAAAAGAACAATCCTGAAAAGGACCAAACAAGGCTCATTGTGCTTTACCTTTAAGTTGCAATGGTCATCTTGTAGGTGTTCTTTTACTTTATGTAATTTTAGCATTCCTTTCCATATTTGCGTAGACTTTTCCTTATATTATGTAAGGGGAGAGTCTCTCTTGTATATGCATTCTTAGAACTATTGTATCGAGAGAAGTCCTTTCTTAGGCGCATAGTCTAAGTTTGCTCCATCGTGTATATGGGGATAAGTCGAATGGCCTTAGTAGGCTACTCGACTTATGAACCACCACAGTTTCGGAGGTATGGTTTATGCCCCCTCTTTGTACTTTTGAGTTTTTTATATTATGTTAAGGCTTGGGGTGTTCGGCTCAACCCCTGACCGCCACGAGGGGTGAGATCCTTGGGTAAGGTCCGTTTAAAAATAAATAAATAAATATGTCATCAAACTTTGAGAAAAGACTCATTTATGCCATCCGTTAAAAGTTTGGGTCATATATGCCATTTCAATTAACAAATAATGATATGAATGAGCCTTTTCTCAAATGAAAATAGCATAAATGAGCCAAACTTTTAACGGATGACATAAATAAGTCTTTTCTCAAAGTTCAATGACATATTTGGGCCATTTTCCAAGGAAAAGAGAAGAAGATATTTTGATGAGAAGCTTTTAAAAAAATTTGTTTTGGTTTTAATAATGCTGGAATCGGAAGAATTTTTTATATACTATATATATTCACATAAATATGTGAAATGAAAAGAATTATATTGTTTATTGTTTGGAATATATTTAGATGATCTTTTCAATCTAATTAATACTCTACGTCCCAATTTATGTAACATTTTTTTCTGCGGTCTCCCATTGTTACTAGTTTTGTTTAGATTGTCCTTTTTTATTACTAACGTTAAGTACTAAGGTTGCCAGTTAATCTTTGTCGATTTTACAACCAAAAGTAGGTATCAAGGATTCTGAATTATGAATTGAAATAAAAGTAAGTAGCATGTTTGAACACAAACTCACATGAAAATTAGTACAAGCAAATTTTTGGTTCTTCTTCACAACACAATCTGATAAACTGGGCAAATCTATGTTCTCCAAGCCCAAACACATATACAGAACTCCTATAAATGCCAAACCAGCACAAACTGGCATATATCGATAAGCAACGTAACCTGACAAGAAACCTACAATGATCCAGGTTGTGTAGTTCAGAGCCGTGGCCGGTGACATCATCCCCAGTGGCTTTTATTAACACTGGCATGTTAATGAATTTGAGCTGTTCTTGTTTAGGGAAAGCCTTGGCTGCTACAAATCAAGAACTGGTGCTACTGCGCCAAATAAGTAGAACCAATTGAACATACCATAGGTTCCTATATCTCCAAAAATCCTTCTTGGTGGCAATCAAACCACAGATCCAAACCATTCTGAACCACTTTCTCCTATGCAACCTGTTGTTGTTTGTCTAACACATAAATGAAACTCAGATTTAAAATTCAAGTTTCGAAGGAATGGGAATCAGAGGAAAGGAATTGACAAGAAAAATAGTTCAAGAAAGAAGTACTATGTAAAACACTTTACTTGAATTCTAATTCCACATTGTGTTTGAATAGTAAATGACCCTGAGCTGCACCAGTGGGTAAAGCACCGGAATCATAAGTTTTCTTCTGTCCTGGAACCAAATGGTGTCTCCTTATGTTGGGACTTCGGAAGTTGAATATCAGGTACCACCTCAATGTCCTTGTCAGGCTTAAAGATATCAAAATGAATTATGGTAGGTCTATTAAAGAAATTGCACTACGAAACAAAATAAATTTGCCAGTACATTCAAGTGAGGAACTTACCTGCCATAGTTGCAAGAGACGCCAGAGCAAAAAATTTACTATCATGACTATGCAAAATATTTTCCCGGCCCAAGTGCCACAAGTAAGGTACCTGGAAAATTAACTTGGAAGTTTAATCAACTGCAAGAACATTTATTCATGTGCAGACTCTATATGGACAATCACTGCTTAATAAACGATACAGACGACAACCCAAAATGAATGTTCAACTGCCTGAAGACCTACAAAATCGAGCACTGAATCTAGGATGCACGCTTCCCGTCTGAGGGCACCAAAGGACCAAACAATCATGTTCAGCTGCTTGAAGGCCTAGAAGTTGTCATGTATACCTGGTGTACCTTTTCATGTACAATCTAGGACATCAAAAGGAGGATAAAAGAATCCAGAGAACTAACTAAACAATTATCTAATCTTACTTGTACCACAAATTAGGTCCAAAAAGGAGAACTCAAATCCAACGATTTTCTGCTCAAGCAATATTTATTTAAGATTCTATACAATAACAAGAGGGTCTTTCACTACTAAAAGAGAAATAGCATATAACTATTTGATTTTATCGGTTCTCAATTTCTTTCTCTAGGTTAATGACATACCTTAACAAACCATTTTTTTCTTCTGAGAAGTAGCATACCTTGACAATCGATCTAGCAAAGGTGGATTGGAGCATTTCAAAGCACGGTTATAAACAATTTCTGTCCTCCTGGCTACATCAGGCCAACTATAAAGTTTTTTCACCTGGCAGTAGAAACCGAATGTCAGTAAATGATATGATCGCTATAATTCTAAAAATAACAAACCCGTAGAAACACTTTTTCACATTATAGTTTAAAACAGTACCCCAAACCAGCTCCCTGCAACTTTTTTCATCATAAATTCTGCCATAGGGTGAACCCACCGATTGAAATGGATTTTGGGTCTAGCTCAACTCAAAAGGCTAGCTCGAGGTGAGGATTGCCAAAGACCATAAAAGGAGACATCCCCAATTCCTCCACCAATATGGGACCCTTAACATCCGCACCCCCTCACTACCAGGAGATTGGACATCTAGAGCACGCCAGCACGGACAACATAATGTGGGGGCCCAAAATTGGGTAAACAAAGAATCAGAATGGGACTGTTCAGACAGATTTTGTACCTAACTCAACCCAAAAAGTTAGCTCAAGAGGTGAGAATGACTAGGTGGAAAAAAGAGCTTTCCACCTAGTCAAATGGAAGGACATTATTAGGAGTAAGAAACAAGGTGGGCTTGGCATTAGAGTTCTGAAACACCAGTGCAAAGTCTTGAAGATCAAATGTCTATGGAGATATGCACAAGAGCCTCAGACCCTATGGGGCAGTGACATAAAAAGTAAGTATGGGGAAGAAGATTGTTGGGTATCCAAGGAGGTCACCCTCCATATGGTGTCAGTTTCTGGAGATACATCAGGGCCTTCCGCCCTTCTATTAAAAAACATTCAATGATCAGAGAGCACAATGGAGTCAGGACCAGGTTCTGGAAAGACAAATGGATAGGGACAACGCCATTGCAAGAATTGTTCTCGGATCTTTTTGACCTTGCCCAAGGTCAACACAATACAGTAGCTGAGATGTGGACTCAACAAGGATGGGATATGAGATTCAGAAGAGGGATGAATGATTGGGAGATCCCAAGAGTGGTTGAACTATTCAAACAACTAGAGAGCTTTCAAGGAATCAAGAAGGTGCAGATTGTTTGTGGTGGAATGGACACCCTAAAGGACTTTATAAAGTCAGCTCAGGGTACAAGTTGTTGAATCAGATAGAACCACTGAATATTTTTTGGCCTCTGAAACATATCTGGAAGGCCAAGATTCCTTATAAGGTTGCATGTTTTACTTGGCTTCTAGCTAAAGAAGTTGTCCTGACTCATGAGCATTTGATTAAGAGGAAGATATCACTATACTCAAGATGTTTCTTATGTGGAAAGGAAGCTGAGACAGTAAATCACTTGTTCCTACACTCTAGCATATCACAGACCAGCTATGGAAGATTTTCATCAATCTTAGGGGCATAGCATGGGCAATGCCAAGCAAGATTGCTGACACTCTTTTTAGCTGGGGGGGAACTGGAGCTGGAGCAAGGAACAGAGAGAGATGGAGGATCATCCCTTCACGTATATGGTGGACAATTTGGAAAGAAAGAAATGATAGGTGTTTCGAGGATAGGTGCAATTCAGTACAAAAGATTAAGCTAAATTGAATTTTGTTATTTTGCTTTTGTTGCACTAAATTTTACTCTGGGGATACAGAATCAATCCTAGTGTCCTAGAAACCATTTAGGTTTGATTAATTATTGGCATACTCTGTATCTAATCTCACTCTTGTAAATATGGTTTTTCAGTACTACCTAAGTACTGACTTGAATACAAAACTTTGCCTGATTCAAATTTTTTTTCTTCTTTTGGACAGAGATTGAATTGGAAGACATCCATGAAAGATTGGGCTTAACCTCAATTTCCTTCAGATCTCACCTAAGATACAAGACTATTCATACATCTCAAGAGAGTAGAAACTAAACAGCCCTTGCTCAAAAAGAAAAGACGAAGAAAAAGGATAAGCAAAAGGAAATGTGGTACTTACACGATTGTGCATATCTTGTGGATCGATCTGAGGAAGCATATATATAGCCCTTGTGATTGCATGAACCATAGTTGTAGGATCTGGCGCAGCCAAAACAACCATATCATCTGGAAGAACCTGGACAAGAGGTACAAAAACATGATAAATAACAACGAACAACTTACAAAGTAGAAGCAAGGAGATCTTAAATTATTAACTAGTCAAGCAAAGAGAAATGAATCATGGACATGCCTCTGGAACACCTCCTACACGTGTACTGACTGTTAATAATCCGCAACTTGCAGCTTCCAATATAGCGATGCAAAATGCTTCTGTTAGAGAACTGGCACAGTAATGCAAGAAACAGCATCATAAATGAGGATTAGAAACGGGGAAGGTGGAAAACTGGTTGTTGTTCAACCACAAATCAGGCGTGTTTAAATATCCTCAGATGATATTCTTTTGCTACAGCTTTTGCAGAAGAAGAATGTGTAAGGAGCAATTTCAATGTTCTCTTTATTATTTTTGATGATTCTGGAAGGAAGGTTGAAACCGATGAATCCGATTTAGCTTATCTGCTGTGACAAGTTCTAATGAGCCACACAGCATTCATGGTTTTGATACTTCAATCTCACATTTGCAGCTGAATATAAAAATCAACTATGTGAAGATTATTTTTTTTTAATTGTGTCATCCAGTGGCGGACCCACATGATGTCCAGGGGGTTCATCCGAACCCCCTTCGGCGAAAAATTATACTATTTATACATGGTTAAAATATTTTTTATGTATAAACAGTAGATGTCGAACCCCCTTCGGCTAGTTCGTGTGTCTACTTTTTCAGATTTTGAACCCCCTTATTAAAAATTCTGATTCCGCCACTGGTGTCACCTAGTTGATTCCTTTATCTTATTAAGCTCACACTCAATGTTGCACCTTGCAGCTCCTTTTTGTTGAGGAAAAAAAGAGACCAAGGAGGATGCAAAATCGAGTGCGTGATCTTAATGAGAATAACACTTCCGTAATGGATTCTCCAACTGAACTCCTTTCAATTCGAGATGTTTGAATTCTTCACTGACTTTTCCAAAATGTCTATTCCATCAATCATATGGACACGGGAAGTACGAACAAAAAACTTTCCTATTGGCCCGTGGCATTCATCTTTGTAAAGCTTACTTATTGAAGAAATCCAATTTCAGTTTTCTTCTCCAGTTCATGATTTCTACATTCAACAAACAGGTACAGACCAACTAAGCATCATATTTCAGTAGATTATTACAGACTGGTGCAACCAAGGTGTGGCATTACGGTCAATGAAGCTGGGATGGATCATGGAGATCGGGGTTCAAATCCTAGCATAGGCAAAAAAAATTGATTTCTAGTCATCCATCTCCACCTTGGTAGACACGATTACCCAATATCTACGTCGGTCAGAAGTAGCATAAACATGGTGGATAAGTCGAGGTGTGTGCAAGATGGCTTAGACACCACCGTAATAAATAAATTTTAAAAAAACTGTGAAGAATTGAGCAACATAATTTGTGTATCAAATAAGGGAAGCTTTGCATTACAAACAATCATCACAATTCAGTGGATTAACATAGACTTGGTGCATGTAAATAAGCACCTAGCATCATTTACTGTGTATCAAGACAAGGAAAAACTTTGCATTACCAAGTCTTTGATGGCAAAAAGAAAAAGGAAGAGGTGGTTTCCACTAGCCAATGCCCAAGACATTCCTCTCTGGTAATATATCTTATTGAAATTTTGCAAAAGCACCTATCAAAAGAACTACTGCCTATGGAAAGAAAAATATTGAACGAAAAGCATCTAAACGTTCCAGTGAACAAAAAACGGAGAAGTTTTCAAGAATTTAAGAAAAAGAAACTGAACATATTCATCAAGCAACAAAATGAATGCGAGTTTGAGCTAATAAAATAAAATATGTAGTTCATGATTGCATAAAAGATCTCTACTCTTTTTTTTTCTGTCAAAACCAATCCAGAAGACAAGATAGCATTGCCTAAGAAGAAAACTAAGACAGATGTTAAATAGAGGAATTTCAAAGAATAAAATCATATAAGTTGTAAGGTGTACACAATAACACTTGAAGGTCTCACACCTGTTCAAAAATATATGGCCAGTTATTAGTACAGACTGTACTTTAGCATGAGGGACAGCCCCCAACATATCAACGCGGTCTTGAAGAGAGTGTTTTTCCCTCATTTCTTCCAGACGCACTCGTTTGGGTCCATCTCCTCCAACAATGAAGCGAACCTTAGAAATGCATCCAAATGAGTTGCCAAAGTTCAGAATTCATAAACAAGGTCAAATTCCATAGACTAATTTTGTAACGAAGACCATGATGATGAAGAGCACTTACATTGGGATGCAAACGGCATACTTCAGGGATCACTTCAACGAGTAAATCTGCTCCTTTCCGATAAACTAACCTACTTAGCACAACAATAACAATTTCATCCCTGCTGAGTCGCTCTGGAGCAGGCGTAAACATGGCCGTGTCCACAGCATTTGGAATAACATAAACCTTTTCAGGCGGCAGACCAGACCTTAAAACTGTATTCTCTTTGCTTGTGTGAGAAACGCATATAGCCTGAGTTACATCGGCTAGAGTAAACTGTAGCACCTTATTCATGTGAATACTTCCAACATCTGAAAACCCATAGAGAGAATGATCGGTGAATACAACTTTGTAACCCATGGTACGAGCATGCATTAGAGCTTCATGACATAAGGTTGAGAAGGCTTGATGTCCATGTACCAGAGATATCTTTTCCCTAATCAGAATTGTCCTCGTAATTGAAAGTGTTCCAAAGAAGGTTGGCAATGTGTTTTGCATGAGAAACGGCTTCCATGGGACATAATAAACTTTCAGGCCATTTGTCATATATCTTACTCCAGAACGATTCTGATAAGCATGAGTCATAACTACCACCTGAAATTTACACAAAGGAACAACCAAAAATGAATTCATAAACAGTATCTGATTATAACAAAACAAGCACTTATATCTCTCTCGATTTCACTCTCTTTTGACAATATTTTTACTTTTGTAGATCAAAACTAAGTCCCTATCATGTACAGACAAAGTAGACTATCCTCACTGGGCAACAATCATATTCAATCAAGAACACTTTAAGACAGGAGGCTGTGGTTACTGACCTTGTGGCCTTCCTTAATCAAGCATTGCGATAGATAGTATATATGATTCTCCACACCACCAAAATTGGGGTAGAAAAAATCTGAGACCATTAAGATTCTATGTTTTCCCGGTTCACCCATGATAACTGACTACCAGGGACACTCCTGCAGCAGAGGAAGCAATTTACACAACAATCGAAAAAAAAATAATCATATAATTACACTACAAAAGATTGTATGGCTTGACCCACGTGATAGAACTTACCGTATTTTGGCCAATTAAGTTTATTTGATTTGAGTGTTGCTGCGTTAGCCTGTAATTGAGTAGAGCTACCATTAAGAAATCATTTCCTAACCCAAAACACAAAATCAAATGACATAGCATAATATCACGTTTGATGCTAAACCATTTCGTCCCAATTTTTCCCCAAAATGTCAATATGCATAGAAATTTCTACTACTTATATTAGAGGATATCTACGATACTGTGCAAAGCAAAAGCCACTAAAGCAAGCAGTACCTTTAGGCCCCCAAAAAATAAGGGCCTCAAAATTACAAATCTCCGAAGGAAGCAAAAAGCCACAAATTCAGTTCAAACACACAACGATATATGATGCATGAAAAAAACGAAGCTCAAATACGAACACCTATACATCCGAAGACACCAAATCGCTCTGAAAATAAATAAATTCGACAGACTAAACGAAGAAATACAAGACGAGATCACACCCAAAAGAAGAGCAAGAATCGAGTAGAAAGTGAACCCAAGAGTTGGAAGACATACATACCTGGGAAGAGATAAACAAGAGAGCTCAACAAATTTGATGTAGTCGATTGTAAAATGTTAATACTCAGCGTTCTATGTGTTTATCGTCAGTATTAACTATTAATTGAAATTTTCTTATTAGTTTGTTGGTAATCTCATATTAATTATTATACACATATTTTTGAATTTTTTTTTCTAAAAAATAATTGATACAATCAACATAATAATTACTTTCTATTCTCTGTGTTTCATATTAGATGATTGAAAATATTAATAGATTTTGTTGTTGAAATTTTATTCGATTTTGTTGTTGAAATTTGGACAACTTTTTTGAAATATTGGCTAATTTCATGGACTCATGGGAAAAAGTTTTTGAAAAGAGAGAAAACGTGATTTTTGTTAATTGATTTCTTGAAAGTCTTTGATCCTCACATCTTCATTTTAAAAAGGAGACAGAAAACAGGAGAGAAAAAACAAAAACAAAAAAGAGAGTTAAGAAGAAAAAAATATATATTTTTACATTTCTTACGTCTCAAATAAAAAAAAAACTTTTAATTTTACACGGTAATTAAGAAATTATTAATACATTGAAAGACTTTACAACTTTGTCTTTTGTTTATATTAATGCAATATATAAAAAAGCTAGTATTGAAAATTGTTTACGTTCAAAAGACCATATTAATTATATGGGTAAAATAAATAAAAATTAATTAATTATATTTTAATTTAATAAGTGATCAAGTAATATAAAATAAATTTTTTAGTAAGATGTCTATCTAATATGAAATAAAAAGAGTACTTCTGAACTTATCTAATTTACTATATATGGTGCTTAAGCAAACTTGCCCTCAATCTAATGACTTCGATCGCAACTTACATTCAAAGACTTGATAATTCATGAAATTTTACGATTAACATCAAGTATCATACTTTACTAGTTTTTCATCAATATGAGAGTCAAGATATTCATTGGTAAAAGTTTTTTGTTTCAAAAGAAGCGCATGTCCACCGCACACACCACAAACGAAGCGATACAAGTGGTAGATTGCCAATTTAGTATATCTTGGCGTTTTCTATGTAAATGTTCAAATTGAATTAATCATGTTTTACAATTGATTGTGTAATCAAAATTTGTCTAATTCTTATTGAATTTAATATTATTATTGTTTATTATATAATTTGTTTTATATTTAATAAATATTTAGGCAATTTATGTATTTCCTTTTTCTACAATATATCAAAAAAATAATAAAAATTGAGATATTTGTGTAATTTATTTGTCCAATTCTTATTGAATTTAATATTATTATTATTTTTTATATAATTTGTTTCATGTGTTTAATAAATATTTAGGCAATTTATGCATTTCCTTTTTCTACAATATATCAAAAAAAAAATAAAAATTGAGATATTTGTGTAATTTCCCCTTGGCCCCTGCTTTCAGGTTTCGCCAGGATTCTCACTTTCTCACCGAGAGCCGCCTCACACTGTACCCGCAACCCGGTCCACAACCCATCTCCCCTTTCATTCCGGTTCATCTTCTCCATCACCGGCAGACGGCGGAAAGTGGAGAACGAAGATGACGGAAGTCGCGAGCAACGTTGTACACGAAATCCTAGGCAGACGAGCTCAAGATGTAGATCAGCCTATTATCGACTATATTATCAATGTTGTCGCCGATGAAGATTTCGATTTTGGACTCGACGGTGAAGGTGCTTTTGAAGCTCTTGGAGAGCTACTCGTCGATTCCGGTTGCGTTACTGACTTCTCCGAATGTCGTGCGGTATTAATACTTCCAATTCATGCTCAATTTCGTTATTGCTTATCCTAATTCTGATATTTTCTGCTCGAAATTTGTTATATTGAATTGATTCTGAAAGATGAGCTTATTATACTGTTAATAGTTTGGATGAGTACAAGTTATTGACTAGGGACGTAATATAAGAAACAAAGTAAGATTTTTGAAACTTGGGCTTTAAATAAGTCATAGACATTTGCATGACTACTAATTATCTCACATTTAAGAGTGGAAAATGAGAAGTTTAAAGTTAAATCCTTTATGGATGTAGGAAACTATCATTCTTTTTAGATAGACCTTGTAAAAAAGTTTGCACTTCTAGGCCCCTTCCGGGCTACAGAATCACGTCAATTAATGTTTATGCGGGAAACTTGAGTAAAACTTTAAATGTTTATAGTGGAAACTTGAGAAAAACTAGCTAAATTTCTATACGTAAATGTTGAATTTATCACTTTTAGTGGATTCTAAATCTTTTACTACAGACTGGCTCAATATTCTGGGGTTTCAATGTATAAAAAATTGAACATTATTGTTTGTATTGATAATAATATGAATGAAGCAATCATGCTAGTTTTATGAAACAAGAAATGTAATTGATTTAGAGAATCCTTAGTTTTAATTTGTTTTGTAAGGCAAATTACCTACAAGAAGTTTTTGTTTTTGGTTGATGAAGTAAGGAGGTTCTATTAAAAGGCATCAAACAGATGCATCAAATGTTACAAGAGAGTGAGTGAATGTGCATATGTGATTGCTCAAGAAGACAAAAAATGTCTAAATTAACACAAGGGGCATACACATTCCAAAAAATTATACAACTACTTACAGGGGCCTGGTCTAGCCAACTAAAGAGACTTAGTAAACATTTTGCTTCGAGAACATGAATTGGAGTCGAAATCCCATCAAAACATCTGTTATTTCTCTCATTCCAGATGCACCAAAAATAGAAGAAGGCACCTTTTGCCATAATCTTTTGATGGACTTTCCAACTCTTCAAGAGCACCAACTTTCACAAGCTTCCTTGATACTGTCAGGCATGACCCAAGCTAGTCTATACAAGGAGAAGAAAATATTCCAAAAGTATCTTGCTACTGTAAACAAGGACAAGTTTTGATGAATAAAATTTTGATTTAAAAGTTTACTGATTATTAGCTTAGGTTTATCATTTATGGAGCAATAATTGTGTGATTTACCTAGAGAGCTTATGATGGTCTCGAAAGGAAAATTATTTATCAGCAAAGTAGAATCTGAGTGATTTGGTCTGAATAGAGAGTGACCAACTTTGTTTTGGACTCAGGTGTTGTCAGTTGAATTGATTCGGTATTAGCTCATTTATGAGTAGGGGACTTCTAAAACCAGAGAAATAAACAGCCATTTACGGGGATCTAGGAATTCAAATGGGTGAATTACTCTCATTATAGAGCAATTTGTGAACTGAAAAGTTTAAGTATAATATGGTGAACAAAATAACAAGTAATTTGTTAGTACCAGAATTTTTGGTTATACCAGCATTATTATTGTGGTTGTTAGACTCCTCTATGAAGGTCTTTGTTGCATCCTGTTGTGTTTGTAAATTGAGTTGTCTGCAATCTATCTTCAGTAGCATAAAGAGTGAACTTTTCCAACCATGACAGGTTTGTAGCAAGCTGTCTGAGAAGTTAGAGAAGCATGAATTGGCTAAACCCCAACCGACGGTGAGAAGCTTAAAAATGCCGATGAGAATGTTTGATGGAATGGATGAAGAGGAAGCTCCAAAGAATAAAAAACCAGAACCAGTTGATGGTCCTTTGCTCACAGAACGTGACAAGATTAAGATCGAAAGAAGGAAGAGGAAAGAGGAACGCCTGAGAGAGGTGAGTGGGAAAATGATATTCTTGACAATAATCAGAATGAACCTGTTTGACACAAATATTGGTTGTTAAATATGTTGGGGAAGCCAGTTCTTATTGTATATGAACTACACTCATTTGACTTGACACTTCACTGAGTTTCCATTTATTAGTCTAATGGAGCGTGTATGTGTGTGACATTTCACAATACTCCTTTTGTTGGATAATGGTTGTGTTCATGAAGTTATGAGACAGAATAAATGTAATCCCTCTCCTATTACTGCTTAAAAAATTGTAACCCTCTCCTTCAGCGACGTGGATGAAAAGAAGAGGGAAAAAAAGAAAAGATGAAAGTGGCTGGTTTACTCCTCCGTTTTTTTAATCTGTATGGCTTGATTCTGCAGGCAGAATACCAAGAACACTTGAAAGAAGTGGAGGAAGTGAAAGCTGGTATGCCTTTAGTGTGTGTGAATCATGATGGGCAGGGTGATGGACCAACTGTTAAGGATATCCGTATGGAAAATTTCAATATATCTGTCGGTGGTCGTGAACTTATTGTCGATGGTTCTGTCACACTTTCTTTTGGAAGACACTATGGTATGCTTGATTATCTTATTGAAAAAATAGATGAAAACTCATTCACATGTAGTTTGATTTTGCGTTTTTTTTTAGACCTTTTAGTATCAAGTAGTTTGTATCTCATCGATATGGTATTAAATCATGAGTTCATGACATCTTTGAACATGTTAGTATATAGAAATAATTTGTTTACTATTTAAATTGGTAGCACTTATCTAAAAAAAGGGAAGCCCGGTGCACTAAAGCTCCTGCTATGCATGCGCAAGGTCCGAGGAAGGGCCCGACCACAAGGGTCTATTGTACGCAGCCTTATCTTGCATTTCTGCCAGAGACTGTTTTCAAGGCTTGAACCCCTGACCTCCTGGTCACGTGGTAGCACTTATCTAAAAGAATGGTAAAAATGATAGTTTGGAATTTGAGGAGAAAGTTGAAAATTCACATCAGATTGGATATAATACAAGATTGACCTAGTTTAAATTCATTCATTTAGAAGTGTTGGAGGGAGAAAATTTTGGCATCAAGGGGAGAAGTCAAGAATATTGGGTTGGGCTAAAAGGAAAATATGCCATTTCTTCAGAGGGTGCAAGTATCTATCTATCTTGATAAACATTTAGGGGTCGTTTGGTAGCATGTATTAGTTCTCTAATACATGTATTAGTCATGGTATTATTTAGGAGTCGTTTGGTAGGGTGTATAAGAATAATGCTAAATAAAGCGTATTAATAATGCTTGTATTAGAGCATGTTTGGATTGGCTTAAAAAGGTGACTTTTAAGCCAAAAATGACTTTTAAGTCAAAAAGGGAAAAGTGGGGGGGGGGGGGGGGGCGAACGTTTAACTTTTGACTTCTTTTTGTAAATTTAACTTATTTTAAGCACTTTTTTGATTTGCCAAACGCTTCCAAAAATTATAAACTAATTTAAAAGCTGGTTTGACCAACTTTTAAGCCAATCCATACAGACTCTTAGTTATGCTTGCATTAATTATGAAGAGATATTTCTTATGCATTGTTTGGTTTGGTGTATTAAAAATAACATGTATTTTATAAAAAAAATTAAAAATATTTATTTACAAAGATACCCTTCAAAAATATGGTGGAAAAGATGTAAAAAGGGTTTTGAGGGGCAATTGGGTCTTTAACCATGTTAATGCATGCATTAAATCCCCTTGCATTACTAATACCTAGAAATTCGTGGTATTAATAATACACACCTTAATACACAATAGAGTGTATAACTAATGCACATAACACGAAAAAGTGTACCAAACAAGTTACTACTTATACACCAAGTTAATGCATGCATTATTTTTGCTAATACACTCTACCAAACGACCCCTTAATCCTTTATTTGGTAGGATTTTCAGCCACGTATTAGTTATACACCGTATTCAGTATTATAAGTGATATAACTAATGCATAGCAAATCATGGTATTAGCAATACAAGGGCTATTAATACATGTATAAGCATGGTTAAAGACATAATTGCCCTCAATAGACCAAACCAAACAGTGGATGAGAAATAATCTCCAGATAACAAATCTCCGCATTATTAATCCCAGTATTACTAATACATTCTATTGATCTATTTCGTACTATTCTTATACATTCTACCAAACGACCCCTTAATGTCTTAAGCAAGTAACTCATCATGCACACATCCATTATTTTGTCACTGGGAAGAAGACTGGAATACATGAATTGGTATAAATGTCAAGGGGGTGAAACTTGGGGGAATATATTTGGCCAAACGGTGTATTCTATGAAAATTAGCTTTTAACTAGAAATCAATGGGATTGGAAGCAATTTATGAACATCAACCAGATGATTCGTTCCAACCGAAGAGCAACAACATAGCCTATAGCCAGTGTATATTGGCATTTTTTGCTCTTTATTTATTAATTAAAATTATTACTTTCTCAAAAAAAAAAAATAGCCTACAGCCAGCGGCGTAGTTCACTTCCTCTTTTTGTTTGTGATTGGCAGTTATGTTTTATGCATCCACAGCCTTACCTGAATCTCTAATTTGGGTGCAGGTCTTATTGGAAGAAACGGTACAGGGAAAACAACTCTCCTAAGGCACATGGCTATGCACGCTATCGATGGTATTCCCAGGAACTGTCAGATATTACATGTTGAGCAAGAAGTGGTTGGTGATAATACCTCAGTTTTGCAATGTATTCTTAACACTGATATGGAGAGAACCCAACTTCTGGAAGAAGAGGCTCATCTGCTTGAATTACAGGTTAGAAACAGTTCAATGGCTAAGCTTTTATGTCATATTATACTGTTTAATTAATATTCCTTTGTGTTTTGTTCTCATTGGATCAAGTATATTCCCATCCTTAGCATTTTCATGATTTTCTAGAGAGTGAGTGACTTAGAAGGTGAAGCTGCAAAGGGTGATAAGTTGAATGAGGGGGTCGACAAAAATTCCCATGCAAAAAGGCTTGAAGAGATATACAAAAGACTTGATTTCATTGATGCTTACTCAGCTGAGTCACGTGCAGCAACTATACTATCGGTTAGTTTGACTTTGCCTAGTGTTTCGGTTTGCAAGCTTTTGATCGCATCAGTCTCTCAATAACTGTTGAGAAAGTTTGTTCACTTTATGTATCTTCTTGATGCTCTTTTTACTGAAATCACTTGCTTCATAAAAATAAAGTTTATTCACTTTATGCACTACGTTTAATTAAAACAGAGTTTGCATTTGATATATAATATCGCACACAAATGTTGTATATTAGAAACAAACTGCACATGTTAACTTATAATGTATGAGCAAGATTTAGACCTACTAATACATGTACCTGGGATACCTGTTCCTTTCCTTTCGTTGCTTCTACGATTATGCTTCTGCTTACTGTGTCTTAAGGAATATGTTTTGGATATGGCTCAGAAGTATGGAAGCTAGTCTCAAGCTAATCTTGCTGTTTTTGCCTCTCCTTGAGTTTAAGTTGTCTTAGCTTCTGTCCTAACTTTACGTTATCTGAACTATCTTGCTGTTTTGGCCACTCCTTAGCGTTTAAGTTGTCTGTTGAGATTATTTTCTCTCTGATAATGTAATGTTGTCTTGTCGTTTTATGCTTCTATTTCCAGAATAGATGTAGTCTTCTTATATATGTATAGATTCAGGCTTCCATAGCTTCGGCATTATACTCTTTATACGTTTAAGCTATGGGTATGTGTACTAGCATCTTAAACTGAAAGTTGCAAATGGGGGAAGATGCTAGAAGTCAATCTATCTTTGGCAATCGAAAGTTAGAACTCATTTATTTAAGAGGCTAGGTTTGATTCTGCTGTAGTTTTGGCGTGCTTCAAGTCGGATGCTTCTCCACCTCAATTTTTCTTATGATGTTTTGCCTATTGGTCGTTTGTGTTCACTCCAGTTGTAATGAATAGTCTAGTTCTCATTGATGGCTATTACTTCCAGGGTTTGAGCTTCTCTCCAGAAATGCAAAAGAGAGCGACTAAAACATTTTCTGGAGGATGGAGAATGAGAATAGCTCTTGCTCGGGCATTGTTCATTGAACCTGATCTATTGTTGCTTGATGAACCCACGGTGTGTTATTTCTTCTTGAGGATGTAGATGTACATCTATTCAAACAATGAACTTGTGTTTTCTTTTGCATGCAGAATATCATAGAACTTAAGTTTTCCTTCCCTTGCAGAATCATCTTGATCTGCATGCTGTCTTATGGCTGGAAAGTTACCTGGTGAAGTGGCCGAAGACATTTATAGTTGTCTCTCATGCTAGAGAGTTCTTGAATACTGTGCGTGTTTACTTCTCTTTGACCTAAAACAATAGTTGGGTTCAGTATGTCTAGATGTTGATGTTTGTTCTGACATCTCATAAACTTATCTTTGCTTCTTTCTTCAGGTAGTCACAGATATCATCCATCTACAGAATCAGAAATTGAGCACCTTTAAAGGAGACTATGATACATTTGAAAGGACACGAGAAGAACAAGTTAAGAATCAACAGAAGGCATTCGAGGCAAATGAACGTACAAGGGCCCACATGCAGGTCTTTCCCAATTAGATTATCTTTTATTGGTGGACTATTGCAAACAGATTATTTGCGACCTTATTTGCAGATTTCTTGTCTAGCTTTTTAATACTTTGATACATTTTTCGGTTATAATGTTTTGCAGACCTTTATTGATAAGTTCCGATACAATGCAAAGCGTGCATCTCTTGTTCAATCTAGAATTAAGGTATTCATTCATTGCTGCTCCTATATATCTTGTCAGTTTCCAGTTGTTATGGTTGTTTGCTCAAGTGATTTAATCAATTGCCAGATCTGATTGTTTAATAATTTAATTAGGTCTACTTTTGATGCCTTAGCATACCATGATCAGTACATGAATGGTTTTCCTTGAATTTGACAGGCACTGGACCGAATTGGTCGCGTGGATGAAGTCATCAATGATCCTGAGTATGTATTCATTCCTTTAACACATTGCTCCTATATATTTCTGTTACTCTGATGGTGTTTAACATGTTATCACCTGAATCTATAAAATTCCGATCTCTTTCGTGTTGCATTTTTTTAATTATATGAACTCGTGGTTATTTTGCATATGCTGTATGCAGCTACAAGTTTGAGTTCCCTTCTCCTGATGATAGACCTGGCGCTCCTATTATAAGCTTCAGGTTAAGCATCTCCTAATCTGTGGCTAAGACATTCCTGTGATCTCTTGTCAGACAGCAAATCTCAGCTAATTAACTTCTTACCTTATTGTAACTAATGCAGTGATGCATCCTTTGGATATCCTGGGGGCCCAATATTGTTCAAAAATTTGAATTTTGGAATAGATTTGGATAGCAGAGTAGCAAGTAAGACCTTTACTGCCTAACAATCAAGTATTTTAAAGTTCTCTTAATTGTTGCAAACCTTTGTAAACTGTACATATTGATCAGTAAATGTCTCTCTGCATTTGCGTTGAGTTTTTCTGTTGGGAAGTAAAATTAGATCTCTCTATTTTTGAATTTGGTAGCATGTGGCTTTGGCATGTGTATCTTTATAATTGTTTCTCAATCATTTTTCCTGTTCTATATATCATGGACCTTGTCTCACCATGTGTATTTTCCAGTGGTTGGTCCTAATGGTATTGGGAAGTCAACAATACTTAAGCTTATTTCTGGGGATCTTCAACCAACCTCAGGGACTGTTTTCCGCTCTGCTAAGGTAAGCTTTAATTGCCAAAGACTTCAGAGATTTTGTGAGTTCTTTTTCTTTTTTAAAATCACTTCCAACATATACTAGTTCTGTCGTTAACATTATGTATTCACCAACTTCTCTCAGTGTACCATATTGTCTGATCAATTTGTGTTTCAGCCGTATTCTAGCATTCTCTCATTACAATTCCTGTCATTTAGTAAGAGTCTATAGACTAATAATTCTGTATGAGCAAATGCTAGTGGTTATCTTTTGACCTTATAATCGAATTCATGCAGGCGAAAGTCTCATTTTGCTCTATTCAGTTACTTTGTCTTAATGCATTCTAAATGCACTTCTCTTTTTGTTTAGGTCCGCATTGCTGTATTTAGTCAGCATCATGTTGATGGGCTGGATCTGTCCTCAAATCCCCTCTTATACATGATGCGTTGCTTTCCAGTAAGTTCTCCTAATTGATGATGATTTTTTTTTGTAAATTCTAAAATATATGTGTAATAAGTTCTCTCTAAAGGTGGGTCTAGCAGTTGATTTTTCTGAATTTATTTGTGTCCGAACTCCTGAATAAGATATTTTAAAATGTTTTATTGCTCTCTTACATCTGATATTGCATAAGTTGATCTGCAAATTATCTCTTTTAATGTATAACCTTGCTCTGGCTTCCTGCAGGGAGTGCCTGAACAAAAATTACGTGGTCACCTAGGTTCATTTGGTATCACTGGAAATCTTGCTCTTCAGCCTATGTACACTTTGTCTGGTATGTTAGCATTCTACTTGTTTTTTCTGGTATGGATCACAATGATTCAGTTTCGCCTTCTGTTATGTGTTGGCATTTGTAGTCAAGAGTTTGTGGTATGATAATAACTTATAGTCCACATTATTGATTGATCTATGGGATCTCAGGTGGCCAAAAAAGCAGAGTTGCATTTGCTAAGATAACCTTCAAGAAACCTCACATATTGCTTCTTGATGAACCATCAAATCACTTGGTAAGTTATATTTTACTTGTTTTAGTTTCTTATTAACCATCCTTTTTCATACATCCGTGATTTTAATGTCTTTTTGTTGCCTATAACATACTTGGTGGGAGTAAAAGTGGAAGCTTTGCAGCCTTCCCTCGGGCACACTGAAAGCCCAAATTTTTAACTGATGCGTGTGTGGGTTTTTATGAGGGGCCTGGTTTGGTTTCATTATTTTTTCATGATGACATTTAACCTCAACAGCTAAAGCAAATGATGTACTTAGTATTTCGTTTATCCAAAGGTTCTTGCATATACGATTGCATTATCTGCTATTGATACTGTTTGAGGGGGAACATAGATATGCAAATTTCTAATCGAGCTCTATGCAGGATCTGGACGCTGTGGAGGCGTTGATACAAGGTCTCGTCTTGTTCCAAGGAGGCGTCCTGATGGTACTATGAAACTTCTGTCAATTATTTTTTGGCTAAATAGAAACATATTTTGGTTTTGCTGGTGTTTAATGCTGCTGCTACATGATGTTATTTATAGGTCAGTCACGATGAACATTTAACATCTGGTAGTGTTGATCAACTCTGGGCCGTCTCTGAGGGCAGGGTGACGCCTTTCGACGGGACATTCCAAGATTACAAGAAAATACTGCAATCATAAACAGTTCTAACAGAGTCTGCTGATTTCTGAAGAGGCCAAACTATTATTAGTTACTTCATGGCCTAGACCCCTACTGTATATGCAGAGATACCTCATGTCCGATGGAAAATTCATTGAAAACGTTATCGACGAGCCAAATTCTGATGAATTTCCTAAAAAAAAATTTAGTGATTTTCTGCTACTACGTATTTCTATTTACAACTGTCCAAATTAGTCACAAACATTTTGTTGGTTTGATCAACTTTGGGTTTCAAAAGGTCAAGAATCAATTATCAAAAAAAACAAGAAAAATGTTGAAAATGATGCAATTTTTAATGACTGAATAAATCTTATGAGCAGCTCAGATTCTAATGATATCTAATTTCTACGTTGAATCGAGCTTACTCATAGTATTAATGAAAAGAGAGAACTAAGAGAGTAATTTCAATCACCTTAGGTAATTCAGAAGGAAATGAAGTTAGAGCTATTGGTGGCAAATGAGCGGGTTAACCTATGAACATATGAAAACTCTTAGTACAATGACAACTATTCATCCATCTCAAACAACTTACTTTAAACAAGTTGAGATTGAGCATTTAGTCTTATCGGGTAAAATTATCCAATTACGCGTGCTTACTTTCTCTTCTTAACTCTTTAAAAAGGAACGCGATTCGTGGAAATTGGTAAACGTGGAGGAAAAAGAATAAGGAGAAACCAATTATTGCGCATCCGGGGAATCGAACCCCGGTCAGTACCGTGGGAGGGTACTATGATACCACTACACCAGATGCGCCTACTTGCAAATACCTTACAGAGAAACAAATGATCTTTGCTCGTGAACTATTCAAAATTGAGCAATGCCACCATGCTTGATCAACGAGGGAATCAAGTTTGGCGAGTTCTCGTTGCTTTCTACTTTTTCTGCTTCATATTAGCTGTTCACTTTCTACTTTACACGCCCCTTAAGAAATCATAAATAAGAAGGATAGTTTAAATAATGTAGAAACTTTTTTGAAACCTTACAAACTATTTAATTGCAAGCGCGAAATAGAAAAAAATTAATTTATTCTTTCTTGATTTTATAAGTTGACAAGTAATAAAGCCTATTTTTTGCAGGTATGATTTCCTACATTGGCCTTTTATGGTTACCAATGCTCTTGAAAAACAGATTTTACTACAATCAAAATCACTTATTTTCTCCCACCAAACAGGCTATATATTAATCATTTTTTCAACGGAAAAGGGTCAAAATTACCCCTGAACTTTGAAAAATAGTTTATCCATGCCCTTCGTTATACTTTAGGGCCAATTATACCCTTATTGTTATACTTTGGGCCAAATATTATAACAGAGTGCCACGTGTCGGCCTCTCAGTGGCCAACTTATTTTCCCTTTTAAATATGTTTTTTTATTTATTTTTAAATCTGTTTTTATTTGTTTTTAAATCTGTTTTTTAAATTTATTTTTTTAAATCTATTTTTTAAAATATGTTAATTTTTAAAAACAGATTTTTTTAAAAAAAGATAAAAAACAGATTTTTTTTTAAAAAAAGATTTTTTTAAAAAAAGATAAAAAAACAGATTTTAAAATAAAAAAGATAAAAAACAGATTTTTTTAAAAAAAAGATTAAAAAACAGATTTTAAAATAAAAAGATTTTAAATCTGTTTTTAAAATTTATTTTTTTAAATCTATTTTTTAAAATATGTTTTTTTTATTTGTTTTTAAAATCTTTCTTTTTTTAAAATCTTTTTTTTATCTTTTTAAAAAAAATCTGTTTTTTTAAAATTAACATATTTAAAAAAATAGATTTAAAAAAATAAATTTTAAAAACATATTTAAAAACAAATAAAAAACAGATTTAAAAATAAATAAAAAAACACATTTAAAAGGGAAAATAAGTTGTCCACCGAGAGGCCGACATGTGGCACTCTGTTATACTCAAGGGCATATTTGGCCCAAAGTATAACAATAAGGATATAATTGGCCCTAAAGTATAACGAATGGCATGAATAAACTATTTTTCAAAGTTCAGGGGTAATTTTGACCTTTTTCCGATTTTTTCAACTCATAATTTAATAGGACTTTGATGCAAAAATTAGCTACAAAATACTATACATAACTAGTAGATGATGTAAAAAATTTCCCTAATGTAAAATAAACAGTTCACACTTGGTGAAGTTGTAGTACTTGGATTAAGCATCACTCTCCCTATTTCCTACGTTACAAAGTCAGCCTAATTAGAAAAAAGTAATAAATACAGGGATGTTAAAATGCATCCACTTCCTATAATATTCTGACTCGAACCTTTGGGTAGACTCTGTTGAACGAAGTAAATTAGAATTCCTCGATACAGTCATTCTAATCGGCACGTTCCCTCCAGCAAAGTAGCATGTATAGACATCGACGAATAATATACAACTTTGCTCTTTTATCTTTCAAAGTCTTTTTTCTTGTTATATAAACTCTGACTCTGGCTCTGGCTTTGGCTTTGGCTTTGGCATTGTTGGATGAAGTTGAAGTTTCTTCCATTTATGTAAATTGCTCTAGATTTTGAGAAATTAGTAGTAGTTTCTTTTAGAACTTTCATGGGAGCTTACACTATAAATAAATAAAAAACATGTCTCAGTTTCATCAGTTTATATTATATATATAATATAGTTAGACCTTTTTTTGGCACTAAACCAGGGGCCTTGTTTCCTGCTTTTCAGTGACTCTTCTTTTTACTGCTGGCATGGCCAGTAATCCTGGTTTTAGGGTTAACTGTTGCCTATAATTAATATGGACAGGTTGAACTGAATTTGAATTAATTAAAATGTTCATTTGAGTTAACGGATTATTAATCTGTTCAAAGTTATTTGAGCTGAAATAAATATGATAGAATGTATGCAAATCTTATCACTACTTCATGGGAATAGAAAAGTTGTTTCAAAGACTCTTGGCTTAAGTGTGACAAATTCAAATAAAAGAATAAGAAAATAATAAAGCAATCATAACAACTAATAAGGACATTCGACTCTTATCAAGATTTAGTTTTCTTGTTTGTTTTGTTCTAATTCGTAAGAGTATATATTTATTCCCTTTGTTCCAATTTAAGTATAATAAGGAGAGTATTTAAATTTTGTGATTTTGAACTTGTTTGTCGAAATTGAAAAACTTAATAAATATAGAAAGGAATAATTTTTTTGGGGACGGATCAAAAAGAAAAGTAAGACACTCAAATTGAAACAGATAAGTAATAATATTGTTTTCTCTTTTTTTATTATTAGATATAACATATCAAATAGAAAAAAATATTTCGATAGGGTTTCTCATGAGTTAATTTGAGTTACATATCATGTTTTAAGATTAATTTTACCACCAAACTTGAACAGAATTATATTTTCATGGACTAATTTAACACGGTCAATAAACCTGGTTTTCTGCTACCTGTAACTGTTGCTCCAGCCTCGAGGACACAAAGGGACTGTTTTGCATAGCCGTTCTTGTTTTTTTACTATATTTTTCACTTAAAGAGTTCACACTTATCCTAAAATGACACAAGTCCATTCATCGTGAGAAATATCATATCGAAATCTTAAAATAATGATAAAATTATTTTCAATGACTATAGTTTGTTCATAGGTTCAAAGTTCAAATTATGAAATTAATTAATTAATAATGTTTATGTTAGGGTAGACGGTTTTTCTAGACCTATGAACATCACAGGACCGTTGTTAATGAATGTGCAAGTTTCAGCTTTAATCAAATATTACATTCGTTAAAATGTGATGATATGTTACAATACATTATAAAATAATACTTGAAAGTTCACTTTAACAGATGGAGAAATATGATTAGAAGGTAGAATTTTAATTTTAGCCTAACTTTGATGACAACTTAAGATTCTTGACATGTGCTTTTGTTTGTCATCTTCGTATGAATCTACAACCATTATAGCATTTTTTTTCTTTTTAAGTAATATTTTAGTAGGGAAAAACAAATTATTTAAGCATAATTATTCCGTATGGTATAATTTTCCTAATTACTTATATAAATGCTTTAGCGAATTATACAAATGTTATACCCATAAATTATTTGAATATCGAAATATACAAAAATTGTGAATTGTATAGCGAAATATATAAACGTCATACAAAAATTGTAAATTGTATAGCGAATTATACAAACATTATACTAAAACTGCGAATTGTATAATGAATTATACAAGCGCTATTGTATAGCAAATTATACAAATGCAATACACGAATTATATAACAAAATATACAAATGAATTATAGCAAATCTCAGCAAAATATACTCACGAATAGTAATAAAATGAAACTATAATCATATGAAGTAATAAACTAGTAATGTTTGTCATCTCGTGTAATTTTCTCATTTTGGTATAGGTTAATTAGTAACCGTTAATTACATTATTATTTAGGTTAAATAATATATATTAGTGCATTAAAATTAAATCCTACTCCTATTTGGAATAAGAATACTAATACTCATACAAAACAAAAGCCAAACCCAACGAAAAAGGTCAAACCAAAGTGGACACTTAACAACAACAACAACAACCCAGTGAAATCCCACAACGTGGGGTCTGGACGGCTGATTTCGAGAGACCCTCGACTAAAAAAAAAGCATAAAAAGGGGTCAAATAAGGTTAAGAAATTCAAAGCGATATAGAAAAATAAATAACGAAAATGTCGCAGATTATGAAGGGGGGAAAAGAAAAGGAAAGCTGATTACATAAGGAACATTAATTTTCTACAACTACTACCCAATTATGTTCCTCCTATGGTATTCCAAACAATGAGACGTAGTATATATAATGGAGTATTTGACTACGTGTTTATATGATTAGTTTGAAATAGTTCACTTTAATAGATGTCATTTGTTGCATTGCTGTATCAGAAATGGTTAAATTTCCAGGCGGAGCTCCCTTTTCCTTTTCTCCTATTCTGCCCTGGACTTCTCATCACTTTGTACTTAGAAAAAGAAAAGTAACATAAAGAAGACGAGTCTGTCAATATTCCTCTAACAGTTAGGTTCAAGATTTGCAGCACAAGCATAAATCACATGACGGCAGCAAAAATATACAACAGGAAAAGATGCAACCAAGTCCATACACAATATGGATTCTAAGATATATGAAGTTGAAATGATGTCTCAGCAAAAAAGAAGGTATGTAAGTTGCAAAAAAGGAATCAAATGGACTGCACAATTTGAATATGTGCCCCTACATCCTACTGTTGCTAACAATGCTAAATCGTCTACCGGTTCTTCTTTTTGTTTTCTTTTTTTCCCCCAAAAAAGATGAAGGATAAGTCTTGTCTTAGTCAACATAGCAGGCACACTAAACATCAGGTACTCACTCTCTGGGTTATATCACAACTTACATCGGCTCTTGAACATGTTTTACACTATGAATAAATACTAGAACGACAAATTCTTCAACCCTTCATATTCTTAAGATTGAATTCAACATGGAAATAATTTGCAAAAGATGCAAGTGGGACGCTAACAATTTATACTCCAAATTAAAAAAGTAACAAAAATGAAATCAATCATGAAACACAAATGACACAGCTAAATATTATGAGTAGCATAGCAACTAACATACCAGTAAATGGCAGCAATATAAGTTTCAAGTAATTCATAAATGGGGGATAAAGATACTGATTACTGAGATGTGCAGAGTCACTGAAAATAATTAAGGGAAGTAAATAAGCAATTACCAATCGAAATGTCAAAACCTAGGCAATTATAATGACAACACCAAGATCAGCATCTAAACAAACATACATACTTTCACAAATTTTATATAACTGTAACTTAAAAATAACATTCACAAACCCTAACCCTTGTCTCAACAAAAAATGGATCAAAATTAAACCCAACTTTCTCAATAAGAAACACACACAAATTAAAGAGAGAGACACAACTTGGTTTCTGCCGGATTCATCATTGAAAACACAAAATCAAGTATCTTTTCTGTGTAACAACCTATTATAATACTCATCGAGTTCCTGATTTTTCAATTAATAGCTTTAGACCATTGAGCCTCCTGTCTTCAATTTACCTGCAACTATTCCCATTGCCGGCCTTTCTGTTCTTACAAACAAACAAAAAAACATTTTTTCCTTCATATAAATTGGTTATGGCATGGATAAAGCTACTATTTTTATGATTTTTAATCTGTTGGTAAATATGATTAAAGCTGAAACTTGCACATCCATTGACAAGGGTCCTGTAATCCCCACAACCCCTTCAGTGATTTTTCTTGAAAGAGTTCAAGAAGCTGCTCTTCAAACTTATGGCCATAAAGGGTTTGACGCTAAACTGTTTGTTGATATGTCACTGAGAAAGAATCTTTCAGAAACGATACATAATATTTGAGCCAAAATTATGACTGTCTTTCCAAAATTTGTATTATAAATAAACATATAAGTGATATGGAAAGCAACACAAAAGTACTACAGATCTCTTCTTTTGATAGGTAGAAATGCACTGAAGATCTAATGCTCACACCTTGGACTGTAAAACACATGACAGCACTTATTCAAAAGGAATTTTGCCCATTCTGAAGTCATTCAACACACATGATATCTGAAGAATTAAGAAACAATGTCATTCAATGAGCAAATGGATGATGCACCTACGCATTTCATCCAAGCAAACAAGAACGTTCAGGCCACAACCAAAAGAAAGAAACTTCAAGGTAATCATAATCATCCTGCCAATAGTGACAGCTTTTCAAGCTATATATTATTGGCTTTCAAGTTGGAAATGTGAAGAATAACATTCAAGGGCATTGTTCTATGTTAGTTTTTGAAGCTGACAAAATAATAGATAATCTTAAAACAACATGACATCACTAACTAAGAAATATGATTCCGCTTCAAGAAGTATTAGTTTTTGAAGGTCACGAAAATAATAGATCATCTTAACACAAAGCAACACTTATCCCTGAATCAAGGTAACTCATGAGTCATGACTCAAGTAAATGAAACCCTAAAACCCAGATAGAGAGAGCACCAGATAAAAAGAGCCAGAGCGGGTAAGAGATTAGTATAGGGAAAAAATGTAAAGATCGTGTCTCTCTCCTATATAAATATAGTAACAGAGTCATGGAGCCTTTGAATATAAAACTTCTGGTCTTCCTTCATTACATACCTCTGGTTTGACGACCGCCATAGGGCCTTCTAACACTAGGAGATCAAACTGGCAAGATTGCTTATCGGCCTTTGCAAACCTAAGGACAAATAAGCCTCAACGTTAAAAGTGCTAATGAAATCGAAATAGGCTAAGCTTTCTTCTCTTCAAAAGACACTTGTCAGACAGAGACCGCAAACCCTTCACAAAGTAACCCTCTCCAAATTCCAGTAAGACAAAATGCATCTTCGACATGATGATTTCATCAGTTTGGAAGCTCTGTACAAAGAAGAACACGGTAGACCAAGATTACATACTTTAGCAATCAATGTAAAATTTTCAAACAGGAACACACACCCCGACAGATTATTAAGAACTCAAAAGGCAAGCAATAGTTGACCAAGAGTCCTTTAAAGGATGATATAAAAAAGATAATAATGTGAAATCACTTCGTTCACTCTTTTGTGTATCTTCAAAACAATAGAACATTGAAGAGAACTAGGAAAAACAGAAGTTAGAACAAAGATGAATTCTTGTCATATGGAAGCTTAATCATCTTTGTTAAAAGCTAATTACACCATGAATTTCTTCAAACATTCCACATGCCATATGGTTTATTATCCCATTTCATTTTCTTCACATTCCCTCCTCTCAGAGTTAAAAATGCAGTCCAATATCAATTGCTTCTCATTCTATCTTCCTAATACCTCCACGAGGTAGTGGCAAAGTCTGCGTACACTCTACCCTCCTCAGACCTCACTTAGTGGGATTTCACAGGATATGTAGTTGTTGTTGTTGTTCTATCGTCCTAATACAACCACAAGGAAATTTCATATATCCTGCCTGTCCCCCCCATTACCCGACCCACCTATGTGCCATTGGAGGCATAGATAACTGAAAGGAATTTTGGGAGACCTGAATAGGCAAAAGCTCGCACACATTCTCCACCCTATACAATCTCTAACAGTCTTCATGCCATGAATATACAACTACTACACACATCAGTTCCACACATGGGAAAGAACATTGTTTTTGGTCTAATGCAAGTTCTTTAAAGTGACTGGGGCTCAGCAGGAAACAAGCAAATTACTTTTCATATTGATAATAATGGTGTCATCTTGCACGCATCTCGACTTTCCACAGGGACGCATGCAAATATATATATGCGCACACACATACATGTGTGTGTGTATGTGCAGATCATAGTTGGCAATAAGTTGTCTTAGGCAACGAGTTACAATGAGTGGAACTGTAGACGAATGTAGAAGCCTCTGAAACACTTTAAAAGGGATAAATTTCTTAGTTATTAAAGAGAGAGGGGAGAGGAAGAGACTTTAAAAGAGATCTGTAACTTCCCCTAATTCTTTTACTTTTTTTTTTTAGGTGTGTGGGGGGGGGGGGGGGAGTGGTGTTTGGAAGTTGGAAGGGACCCGGCTATTTCCAGAGCTCATTTATAGGACTATAGAAAGGCAAGCTACAGTGAAAATCGTTCATAAAAACATCCTGTTATTTTCTGCTAGCTTTCTGTCTTCATATCTGGCATCAATTAACATAGTGCAATTGACTTTTTCATTTGCCTCTCATGCAATTTATTGCTATGATTACTTTGGTTGTTTCAAATCCTCTCAAAGAACATTGGAGAAGCCATTCAAAGCATGGTCACAAAAACCAAGCTTCCTGTCAAGTGTTCTTTCATTGAAATCCTTAATTTATGATCCATATGATTTGTATTTACTAAAGCAAAAGATACAAATAGCTTGTTCATGCCAATGCAAAGAATAGTCAAAATGAAGAAACAAAATTAAGTTTCAAGGAAGTAAACCACTAAACCAACTAGGAATTTCTTTGTTTTGCTCAACATAAAACAAAAGGAAAAAACTAAACTAACAAGGATTATTAGATAGCTAATATTGAGCATCTTAGGTGGATGAACTTTCCTGTCATCATGTCCTTCTACAGCTCATATATGAAATGGATTCGCGGTTAATCGCACAGAAACTACAGAAAGGCCTGTGAAGGCTCACCCATTGAATTGCAACTCTTCTAGCAACATCATCCACCTAGCAGTCTTTTCTAAATCCTAATATGTAATACCCAAAAGAGAATAAACTCCCAACCCAATTAACACCCCTTACAGCTGCCCCAAAGCAAAAATATAATAACAGAAAGTCCAATCATCAATCTCAAACTAGTTGAGGACAGCTATATGAATCCTCAATATCCATTTAGCTCCAAAAATGTCAACTTTATCAAATAAAAAAACATTTAGCTCCATTTAGAGTCGTTTCATTCCAAAGAAGCATGAAATGGAAATGGATGATAACTTTCAATTGAGATTGAAATGTGTTGTCGTTAAATTGAAAAAATATGAAAAGATGAAGCAAAATTTATGAAAAAAAATAAAAAACCGATCTTTTTTAGCTTATAACATGTGGTTATTAGCTAATTACTTGGGAAATTAAGGCATAAAAGTTAAAAATAAAAATGAACAGATTAGCATACCTAATTGCGCCAGAGATAGATAACATTCAAGAACTTAAGACATCTATCGGCGCTTTAACCCAGATCGATTATGCAGGTCCAACAGCTGTTCAAGTGACACAAAAGACCACCTGTCCTCAACTTGCGCAAATACCTTCTGATTGAGAGAATCTATAATAATACTAATGTTACCAAAACCATATATCTGATGACCATCTTGCATCCTGCCAGGTTTAGGCTTGAACAGCAAACCATTCTCTTGAGCATGAACTTCAATAACTTCTTTCATGCTCATGTCAACCCCACCACCTGTACCATCCATTTGGATACCACTGTTAGAGCCCACAGAAGGGCGGGATTGAGCTCGTGCTGCTGTTTTTTTCTGAGTCTCAAATTGCCTTTGTTCAAGAACCCTAAGATAACTTATGTTCTCCCTCATACCAGGCTGAACCACCTCCAAGCCTTCAACAGCCTGGTTCATCATGTCTAGAGCCAGATTGAGTCGATAGCGAACATGTTCATTTGCCTGAAGTTCATGCGGAATAAGTTCCTTCCAACCCAAATACCATTTCGTCACTTCTTCAAAGTTCGGGTTTGAGCATAACCAGTGGTATAAAACTTCTTGCCACTTGTTGAAGAATATATCTAGTATTGGAAGCATGTGATGGATGGGAATAGCAGTAGCCCAAGTACGAACCCAATAGAACTGATCAAGGTTCTGATTTGCTGGATTTATTTGGAATTCATGCATCACTGCTAACAACTTTGGAACAATAAACCGGACCATTAGTTTTTCCCAGTTAATTGCATCAAACACAGTCTTCCAAGGAGACAATATGTAGTATGCAGACATATCACTTGGGTGCCAAGCATGCAGTACACTTTCCAATCTGTTACGTATAGTGTGGTAGCAGCTTTCCAATCTTTGACCCAATAAGGGCAACCATGGATGAACCCAGGAATGGATTGGAACTGTTTCTCGACGTGGATCCCAGTAGTCCACAGCAGCTGATAACTTGGGCAAAATAATGTTTTCCAGTATTGTCTGAAGGACTGAAGAAGGCAACAACTTCTCCCAAGAATCCAAAAAACGAAGCATTGGTTCAGGGTCCCTAGCCTGCCAGGTATTGGTGCCGGATATTCTAACAGCAGGGAACACAACTTCCATAAATAGTTGAGTATAAGGAGATGCAGCATCAGAGATAGCAAAGATGTCATCACCTTGCAAAAGATCCTTCCACAGAGAAACCACTTCCAATCCATGTGTTGGAGTTTGAAGTGGATCCCATCCCTGAAAAATTCGAATAAACAAAGGCAGAGCATATGAGCACGCTATGCTTGACAAGTTGCAGAGTGTGTATTCCTCAACATACTGCTTCTGCAAGTCTGCAAATGCTTTTGCAAGGGAGTCTAGGGTCAGGGTACCAGATGTGCTCTCTTCCCCAATCCGGTCCAATACACCAACAATCTCTTCCATATTATCAAACTGCTTTTTTTGGCGAGCTGCCTCAGCTTGAAGCTTCTCCTTCTCCTTCTGCAAAGCAACAACTGTCTCCATCTCATTTCTCAAATCACTATCAATTTTTTGTATGTCAAGTTCTGCCAAATCCACAATCAACCTGATATTATGCTGAAGTTCGGGCATTGGAACATCACTTTCCCTTGCTTTCTCTTCAGCATTCAAGTTCTCCAAATTCGTCAAGACTCGAACCTGTGGACCTCTCATATCAAACACCTTCTGAACAGTTTCCAGGCCTTGCTCCTGCTTTTTAGCTAACAACTCTTCAGCTGTAACATAAACCTTCTTCACTTTTTTAGCTTGCTTTGACCAAAGCTTCTCTTTTGATCGACCTTCCACGGATAGTATAGCAGGACGAGCAACAGGCTGATTTCCATCTGATTCTTCAAGAGCTGGTGCACTACTAGTCTCCTTATAGTCATTAAATCCCATCCCCATATTCTTCGGCCTCAGCTTCGCCTCTATCGGAGCCACAATTCCTTGCTCATTTTTACCCAACCCACCTCCTTTATAACCCATCTTCTCAAGCAACTTCAGCCCAATCCCCTTGGTAAACTTCTCGAACCCACCGACATCCCCACCAGATTCCCTTCTCCCCACTGATTCAGAAGATGATTTCTTCGCCAACTTCTCCTTCTCCTTTTCCCTTTCCTTCTCACGTCTTAAAGCACCTTCTTTAATCTTCCTACCAAAAGCACTGGGCAAAAAGTTTGCCCCATCAGCTTCAACCTCATCAGCCTTATCATTAACCGAACTATTACTAGTACCAAATCCAAGGCCGCCAACAGAAGCTGCCCCAAATCCCAATCCTAAACCTTTGTTCTCTTCTTCTGGCATAATGTGCTCGTCATTCTCCTCTTTCGAATTCTGATCAATTTCTTTGTTAGGCATAACAATTCCAGTTGATACGAAATTAACAGGTTTAGTTAGGTCAGGTTTTGATGAAAAACCTTTTTTCCTCTTCTTAGATGGTGATCTTTCATAGTCAGAATCACTATCACCAGAAGCAAAAACACCATAGAGTGTATCATCCTTGGTTTGAACTTTCTTTTTCTCTTTCCGTTTCCGATAGTAGAATTCACCACCGATCCACTGTCCATCTTCAAAATCGTTCTCCATACCAAACCTTTCCATTTCCTGATAATCATCCATGTTGTTCAACTTGATAAAGAAAAGAAGCTGATGAAATTAGGGTTATGCTTCACTTTCTGGATTTTAAAATCGATGTGAGAGAGAGAAGTTAGGGAATTTGAGAAATGGAGGAAAGAGGAAGAAGAGGGGCGCGTGGCTTTTCAAGTGCGAGTATAAATAGCTGATGGGATAAATGAATACTACTCGCTTTTGAATGGGTGTTGATGGAAGGTGGGGTCGGTGATAACAACTTTTAGTTAACAATCTTCATATGACTATCATATTAAAAAATAAAATCAAATGTTTTTTTTTTTATTGAATTTCAATAATTCAACATCCAACATCTAAATCTACTTCAAATTAGTTTAAATTTGAAATATAAATTCATGTATTATAAAGAATAAACATTAATTATCATTTTTCAAACAATAATAAATTTAACAAATTCTTTTATTATATTGTGCTTAATCATATTCTCATCAATAAAAAACATGTTAAAATTGATTAAATTTTTTTAGTCACTTATATTTACATGCAGAAACTGAAAAAGCGATGAAGGGTCACGCACTTTTACCTAAAGTTACCTAATACTGAATTGTTGTGAAGAAAAAAAAAACAACTAGTTAAAAAGGATGATCAAAATTAAAGATTTTTTTTAACAGATGGAGAAAGATGATTAGAAGGTAGAATTTTAATTTTAGCCTAACTTTGATGACAACTTAAGATTCTTGACATGTGCTTTCTTTTGTCATCTTCGTATGAATCTACCGCCACTATAGAATTTTTTATTCGTAATATTTTAGTAGGGAAACTTTCATATATAAGGAATTTTTTAACCATAATTATTTCGTTCGGTATAATTTCCCTAATTATTTATATAAATACTATAGCAAATTATACAGATGTTATATCCATAAATTATTTATATACCAAAATATATAAAAATTGTGAATTGTATAGCGAAATATATAAACGTCATACAAAAATTGTAAATTGTATAGCAGATTATACAAACGTTATACTAAAACTGCGAATTGTATAATGAATTATACAAGCACTATTGTATAGCAAATTATACAAATATAATACACGAATTATATAATGAAATATATAAATGAATTATAGCAAATCTCAGGAAAATATACTCACGAATAGTAATAAAATGAAACTATAATCATATGGAGTAATAAATTAGTAATGTTTGTAATTTTTCTCATTTTGGTATAGGTTAATTATTAACCGTTAATTACATTATTATTTAGGTTAAACAATATATATTAGTGCATTAAAATTAAATCCTACTCCTATTTGGAATAAGAATACTAATACTCATACAAAACAAAAGCTAAACCTAACGAAAAAGATCAAACCAAAGTGGACACTTTGAAAACACAAAATCAAGTATCTTTTCTGTGTAACAACCTATTATAATACTCATTGAGTTCCTGATTTTTCATTAATTTTTCAATTAATAGCTTTAGACCATTCATTTTATTCTTCAATTTACCTGCAAATATTCCCATTGCCGGCCTTTCTGTTCTTACAAACAAACAAAAAAACCATTTTTTTCTTCATATAAATTGGTTATGGGATGGATAAAGCTACTGTTTTTATGATTTTTAATCTGTTGGTAAATATGATTAAAGCTGAAACTTGCACATCCATTGACAAGGGTCCTGTAATCCCCACAACCCCTTTAGTGATTTTTCTTGAAAGAGTTCAAGAAGCTGCTCTTCAAACTTATGGCCATAAAGGGTTTGACGCGAAACTGTTTGTTGATATGTCACTGAGACAGAATCTTTCAGAAACAGTTGAAGCTTTTAATAAGCTTCCAAAAACTGTGAATGGTTCAATATCAGCAAATATATTGGATGGTTTTATAGATAATTATTTGGGTAGTCCTGATGAGGATTTGGTTTATGTTGAACCTGTGGATTATGTGGCTGAGCCTGAAGGTTTTTTGCCAAAGGTGAAGAATTTTGAGATGAGGGCATGGGCATTAGAGGTGCATTCAGTTTGGAAGAATTTAAGTAGGAAAGTGGCTGATCGTGTATTTGAAAAGCCAGAGTTGTATACTTTGCTTCCATTGAAAAATCCAGTTATTATACCGGGATCGCGTTTTAAGGAGGTTTATTACTGGGATTCTTATTGGATAATTAGGTTAGTCTATTTTCATGTTTCCCTGTTTTAAATACAGTTAATGGTCAAAAACATATATGAAGTATCGCATTTTTGTGAGTTTTCTACTTGAATTATCAGGTGTTCACTTTGTGCTTGACAAATAGTTGGTGATAATTTAGGTATGAAAAGTGAACACCTAATAGGGAACTTGCAAAAACTGATACTTCAGCGTGTTTTTGATAATTATCTATTTTTAAATACTGTTAATCATCTTTGATTTGTGCTGTTTGATCATTGTTGATTGTTTTCATGAACTAAATTGGTTAAGTTGAAGTGAAAAGGAAAAAAAGTGAAACTGATTGAAGTTCAGCTCACACTTTTCACAAGATCCAATTGCTTTGCTTCCTAAAGTGGTCATATTGCTAAAATCTGAACTTTGATAAAGCTGACACAAAGAATTAGTGTAATGAACATTATCTACTGCTCTGTCCTCTCCGCAAAGTTCCGATCTTTTGTTAGATCTTTAAGTATTGAGGTTTCTAAACACAACTTTACATTTCGGTAAATATAAGTATATTCTTGAGGCATACCTTTTTGACTAATAAGTAATCTTTTCTTTGTTCTATACTTGAATTAACTAGTTGAACAACAATCTAGTCTCATCGTTAAGTGTTTTGTATGAAGTGATGATGCTTGCAACGACGCATACTGTGATACTTCCTGGAGTTTGTGCACTCTTTGTCCTTTTAATAGTTCTCTTCTGGTATGAGAAAATACTATGCATTAAACATATTTATTGTGATGCAGGGGTTTGTTAGCAAGCAATATGTATGAAACTGCAAAAGGGATTGTGACTAATCTGGTTTCTCTGATAGATCAATTTGGTTATGTTCTTAATGGTGCAAGAGCGTACTACAATAATAGAAGGCAGGCATTCTTACATATTGATTCGTAAAACTTACAGCTTTTAAGATGCTTTAACTTGTATGTACTGCCTTCATGCAACAAAAGTTTCAGATTTGGGGGGGAATTTCAAACCAACTTTGAATGGTGCAATTATTCTTTTAATAATACCAATAGAACATGTGAGTCAGTTTAACTTCTGAATTTGTCCCTAATTGAATCACTCACATAAAATGTTGCAGAAGGTGCTAATAACTAAAAACGCGCCTAAGGGTGTAGCCTAGTGGTCAATAAAGTATGTTGAGAACCTTGAGGTCTTTGGTATAAATCCCAAAAGGCAAAAACGCTAAATGATCTTTTTCATCTGTCCATGCCTTGGTGGATAGAATTACCGATGCCTATGCTGGTGGAGTGTAGTAGGTACTAGGTGGAATTAGTCGAGGTGCGCGCAAGCTAGTCCGGATAACATGATTATCCAAAAAAGAAGAATTTGCAGAGGGAAGTAATTGTAGCTCTTTCTTATCTTAGCTATTTTTCTGGAAAATCAGGATGTCCTCTTGTATTTCGGTCGTTTTTTACTGCAAGTTGTCCTCTCCCTAGTATCGCTGTTGTTTTTTAAGGAGTGGGGGGTGGGGTGTTGGTTATTGGCTAGAAAAACCTTATTAGGACTGACTGTGTGTAAGTTACGGTTATATGAGAAATCCAGTGTCATCTAATTCCTCTTTTCATGCTATGACAAATTCTTATTGTACTATGTTTCACGTGTTCAGTCAGCCTCCCGTCCTGGCCGCGATGATTGTTGACATATTCAATCGGACAGGTGATTTAGATTTGGTTAGAAGATCCCTTCCTGCTTTGCTCAAGGAGTATCGTTTTTGGAATTCAGGTACTATCTTGTTTTGTTTTTTATTGGTTCCTATTGAATAGTCCGTTTCCTTTGCTTGTGAATTTACTATAATTTTTAGGCTTTGTTATAGTTCTTCTGGTTGAATTGCTTTTTATTGGAAGCCTAAACGGAATACTTTACTCATTTGTCATTGTCCACTTTTATTTTGTTTAAGGAATACATAAAGTGACTATTCAGGATGCTCAGGGATCAAACCACTGCTTGAATCGGTACTATGCTATGTGGAATAAGCCCCGGCCAGAATCGTCAACAATTGTAAGGCTCAGCAACTCATATTCCTGACTTGATTTTATCATGACCTTTGAAAAAATGTAAATTACCGGTTCTTTTTAAATTTTTTAATTGATATAGGACAGTAAAACAGCTTCCAAACTCCCAAATATCTGTGAAAAAAGGGAACTATACCGCGAGCTGGCATCAGCTGCTGAAAGTGGATGGGATTTCAGTTCAAGATGGATGAGGTATCACATTTCAGAAGTTACGAAGGAGTGCTATTGTTCATTGACTTTCATTATAGTTTGATAATACAAAGCATGACTGATTTTATCTTCTATTGCAGGAACGAATCTGATCTCACAACGACTAGTACAACATCAGTTCTACCAGTTGATTTGAATGCATTCCTTTTGAAGGTAGTTGTGGAATCTCTGAAACTTAAACCTTATAAGTGGGACCTTGCATATAACCTGTGATTTTAACTTTGTATAATAGATGGAACTTGACATAGCTTTTCTAGCAAATCTTGTTGGAGAAAGTAACACGATTACACATTTCACGGAAGCTTCTCAAAATAGACAAAAGGCCATGAACTGTATCTTTTGGAACGCAGAGATGGGGCAATGGCTTGATTACTGGCTTGGAAACAGCAACACAACCGAGGTGCTATATCCTGCATCAATTCTTGCAGATGTCTTCTCACCTTGAAAAACTAAAGCATTCTAAGTTTTGTTACGTTCATTTGTAATTTTAGGATATTTATAAATGGGGAGATTTGCACCAGAACAAGAAGTCATTTGCTTCTAACTTCGTTCCTTTGTGGACTGAAAGTTTTAATTCAGGTCTGCATCCTCTATCTCTAATGTCATTACCTCTGTACTCTCCCATTCTCGGGGGATTTAAGCTGTGAACTTTAGGAATTTGCATGTCAAACCGAGCTCCACCAAGCTGAATGAAACACTTACAAAGTTAATACCTATAACATTCAGAGATAAAGGAAGAAACTGAACTTAAAAACGCATGCAAATCTTATCACCATTCATTGGAGAGACTAATAGAGTTAGTTGCCCTCTAAACTTTTGACCAGGACCTGGACATGTTTGGACTTTCCATGATGTTGTCTTGTCTTATTAATTTTTCAAGAAATAAGCCAATGTCTCGTCTTGTTTTGGTCCCAAAATCAGTAGAATTTTCTAAGTGATATTTATCAATATAGACGTCACTACTTGAACATATAATGATGTTTTTACTTTGTTATGATTGAAGATAATAATATCACAACTCAGAAAGTAGTTCAAGGTCTCCGGACTTCGGGCTTGCTTCAACCTGCAGGGATTGCAATGACATTGTCTAATACTGGACAGCAATGGTACATAGCTTGTCTTAATTCTCATTGAAATAAGGAAGAGTCCATGATACTACCGTGCCTGTTAATCTTTGATCTCTCATATTTGTCTACAACAGGGATTTTCCAAATGGTTGGGCCCCCCTTCAACACATTATCATTGAAGGTCTCTCAAGGTCCGGACTAGAAGATGCAAGAACCTTAGCTAAAGACATTGCTGTTCGCTGGATAAGAACTAACTATGTGACTTACAAGAAAACGGGTGCTATGTTTGAAAAATATGATGTTACAGCATGTGGAGCATATGGAGGTGGTGGCGAATATATAGCCCAAGTAAGTGCAGGACTCAATTTCGGCATCTGTTAATTTACCTGAAATTTATTTGTCTTTTAAAGAATCCAGAACCCATAAACTCAAAATTCTGCCTTCGACTCTGGCTACTCTAGACATCATATTGAGGACACTAAGTCCATTTTTCTTCTATTTTTTTTTTTTTTTTTTTTTAATGAGTAATACTTGTGTCTGAATGCAGACAGGTTTCGGATGGTCAAATGGTGTTGTTCTGGCACTTCTAGAGGAATTTGGATGGCCTGAAGACTTGAAGATTGACTGCTAAAGAGCAAGCAGAGTAGCCAAATCAAATATCATTGAGTTTCATTTTCTTCTGTTAAAATAAGCAGCAGTGGTTTGCTGATAGTTTATGTTTGTTTATTCAGTAGGTTTTTATACCATATCAAGTGTTATTTTCAGAAGGGAGCCTTGGAGTAACTGGTAAAGTTGCTGCCATGTGACCAGGAGGTCACGGGTTAAAGCCTTGGAAACAGCCTCTGGCAGAAATGCAAGGTAAGGCTGCGTACAACAGATCCTTGTGGTCGGGCCCTTCCCCGGACCCTGCACATAGCGGGAGCTTAAGTGCACCGGGCTGCCCTTTATCAAGTGTTATTTTCATGAACTATATTGTTCGAATTCTTCAAAAATTGTCAACTGTGTATTGGATTTTGCAAAAGTAGTGCATTTTTGGAGAATCCGATACGACTGTGTCAACATTTTATGAGAGTCCGAGCAACATAAACCATGTATGATCTATACTTGTAAACAGCTTACTATATTAAGTGAAAATAAGATGATTCCTCTACTTTAATAAATGAACTATAAGTTATTTTTATGACCCTTTTGTCTTTTAAACTTTCACAAGCAGTTTCTCTCTTTCTACTTGCATAAGATAAGGTAAAGGCAAGGAGGCGAACACATTACTGTGGACTAAATACGAAAATCTTTAGAACTTCAAATATATCAGGCACAACTTGGAATATAGGGACTTTAGGAGATGTTTATTTTAAACTCTAAGAAAAATATATAGAATTTCAATTTTATCAGTTCGAACTCTATAAACTTTTTATAGAGTTTGAGTTCACTTTTATAAGTTCAAATTTCATGATTTTACCAAACTCTATGATAGAGTGCTAGAGTTCGAATAAATTTTGATATAATTTTTTTTCTATAGAGACACAAACCTATTTTTTTTTTTCTAGAGAAGTTGAAACTTCATGATTGTATCATTGAGTTCAGCAGATGTACCACGAGATAATATTGTTCATATATAATTTCATGTACCTATTTCATTCACTCATGATACATATTTTAAAACTTATTTATAGTGATACTTATTTTAAGACTTTATCACAACCTACTATGAGTGAGATAATCCTTTAACATTGTTTCACTTATGATGGTTATTTCAAACTCCACTATTTACCCTTCTATCAAAATTGAAATGTCCAAAATTGAAATGGTTTAAAACAATTTTGTTGAAATGTCTTGTGTCTTTTCTCATTTACCAATTTTTTGTGGTTTTGCTTTACCAGGAAAACTTTCCAAATTAGCTCATTTGTCATATCTCCAACTAATTAAAGTTAAGAAAGAAAAATACCAAATCAACTAAAGGAGTTTGGTGATTAACTTGAATGTGAAGAGTTTTTCTCAAAGCATATAGTAATAAAATCATGAAAACTTCCCCAATACTTAATTTACAGGTGCAATAATTAAACCCAAAAAAAATAGTAACTAAGAGTCATCATATAACTTTCTAGTAGTCAATTTAAACAATAATGTGACTAAGTAAAGGAAATACTATTTAATGAATTTCAACATTTATAGCTTCAAAATTTTCAAAAGGAAAAAAAAGGGAAATTTACTTTAAAACTTGGCCCTCATATTGAAATTAAGATAAAGTGAATAACTTGCCTTTTTTGATGTTCTTTATCTACTCCCTCGTCCCATATTTGTGGTGAATATTACTAAAATGTTCGTCCCAAAATATTTGTTAATATATAAAATTAAAATAGAATTAATTATATTTTCTCTATTTTGCCCTTAAAATTGGTGATTTTTTTAAAAGTAAACAATACTATTGATACATTGAAAGAATTAAAATAATATAATTTTTTAATAGACGCATGAAAAAGAAATATGATAACTAACATAGGACGGAGAGTATTTAATTTGCTTTTTCTCAATTTTTTGGGTTGACTTTCTTAAAAGAAAAAGGAAAATATTAATCCTTCCTTTACATGGGAAATTGGCCATGGCATTATATTGATGCCAACCTAACAATAAAGTCTTGTCATAGAGAAAATAATTTAGTGACAGCTCAGTCCACTAAACCAAAATTTTTTCTTATAAATCAAACAGATACATGACATATATCCCCACGACCATAGCGAAAAAATAATAATCATGGTTTGGTTAGATCAAATCAATGTTTTTTTTTAATTGTTGATTTCATTGATCCCTTGATTGAGTACAAAAAAACTAGTCATTAACAGTGATGTCAATGTAGTGGCAGGTCCAATCATAAAGTTCGTTAATTCAATAGAATTCAATGTTTTAGGATTGAATAAAGTTAAATATGTATAATAATCTTTTCAACTCACCAAAGTATTTTATTGATTACTATGCCATTTCTAGTCTCTGGATACCTAAGTATCGACTCTGTTTGGATAAGCTTTTTTAAGTTGTTTATAGGTTGAAAATGTTTATTATAAGCTAAAAAAAGAATTTGGAGGTAACCCAACTTATTTTTTTGGCTTATAAGCTATTTTAGATAAGCTAAGTCAGACAAATCAAATTATTTTTTGGAATTTATTTTAAGCACAAAATGACTTTAAATTGGTCAATCAAACACTTAAAAAAACTGAAAACACCTTATAAATAGCTTATAAGCTAATCAAAACGGACTCTAAGTCCACCACCAACCCCCTCCCTTCACTGTTAAAGTTATATTGTTATAAGGTGATGTTAAATGAAAAATCTTATCAACTCGTTTTCACCTTTTCTAGTGTCCTAGGTGATTGAAGACAATTTAAAACGTTGCTCTATTTATGAATCTTTGAATCTAGACTTATTTTCAACTCTACGGAGGATTTTATTGATTACTACACCTTTTTTATTCTTTGGATGTCTAAATACATACCTATTATAACTTGTATGTCCCTCGCCCTTTCACTTTTAAAGTTACGTTATTAAAAAGTGATATTGAATAAATAAATTTTATCACTAATCATAAAATAATATATTATAAATTTATCAAACAATCGATCTTTTAATTTAAAACGTGCAACATTTAAAATTCTGAATCAGTCATTATGTCAATAATAACATTTCTTTAAAGGATAAGCATTGATTAAAGACATTTTGGTTAAGGATATTGAATTGTTCCAAAGACAATGGAGCTATTTGTCTCCTCCTCTTTTTTTTTCCATCATCAGTAATAATTAATTAAGCTAATTAATGTTTATGCTAAAGTTAATTGTGGATAGCAATACGTAAGAGATGATCTCAGCAGATACATGCATAATTTTATGTTAGTGGTAGGGCAACTGATTATATAAATAATGATTATTCACTTTAACCAACACTTAAAAAGCCTAATTTTTTGGAGATCAGCATTAAAAGATACTGTACTAGTTTGTTTAGGTACTAAGATATGAACTTAATATTATAAATATTATTTTAAATTTTACCCAATCAGCAGTTAGCACCCACAGAATTGGAGAGTTGGGTTTGGTAATCTCTGAGCATTATGTTGATTTTTTTTGAGATTAAGTTATTTAATTAGTGACTTTATGACTAGATAAACCAAATTGTGTTTTTTTTTTCATTTTCATTTATTTAATTAACTCTTCCTTCTTTTTGTTTTGTTTTGTTTTGTGTGTTTGCTTAATTTACTTAATTATTGATTTATATTGCCTTCCAAATTAGATTTAAGGGTTATTGGTCTATTCCGCTTTCAATCCTTGTGATTTTGACTCAACATATATATATTTAATGTTCAATTAAGTAAAATATGAAGTAAAATATAAATCTAACATATAACACATAAGTATGGGAAGATTAATACTTCTCATAAATTAGTGAATATTCACAAGCAAATGGATCAAAAATGCACAATTTAAAAATTAAAGGTTTGATATGCTTAGTTAGATAGCATAAGGATTACAGTAAGAATTGATCAATAATAGAGTGACAATAACTACTATAGCAATCCTAGATTTAATTAAAAGGCATTATTGTCATAGGAAATATATAGTTGGTTTGGTAATGTTGGCTTCTTGTTTTTTTTGTTTTTTTCTTAATGAAGTTAGATTACAAGAAATAATAGTTAATTATTATAATTAAAACTAGCATTTCCCAGAAAATAGACAAATGATAAGTATAATAGAGGCTTAATTCATAAGAAAATCAAAGGATGATTAGTTTATATATCCTTCAATAATTTGCATAACTAAAAGGGCATAATTTATCATCATGGAAAGGTGGTTGTGGGTGCAATAGAGTAGATTAGTCAAATCAAAGGATGATTAATATAATTGGAAAAAAAATAGAAAGATTCCAAAAATTAAAACCTTTATTTATTTATTTTTAAAAAAATAAATAAACTAATTAATTTCAAAGAAGGGTCCAAGGCAAGATCTGGGGTTCCCATAGAAAAAGAGTGGCAATGATTGAAGTATGGTAGTATCGAATGCCTCCATTTTGTGTTGCTTTCATTTTAAAATAAAACTTTTTTAATTTGAAATTTCAGATTTTGTGGATGTATAAAAAGTTAGTGGAAAAACTATGAAAATTCATTAGCATATGGAGTGGAGTCCTATATTTATTTATTATTAATCCTATATTGTTTATGTAAAAAAAAAAGTTCCTTTCCTCAAAATATGCATGCAGTCAACTATATGAGGCTCTTTGCATTTTGCATATTTAAGTTGAGGTTCGTATATAATATTTGAGCCAAAATGACGATACATTATCCCTTATTCTCTTGAATATACATTAACTATATAACTATTGATTCTTTAAAATTGATGTTTGGATCAACTTGTATATATCTTGATCAATTTTACGATGAATTTGCTTTCACGTATCACACAAATACTGAGTAATGTTGCTCATCAAAACTTATATATATAAAAACAAATCAACTATGTATGGAGTATTTGTTATTGTGGGAACATTCTAAAAGAAAGCATGCATAATTACTCAACCCATTGGATTCCCCAAGATTTTTTCTTCCTGTCTCAATTAAGCAGTCCACTGTATGGCTTTCAATGCAAGTCAAAGGGGGAATGAGACATTACAATAGATTCATCAAACCCAATGCTCAATTTGAAACACAATTAATGTAGAAATAAAGTATATATATAGCTCCTTAGCTTATTTTATCTAAATGAGTTGACAATTCAAAAGGGCATATATGTATAAAATTTTATTTTTAAGTGTTCAATATCCATATTTATTCATTAAAAGTTCGATTAATTCGAATTCACATTGTGAGAGCCTTATTCGAGAGTGTGCTCTTTATCAAAGATTTTTTATATCCAGACTCAAATTCAATACCTCTACACTGCACTACATTCTTTGCGGTAAAAGGACATATACAAACACATTAAACTAGAAGCATCATCTTCAAAGCTAGGAATTGCACCTCAATTACTTTTTCTTTAAAAATAAAACATATTTTTATACATACATACACATATGAGTTGGTCCACCTTTGAGAGTTGAACAAATAATGGTCTATGAATGGCAAATTTTTCAAGAATCTCATTTTAATTACACTACATTATAGAGTATTTCCCTATGTGGGAATCTAAGTTGTTAGTCAAAACTTTCCCCATGTGCTCTTATTAGAAAATTCATAATATGATTTCTTTGTATCTATGACTTGTGTTCTTGAAAAGCATACACCCCCCCCCCTTTGAAAATTAACCACTCTTTTCATGTTTAATGTTTTTTTTTCCCTATAAGAAGAGGGGGAGTGGGTGGTGGTTAACTCAATGTGAAGTGTGTGTTGTACCCTTTCTAGAAGGCAATAACCTTCCATTTAGTGTATGAGTAAGTAGTTGTTGTTTAATTTTACTTGTGATTTATTGCAATTATCTTGATCAAATTAAAAGGGCTTGTTTTACCTAAACACTTTTTAATAGTCGATATTTATCTTAAATATCTTCTTTTTTTATTTGGAAACTAAAAATTTGAGTTTACAAACTTAGAAAGTTTCAAACTTAAAATAAGTAGATATGAAAATGAACTTTGGGCCAAATTCAAGACCACGCACGCCTAGGCCAACTAACTAGAGTGTGAACATAACCATATGAGGGTCAAACATTAGGTAAACAAAAACTTGAAATGAGACGGATTTTAGTACCATGATACATATTAATAAATTGATATTTGGCCTAACTCAAGCCAAAAGTTATCTTATGAACTAATAATTGTATAATAATATATAAAAATACTATTTGCACCATCCAACACTGACAGGACTTCCGTCTTCCAACACAAGCATCATCTCATTTCTAGTTTAACCATTCGATTTCTAAAATTTGCATCGCACAAAATTCATAAAAGAGAAAACCACATTTTTTATTAAAAGTTTCTCCATTTCAAAATTTAAAATCAATATTTTAAAATTAAATACGAAAAGAATCTCATCCACATATCTCTTTTAACTAAAGAAAGTTAACAAGACTTGTTGTATACCATGACATAATTGTGGTCATACAAATTAAATATGAGTAGCAAAGATCCTCACGGAATGAGAAAAAAACTGGATATGTGCAAACAACAAAAAGGGCACAGTATTCAATTGCTAATAAACAAATTGCTTTTCTAAGCTATAAATAAAAATACACTCCCCCACCAACTAAAAATGTAATGGTATAATAAATATTTCATTATCTTTAATCATAAATCTCGAATTTAATTTCAACGAAAAGGAAAAAGGAAAAGGTCCCCCGCAGCAAGGCACGGGGATTGAAGAAGTGCTACAAAAAGCTGCATTTTTGTGGCTTCTTTTCCTTTTAATAAGTAATGTATTTTTTTTGTTTTTTGTTTTAAAAAAAGGTCCTACCAATCTTTTTATTATCTCAACTAAGTTGCAAACTCACAAAGGACAATGCCAAACGTGAACTTAAATAATCATTTAATTCTCTTTCTCCCACCTTAATCTTCTTTTTATTTAAGTATTAATAAATAAATTAAAGGTTGATTTATCATAACTAAAAGCTCATTATACATTTGGATCGTAGCGTTTTCTTGCTAGATTACAACCATTATGTATTCATCATATTGGGATCTCATTATATTCATGATTGGAAGGTGATAGCTATATATTCTTCTAGTTAACATAAAGTAGTAACTACTTTACCTCTTTAATTAATAACAATAATCAAGTTGCTGATAAGAATTAAACTATTTTCCTAAATAATCGTTGTTATTAGAATATGTATTACCTTCAAAGGAAAGAGACGAGATTAGAATTATCAATTACTCCTTCATGTTCATGATCTCTTTCTTATACATGAAATTATTACTATTCGATAATTTGAACAGTATTTGAGTCAGCTTCTACTTGCATCAATTGATTTAATCAACAACAACAACAATCCAGTGAAATTCCATAACGTAGAGTCTGAGAGGATAAAGTGTACGTAAATCTTACTCTTATCAAGATAGCATGACTGTTTCCGAAAGACCCTCGACTCAATAAAAGCATAAAAAGAGGTTGGATAAGACTAAAAAATTCAAAGCGATATGGGAGAGAAAATAACGAAAGCGATACAGATAAAATAGAGTAATTAAAGTACCAAAAGTAATAAATAATAACAAAAATCAGAGCACAAGATTGTGACAATAAAAATTAAATATTGTGATCATTATCTTTTAAATCTCTTTTTATTTCCTCTATGAAGAAAAGGAAAATAATGAGAAAGATTTTAAAAAAGAAGATATATTGTAATAAAAAAAATTAAAATAAAGTAGAAAGTGAGAATGATTGACCAGTAACTTTACTATCCCTTCGAGGCCGTAGATTGACTCATCTCCACCCTCACGTGCGATTCTTCTTTGACGATAAGATTAGATTATTATTATTATTAATTAATTATATTATTGATTAATTAATACTCTGTAGTAAGTTAATTTTATTTTTTAATTACTCGTAGAAGTCCTCTACAGTTCATCTTGACACCTGTGCCACCTCCTTAATTAACTTTTCCCTTCTCCTTTAATAATCGCCGACTGTTCCTTATTGGCCAATTAATTTATTTTTTTTGTTTGAAATATTATTAACGGAATCCTTTATGATTGTTCATTGCTTTAATGATGGTATTACAAACTTTAATCAAAAGGTATTTGACTAAAAGTGCAGATAGATGCTAGCATCAAGAATTTTTAAATATGCTTCTAAATTCATATCCTAAAAATCACAAATTTATTATTATATTATTAATATAGATGATACATTAGTTAGTTTATGAACTTTGGACTCCATTTTTTTTTAATTAATTGAATTTTGAGTAGATTGTTTTTACTTATTAGGATATTTTTAACACAAATATAAAATTGAGCTAAAATTAGAAAGTTCTGCCAAAATCGTAAACTTCACAATGGTTTCGCTCCTGATATTTATATTAATTTATTGATGACAACAGAAATATATATATGTAAACACAGACTAGGCCCTTGTTCATTTTTAATTGGTCAATATATTAAAAATATTTATTCAATTTTAATTATTTAATTTAAAAAATTAAAAAATAATTTATTATTTTATATCTATTTTATCTTTGTTATTACATACTAATATTTATTATTCAATATTTAAATGACTTATAATTAATAAAAATGGTTTAATAAAATTATTCGTTATAAATATTTCTTAAAGAGCATACCAAATGGCCGGAGGGAGTATTATATAACACGTGTCGTATATGTTATATTGATTTGAACCAAAAGCTTGGACAAGAGTGAACGTATTATTTGGACAAGAGTCTGAATCAAAAGGTAAACATAACACTTAATTATAATTAAGCAATAAAAATGTGACTTCTTAGGGTAATATTTTGACCACTAAACTATATGTAAATCAATTCCAAAACTGTAAAAAGTGTTAGTGTGGGGGTAAAGTTCGTTAAGATTCTAAAGAATATTATAATTAGTAATACAATTAAAAAATTAATCTCAATCAGTGACAAAGATGTAATCCTCTATTAGCGTCTTAAATGATTCCCTTAATCCCTACCATCCCCTTATTATAAAATTCCCACTTCCTCCTCTCCTTTTTCATACACAAATCCATTAGCCACCATAGCCACAATCTCCAAAACTATTCTCTCTCTATCAGTTTCTCTGTATACTGCTAGAGTAGAAAATCGCAGGCCTATAGTTGTGCTAGTTTTGCCTTTTTGTTTTCTGAATCACTGCAAAGTGTGCAAGGTTTTGGCTATCGCATCAACAACAGTCAACAACAACTACTGCACTTTTTTTTTTTGGTGTTCCCAATTGTTTTTTGGTTTATGGACCACTAGTACTGCAAAAAGTTGTTTTCTGTGAAAGCAATTTCTGGAAGGAAAATCAAGTATAGTGTGTTGTTGTACTGCAGTACTGCTACTATAGTTACTAGTAACAAACAACTGTGTATCACATAGAGAGCGTGAAAAACTAACCAAAAAAAAATGCTCGAAACGGTGAAGTACCTGCTTGGTTCCGCCGGGGCTAGCGGTTACGGTTCCAAATCTAACGCCGAGAAAGTAACCGAACAGTCTTCTGATCTTCGGTCGGTTACCGCTATTATCACTGGTAAGGATTTTCATTGAAAAAAATGATTAGTAATTTTTTTTACCTCATTTCTGATCTGAGCATGTGATTTATGCAGGTGCGACGTCAGGAATTGGAGCGGAGACGGCGAGAGTTCTGGCGAAACGTGGTGCTAAGCTGATTTTACCAGCGCGTAGCATAAAAGCAGCGGAAGAAACAAAAGCTCGAATCCTATCTGAATCGCCGGAGGCGGAGATTATTGTTATGGCTCTCGATCTTAGCTCTCTCAGTTCCGTACGGAAGTTCGTCGCCGAATTTGAATATTTGAATTTTCCTCTCAATCTTCTCATGTAACTTCATTCATCATAAGCTCTTTAATTCCGATCAGCTGTATATATTAGTTAGTGATTAGTTTTAAATTTATTTTAAGATTCACGTTTTATCTGTTTGATTGCAGAAACAACGCCGGAAAATTCGCTCACCAGCACGCCATTTCTGAGGACGGAATTGAGATGACTTTTGCTACTAATCACTTGGGTAAATTTTCAGCTAAACGAAACCGTCATCTCTTTAATTTACATGCATGTGAAGAATTTTTTGATGCCGATTAAATTAATCATTTTTTTTTTTAATTTATGTGTGCAAAACTTCAGGCCATTTCCTTTTGACAAAGCTGTTACTGAAGAAGATGATCAAGACGGCTTTTGAAACCGGCGTTCAAGGACGAATAGTGAATGTATCGTCAAGCATCCATGGCTGGTTTTCCGGCGACGCGATTCAGTACCTCCGACTTATCACTAAAGACAAAAGGTGAACTTTTATTATTATTATCTCTTTCGTAACCGCTTTGAAAAATCGGGAAAAAAGTACAATGCGTTACTTTCATAGGACTTTGTACTGAAATAAATGCATTATTGGTAGAAGATAATATAGGATTTAAGTATATATTCCTGCATTCACTATTTCTGAAAACCAACATACTACTACCATATAATATTGATATACTGAAAACGGTTTTAAAATAATTATACTGGGACTGCTGGCCTATTGCAATTTTTTAAATTTGAATTTAAAACTGACAATATGAGCAAAAGTTCACACAAATGAAATTACTAAAAATTAAAGTATATCTGTAATTGTTGTTGTATTGAACCCGGATAGATATAAACAAAAAGATATGAAGTTATGAAGAGCATGATTTGTTAGTAAACTTCAACTCATCTAAGAAAATGCTTAATTATTGTTGCAATTTAAAAATATGAAATAGAAATAGTAGATGCAAAATATCATTGCATAGGATAATATATATATTTTTGCTCACAAGTTTAGAGATACATAAATCGGGCTACAATTTACGTGACTATACGTGGTGCATTTCTAGCTAGATATTTTAGTTTTTGAGCTTTGAATATAGATTAATTTATTTTTTTTTGGTCGAAAGTACTTTCCAATGGGCTTTGTTCGAAAAGACTATTGGAAAAAAATATACGTAATTAGTTAGACTTTATTGTGAAGGAGAGTAATTTGTCTTGATCTTGGACAGTCAATACGATGCGACACGTGCATATGCTCTCTCGAAGCTGGCTAATGTTTTGCACACCAAGGAGCTGGCTCGGATATTGAAAGTAGGTCCAAGATTTTCTCTCTCCTTTTCTTTTCTTTTTCTTTTTAAAACCTTTTTGAAAAAAATGTTATTTATTGATTTAGGAAAAAAAGTGAAATTTGTTGCCTTGCTTCTGATTCATCAGAAGATTGAATTATTTGTTTGTGTTGAGATACAAGAAATTAATATTAGGTGTCTTTTTGTCTTTTAAATGTTGCAGAAAATGGGGGCAAATGTGACAGTCAATTGTGTTCATCCTGGGATTGTGAGAACCAGACTCACTAGAGAACGAGAAGGCCTTGTCACTGGTACTTCGTTTTCACCAACCATTAAGTTGGTTGGATTTTTAATTTATTTTTCAAGTAGATTAGATTAATCAAAATAATTGACAAAATCAAAGTTTACAAAAACTACCTAGTGTGTTATATATCTTCTATTAACGGACCAAGCCTTGATGATTGTTAAGTTTTACGGAGATACATAGCACACTAAACTTAAATTAAAATTGAGTGGTCTAAAATTAAGCGTATATAATGCTCTAGACTCTCAAATCTTATGATTTAAATAATCATATAGAATATTAGAAGTATAGAGATTGAACACATGGACTCATTTACATCAAACCAATCCCATAACTTATGATATATTCTTATAAATGCAGATCTGGTATTCTTTTTGACCTCAAAACTCTTGAAGACTATTCCCCAGGTTAGTTTTCTCATATCCAGCATCTCCTCATTTTTCTTTAGTATTACTAAAAGAAGAATTAATTGGTGCATGAGGCATCCCGTATTCACAGGGAATAATCTGCATTCTAATATACGCATTAATGGTTGATTCCATGTATCGAATTCCAATCAGATTATAGAAAATAAAAAATAATGATAAACTATATGCAAGCATGATTACTTATATGTTGTTCATCGATCTATATTTCAGGCAGCTGCAACAACTTGCTATGTTGCTACTCACCCAAGACTTGCAAATGTGAGTGGAAAATATTTTGCAGACTGTAATGAAGTTTGTTCTTCAAAGTTGGGTTCCAGTTCAACAGAAGCAGCGCGAATATGGTCAGCTTCAGAGATTATGGTTACCAAAAATTCAAATGCAAATTTGGATCCATTGGAGGCCAGCATACTCTAAATCTCAAAGATAACAAAACAATACCCTCTACTTATAATATTAGTACTTATATGGTATAGGACTTTTCGTATTATGAGAGAGATATAAGTGAGATCTTGTATAAAGAAAAAGTTTTTGCAGCAACATATAGGATATATATACACAAAATCTAGCTATCTAGGAGTATGTTCATATAGTAAGCTAGAAACTCCTTTTAATATGTTCGTTTAGTTTGTTAATGTGAAATATTATCAATCGTACAAAAAAATGTGATTGGGCAGTTTCGTTCTACATTTAATTTGTTGAAATATTATGATTGGACAGTTCATTTTACATGTAATTGGTGAATAAAGTCGTTATACTAATTTAAAGGTATCTTACTATATAGTTGTAAGTGCAATTAATGTTTTTAATTATAGAATAGCTCAATTGGCAAAAAAATTAAAAAAGGATTTATTAATTTTTTTTAGAGTAGGGAAAGAAATTCAAGAAAGATGGAATCAATAACATGGGTTCGTTAGTTTCCATGTGGATGATAATTTTTATTTCTTTTTGGGTATCTTTGAGGTTAATTTAGGGGGCCTACTAACATGTATCAGGTGTAAGGCAAGCGTGTGTAGAAGCTAAAAAATATTATTAAATTAAAGGACAGCAATATCAGATTTTTTAAAATAAAAAAATAAAATGAAAGTGATCTTATTTGTGTTTCAATTAGAATACGTCGATGTTGATGTCAAATTGATGAGTTTTGAATCAAGGTATCTAAAAGGCAAAATTTAAGCCACATTCAATTTGAATCAATCATGGTGCATATTATTTCATTCCATCTCTTGGAAAATATAAGTTTTTTAAAATGAGAAAATTAACATAATCGATAGGGAAAATAAATTCTATTACATTTAAGAAGTTAATTATTTTTGTATGATTTTTGTTGCACTGTCTTTTTCAATAGGTCACATTAATTGTGTCATTTCCATATCTAAGTAAAACGTATTGTTTCATGCCTTCTCAAAAACAATCAAAAGAAATTGTCTAAAAAATTTTAAACATTCGCCCTCATTATTTATTTATATTCGAAATGCTTTTATGAATTGAGATCACCATTTTAGCAATAAATTCAAGAAACTACAAGCCAATAGAAATCCAATACCGGTTTAGAAACTACTAGTGATTATTCTACATTGGAAGTAAACATAAAATGAGTTTGTTGAGTAAAAAAAAATAACAAAACTTTTTCATAAGAATGATACACTTCTAAATTCTGAGAAAATAAACTAACTTCTTATATTTAATCCTTAACCAGAAACTTTTACAATCACAGTAATTTTACGATCACAAATTTTAAAAGTTTTATAATTACATAAATATTATGACGTGTTAAAGTCCACAAGTGTCAAAAGACTCTATTTATTTCTTAAACTCCATACTGATTCATACTAAGAGCCCGTTTGGATTAGGTTGTTTTCAGTTTTTTTGAGTGTTTAACTGGCCAACTTAAAGTTATTTTGTGCTTAAAATAAACTTCAAAAAATAATTGAGTTTGTTTGACTTAACTTATCTAAAACAACTTATAAGCTGAAAGCCAAAAAAAAAAAATAAGTTGGGTTACTCCAACTTTTTTTTAGTTTATAATAATCAGTTTTCAACTTATACGCAATTTAAAAAAAGCTTATCCAAACAGTCTCTAAGTCATATAAATTAGACGAAAGAGTAATTATTTTATATGAAAATAGTCATATTTACCCTTTTACTGTGAATATATTGTTTAAATAGATCCTCTCTTTGAGTATTCGATTATATGTAGACTAACGGTTACACTCTTGACCAAATTTGCCTCTCAATTGTTAGGAGGTCTAGACCTACCAATTAAATGGACACGTATAGGATTTATACATACATTTTTGAACAGTCGATTCATATATTCAAACATGACCTTGAAATAATTCATTATTCAATCGGTTCAAATTGTGTCTCATAAATTAAAGAAAAAAAAGAAATAATATTTTTTTTTATTTGTAAAAATAGCCCTTTTTTCAAGAATGGATGTTTGGAAATGGTGGACCTAATTTTACCACCCTTTAACCTAACAAGTTGATAGCAACCTCATCTTGTGCAATAATAAAACCAGTTTCTCTTCCACTTAAAGTGCCCCCTTCTCTGTATATATTTTTTCATAATTATGTTTGGATTCCACCACCATATATTGTCTCAAAATTTGTATGGTGGAACATATTGTACCCCTCTCAAATTTAATTTATTTAAATTGGGGGAAAAGGTAAATTTCGTTTGATATGATGTTTCCTTGTGTGTGTTGGAAAGATATATAGACTTTATTTTTTATGTCCCTTTTTATCTTAATCGTTAATGACTAGCTAATTAACCTAACGCATAATGGAAGTTGATGTCATTTTTCTTTAACTGAAAATTGGTGGACTTGCTATCGGTGAATCCTGTTGAACCAATAGCCCACACTTTAGTTTCACCCCCTATTCAATTAAATTATTCAGGACTTGAACAAGAAATTTTACTTTTGGAGTAAATCATTGTTCCTATGGTGTCCAACTAAGCGAGAGAATTTCACAATTTAGTAGAATTTCTTTCGTTTTATAGATAAAGAATAGTATATTCAAGTGAGAATTGACTTTCATTGTATAATTTTTTCTTTCAAATAGATTGGTCATTAGTTTTTGTGCTTTTACAATCGAATTTATGTCTAATGAGGCATAAGTTCTTTTAAGGACAAATATCATGTAAGACATAACTTGTGAAATGTTATGATACAAAATTATAAATTTATATCCTATATATTTTTTTTGGTTACGAGGGGCAACCGATATAGACTAACACAAAAAAGGTGCAAAAGTGAAAATGGGTAGCCTTGAAATGGGCTCTAGTAACTACTCCGGTAAAAAGAATTAAGCTAATTAGCCGTCCATTCAATTGATTAAACTAAAAATAGAAGGCGTATATATAATATGTGTAATTCATGTGTATAATCAATGTATAAATTGTGTATACCAACTAGAAAAATTAAGGAAAAATTACTTGATTGAGTGCTTTTTAAAAATTAATTACTGATTTTAAAGATATTTTTTATTTATTATCATTTATAGCAATACATAACAATATTATGATAAATTTTCACTTGTATTAAAAGTGAATTATGCATACAATATAAGTGTATTATAAGTGTTTTAAAATATATATTATGTTTGTATAGTAAGAAACCAACATAATGTATTATAAGTCTATTAAAGTATGTGATAAATGTATTATCCATCTATAAAACTTGTATTATATATGTTTTATAAATAGTTCTCTGCAATATGTATTAAAACTGTATTATAAGTGTTCAGTACATTTTTTTTTATTGCTATAGATGATAAATATTTTCTTAATATTGTATATTTATGTAAGTTTCCCAAAAATTAAACAGTAAATATGTCCAACTATTTATGTGAAGATCTCTAACTGTAATGGGCTTCCATTTCAAAGAGAATGGATCGGATGAGTTTTATGGACTGTGCTTTATTTTGGGCTTTCCTGATCGGCCCAAATCCTTTACCATAGGCCCATTTCAACCCAACACAGGCAACAGCAAGAATCTACTGCAAATGGAAGATAGTAAACTTCTCAATGGCAGACTTTAAACCCTACCATGCAGTGTGAAAATTCCCAATTCGCCCCTTCTTAGCTACCGGAATCTCGCCGGAAACTTTGAGGAGCCACCAGAAAATGGCGTCAATAGTATCAGAAACCGTTCCGAAGTTCACCGTGGAAGCTCTCAAATCCGCAGCTAAACAATCTGAACGTTGCCATATTGTTCCTATCCGTCTTCGTAGAGCTATCAAAAAGTATCTCCGAGGTAAAATTACAGCCCTTTTTCATGTTCTATACATGTTTATTTGAACATTGATTTCGTTAGAATGTGCCCGTTTAGAGTTTTTGGCTGAAATATTAACTTAAGTATTGTAATTCATTCTTAAAATATCACCTTTTAGCATATATGATCCTTCAAGCATGTAAAAGTTGAATACTCTTTGTAATTAACCGAAAAATTAGCTGCTTTCAGCTGCCCTGTTCCATTCTTTTCTAATATAGAGGTCATTCTTAGTCAACTTTGTCATATTGAAAACATTGCTAAGTACAGCTCTTTTTCTGTTGTTTCCATACCATCTCTTGTTTTACATTAGCTACTTCGCTTCAAATATTTGTCCTTTTTTCTATTGAGATGAACTATTTGTTGTTTGCATTCTTTGTGTTTTTGTATGTCTGAGGAGACGAGAAGGCTTGTTTTGCAATTGTCTGTATATGTGAATGCTAAGGGAAACTTGATAGATGTTGACTGATTGATGCAATTCCATTTGATCTCGCTCTAAAGTTTTGTATTTCGGTTTGATCTTATCTATTACAGAGCAAGAGGAGCCACATATGAAGAGAAAAGTGTTGAGATTATCAGAATCATTCAGCCAAATAAAGGAAGTGAATTTGATGCTTCCAACCTCCACATCTAAGGAGCTTTTTGAAGATCCTCTCAAGTCTGTTGATTGTTCGCAGCGGTGGAAAATCAAAAGTGCCTATGGTGACATTGGCCTTAAGTATAGGGATGATGAAACACTTGCCTATGTGGCGACCCGTATGCCTGCTGTCTACTCTGCTCTTTATAGAGTCCTTAGTGAGGTAAAGAAATTTTACATTCTATTGAAATCCCTTGCAGAATTCCTATGGTGTTCCGTGTCTCAGAATTTTTCGGAATTTGGGTTTTGAAAAATGAATGTAGATTTTGGTTGCTAAAAGTGAGTGCTTTAATGTGATTTTCTTTAGGTACGCAGAAGATCGCCTGGTTTTTCACCTGCTAAGGTGTTGGATTTTGGGGCTGGGACTGGTTCCGCATTTTGGTTAGAAGATTTGATATTTTGTTGTTTATTTGATTTTGTTGGTTAATTATCATTCCCATGTGTTAATTTTTGTTAGATCCTTTTGTTAGATAAGTGTTGAATTGTGTGGTTATGCAGGGCAGTTAGAGAAGTGTGGCCACGGTCATTGAGTAGAATTAATTTGGTAGAGCCATCACAGTCCATGCAGCGTGCCGGACAGAGCCTTATTAAAGGTACATACATTCTGGTTGCCTATGGACTCTTTTTGGTCTGGAAAAATCTTAGACTTTTAGTATGTGTTTTCGAATCCTAATTAGTAGTTATGGCTACTTCGCTGATCAGCTCGTTCAATTTTCTGAGTCACTGGCTTAGGTGGAAGTGTGTTTGTAATTGTGCTCTAATTGCTGTGAAAATATAAAGGAGATGAAGTCTATGCTTCTCACACAATGTAAATTAAGTCTCTGTATTATGTCTTATAAATTTCTGCATAAAGCAGATTCAACTTTAAGCGATTATGCCATACCATGTATGGTTAGTGATGTTATGAAGTTCTGGCCTTGCAAATTTTCTTATCAGAGGACAGATTTTCAACAACATTTTGTATGCTTTGAGCTTTTGGGAAGTGCATCTTGATATGAATGAAATTGGATGAGCTTCATAAACTACAATCTTGATATGAATGAAATTGGATGAGCTTCATAAACTACAATCCGAGATGTCATATCTTGGAGTCATTTGTTGTTGTCCCTGGGACATAATTGCTGCATGATAAGGTAGTGGCCAGTTACTGTTTTTGTACAACCAAAGAGTATCTAAGCAAGTGGTTTAGGATCGCTTCATATTGCTTTACGTTACCTTTTCAAAGAATAAAAAGGATTGTTTTCACATTGGTCTCCAACAGTTTTCACTGCTTTAGTTTTGATGTGTTAAAACCTATTACCTGTTCGCATATATTTTTGTTACTATTATACTGCTGTAATTAGAAAATATGAGGCTGATAAAAATGGCGAAATATATCCTGTAATTGCTGCAGGTCTTAAAAATTTGCCACTCATTCAAAGTTATGGAAGTATTCAAGCACTCTCTCAGGATGTCAAAAAGAGTGACAGACAACATGATCTTGTGATTGCTGTAAGTACAATCTTATTGTGGTGTCAGCTCCTGAAATTTGTGTAAGGAATTTCCCCAGTTTTTCGTATTTCTTTTGCATCCTCTGAATGCTCTCATTATAATACTTTATCACTTCATGTATGAAAATGGCATAATTTTGTTGTGTTTTATTTTTCATTTACTAGGATATGTAGATGCTGTCCTCTAGTAGATCCATATTGATTTGTGAATATTTTTGGTGCTGATATGTTTTCAACTTTGTTTGACCGAAGTCGTATGTACTTGGAGAAATTCCATCTCTGAAGGACAGAATCACGGTTGTACGCCAGCTTTGGGAACAGACAGGAGATGTTCTGGTATGTGTTAAAATCTATTCCTAAGCTTTATATTACCTGATTCAACATATTCCATACATTATTGATGATTTGAAGATTTAGGGGAAGGTGAGAAGTTATGCTTTATTACTTTAGAAGTTCCTGTTATTTCCAGGAATCAGAATATTTACAAGCGTGCATATGAATGACTCTACCACCTAAATGCTAAGCTTCAAGCACTAAGTGGAGCTGAGACGCTCTCCTGCCATCAAAGTTTATCCAACAAAACTTAGCTTTTCATGAAGTTTAAAATGCTAACATTTGTGTGTTATGTTAAGTAGTAGTAGAAGAAACTATGAAAGTAATAACTAATAAATTTGTATCAATTCTAAATATGATTAGTCAGATGAAGTTGATGAATTCTTAAAATTGGTGAAAACCATATGAAATAATATACTTGTTAGAATTCTGTAAAGTATTTGATGCATCCTGGGATGAGAAGCATGTCATACAAATTTGACACGAGAAGGATGTATAAAGCGCAAATCATATAAAGCCTTCATTGCTGTAGGATTTGATTTTTTTAATTCAATCAGAAAACTCTCATAGCTTCTCAAATATGAAGTTCTTCCTCCAACTTCTGCAGATTATGATAATACGCACACATATCTCTCTTGTAAATTAATGCTTATCAAGTGAAGATACTCCTCTATAGTACAGCCTGAGAAATGTGAGCACTGGTTACCGAGCGATTCCACAGAAGAACGTGTGCCATAATTGGTGACTGTTTCTTATTGTAATATGCTCTAGTATGTCTTTCTCTGTGAAGGACAATGAGGGTCAGGACACAGACAGTAAAATTACTGTCATAATTTCTAATGGTCATACAGTTTAAATAACAATAGACTTCACAAGAGGGAGAAAAAGGAAAAAGTAAATGAGGAGCTGCATGCCTAAAGATAGAGACAACTGTGTAAAAGAATCATATCCAGGTACTCATCAAAAACAATCGATAACTGAATGAGTGAGGCAGAGGAGATGGTTGTTGCTCGTGTAGAAGTTTTTGCATGCTATTGGTGTAGTTACTGCTCAATTTGCCGGTTCAAGTGTTACCATACTGATAGCATGATCATGACATTGGAATATTTTTTATGACCCTAATTCCTTTTTGAAGGTGGCCTACATTTCCTTAATGCTGAAGAATACAAATTACTAATCCTACAAATAAAAAAGATAATCTCACTTACACGGCTATTTATATAGAACATTTTCTATTTGTAAGAAAAATAAATGTTATTTCCCCTCTAATAATGTGCTGTTGAGCAGGTCTTGGTAGAACCAGGAACACCACAAGGATCTAATATTATATCTCAAATGCGGTCTCATATTTTATGGATGGAGAAAAGGGTAAAACTCACTTTTCGGGATTTGCTTGGATGGATGGAGGGGTCTGGTTTGTTCCAAGTTGGTATGTGAATTCTTAATGATCTTTTTGCTTTGTTCTTAAATGTCAATTTCTAGAGAAGCCGCAAACTAAAAAGTGCATCTGGCAAAGACTCTAAAGCATTGACGACACTAAAGAATGGGGCATATATAGTTGCTCCGGTAAGTGTTTTAAGTTTATGATTTAATGGATTAAAAATAGATTGGACCAAGTTTTCTGTCTGAATTGATTTATTCTTTTTTATTTTGCAGTGTCCACATGATGGACGTTGTCCTTTGGATAACACTGGAAAATATTGTCATTTTGTTCAACGCTTGCAAAGGACAACATCGCAACGTGCCTACAAGGTTTGCCTCACATTCCTTGCCCTCCTACATGAGCTCTTTGAATTTGATAGTCTCTTCTTACCCCCTCAAATCTCACATAGGGTATTCTACTGTAAGTTCCCAGCTAAGAAATTGATCTTGGTGGCAATATAATCATCATTATTGTTTTCTTCTGCGGTTCTTGAGTGAACTTGCCTTTTTCCCTTCTCTATACTTGGGTATAAATCATGTTTTTCTGACTCTGATGCCATTGTTTGGTAGCGGTCGAAAGGAGAGCCTCTACGTGGCTTTGAAGATGAAAAGTTTTGCTTCATCGCTTTTAGACGAGGAGAGCGGCCAAGGCAAGTGTTCAAGAATACGGAATGCCAATGGTTAAATTATTTTTAGCTTGTTAATCATTACCATTGTGAAGTGAAATTTCAATTGCTTTTTTCGTATTCACCACCTTCATGTAACCTCTATTGAACTGATTTCTTGTTTCAAGTAGAGAGCCTTGGCCACTGGATAGTATGAAGTTTGAGACATTGAAGGAGCAGCATGCCAGAAGAAATCCAGAGGATTTAGAGATTGATTATGGTATTTGCTATCAGTATTAAATCTCAGTTTTGCTTTGCCATATAAAAGCTTTTACATTTATCTAGTACCTGCTGTTAACACATTACAAAGTAGTGACATTTCTCCTTTTATTTCAGAGGACCAATTCATCTCAGAAGATGAGGATGTTCAAGATGAAGAAGACCATATCTCATATGATTCCGATGCTACAGAAACAGATGCCATTACTGAAAATGATGATAGGGAGGAAGAAGGTGAAGAAACGGCCCATGCCGATCTTGGTGGTGGTTGGGGAAGAATCATATACAGTCCTCTACGAAGGGGTAAGCGGATTGAAATGGATGTTTGTCGATCAATGAATCGAGAAGGCAGTGAAGGGTCGTTTGACCGGATTGTTATTACAAAGAGCAAAAACCCAACATTGCATCATCAGGCAAGAAGATCGCTCTGGGGCGACTTATGGCCCTTCTAAATTTTGTTAGAAAAATGGCACTCAAGGCTTTTGGTCTATCAGTAAGAGCCTTACTAGTAAGACCACGAGTTCAAATCTTGCCACAAACAAAATAGTAAGACCACTTGACTGTAAGGAAAGGGGTTTAGCGAGACAGGAAGCCTCCATCGAAGAGAAACTGGGAGACCACGAGTTCAAATCTTGCCACAAACAAAAGGCTGGTATTCAAGTGCAGAAGAGTGGAGGGGCACGTCTATTATCCATCGAGTCTCAAACTATGCGACACTTGCCCTCGTTATCAAAGAAACTATTTTTGTTAGGAAAAATCTTTAAAGTGTAGTTTCTTTTGTCCTTAATCTAATAGATGTATTTTCATGTGTACCTATTTTCTGAAAAAAGAGAAGTGAAGTCAGATGGTTATTCTGTAATGACAGACGATAAGATTGTGCCAAATGGCTGAAAAAGTAAAGTTACTGTGTACATGTGAATCACATGTCCCTTTTTCATAATTTTGGTAATGAATAAAGGTGAATCATCACGTGCCAGCATAGAAGAATGGCTCCACACTTTTGTATATTGACTTGTGATGTGTAATAATTTTGCTCATGTGTTTGATAGAATGTATAAGAAAAGAAATAAATATGGTGTATTAATAATACATGTATTAATTATGATAAATTAATATAGGCATAAATATGGTGAAGAGGATGTAGAAAACGTTTGGAGGGATAATTATATTTTTAATCATGTTAATATATGCATTAAAACATTTTGCAGTACTAATACTATAAATTTTTATGTATTAATTATATATACCTTAATATCAAATAAAGTTTTGAAAAAAATCTATCAAATTAATACACAAAGTTAATGTATTTGTTTTTTTAATGCACTCTACCAAATAATCTCATAGAGGATTTGTTTTTAATGAAGAAAGGAACCAAACATCAGTATCAAATGCAGTTGAAGGACAATTTTTTCTGTCTCCTTCTTTGTATATATTTGTTCCTTATGTACTTGTCACCATCGTGTTTAATTTCTTTTGGTTTCTTCTTCATAAGAGAAATTTAAAATTGGTTTAGGTAAATTATTAATATCATGTGATAATTGTTAATCATTTGTCTAGAATATTATTTAGAATAGTATTTTCTATTTATATATTGAGCACAAAAAAAATAATTAAGAAACTTACTTATTTTTCTAAAAAAATATTTTGCATAAAAATGTCTTCGTTGTGGCTGCTCTTTTATGAACACACGTTTTATTCAATTTTGTACCAATATTTATCCTACATGATATTCCTATGTAACTTTTTTGAGAATTTCCACCTTACTATGTGACCAACAACTTTTTTAAATAATAATGTTTGCGTTTCAAACGAAATGAATTCTCCTCGTTGCTTTATTTAAGTTTAATTAACTTATATCATTACATATTACGAGAATTCATGAATTGATAAGTTTTATACTGGTTACCTTTAACTCTTTCTTTTCCAATCTTGAGATAGATAATATGAACAACGTCACACAAGCAAACTTATTTCATAACTTTTGAAAAAGAACCAAATTTATGAATTGTATTACATGTGTCAGATATTTTTTTTTTAGTTTTACCATTACTAGCTACAATACTTTCGAGATGTTACCTTGAAATATTAAAAAGGTCCTTTGCAATTTCATTTGACAGATTCTCCAACAGAAATCTTATCTTTTTTATCATCAATAAACAACATGTTCCTTAGCAAAATTGAGCCAAAAACTAAAAAACAAACAAACTATAGTAGTAGAAACTATACTAATATACATTTGTAGAAAGAGTTCATCTGAATTAGTCAGAACAATAATTATTTTTTTTAAGAAAAAAAAAACTATCCATACTGAAACTTACATTAACAATTTTGCTCCTTTTGATCTTCTTGAATTTCAGAAAGAAGTAGAAGATATTCTTCATAAACTTTCTCCACCATATTATCATTTATTTCAACTAAGCATTTGTTTGAAAAATTGTAGCTTTCTCCCATAAGAAATTCATCACAAAATCCATCCCCATTAAGTAATTCACCAAACTCTAAGTCCCTTGGAAGTAATTTGACCTCATTTTCCTTTTCTTTTCCAACATCTTCTTCTTCAAAATTACTATTTGAGGAACAAGTAGTAGTACTCAATGTAACATTTTCAAAACTTTTGTCCCTACAAATCACACAAGAAATCCTTATGGGCTTTGGTGCAAATACTTTGATCTTTTCAACTTGTACAATTTGACCCTTAGAGTTTTCATTCTTGCTCTTCTTCCGCTCCTTTTTTCTTGATTTCCCCTTTTCGGGTTGTTTTCTCGATTCCTTTTTGTTGAAATTCTTGTGGGGTTTTGGTTCAATTCCGGCATTTTTGAGCTTCTTGATTAAATGTGTGTTCCAATAATTCTTGATTTCATTATCTGTTCGACCAGGTAATCGTCCGGCAATTAGTGACCAACGATTACCCAAAAGTGAATGTAATCTCACTATAAGATCTTCTTCATCTTCACTAAAATTTCCTCTTTTAATCCCTGGCTTCAAATAGTTCACCCATCTTAGCCTACAACTTTTCCCACACCTAAGCAATCCTGAAATATTTTTCATAAAATAGATGTACTTGTAAGTACGTATGACACGGCAAAAGTTATTTTTCATAAAAAAAAAATTGTTTATAGAAAGTCAGTAGTCAATCATTAACGAGCAATTAGAAGAAAATTTCACTAACAAGTTCATGAACTAAACATACATATTAAAGAAGACAATAAAATTTAATATTTATTATATATACATTAAAAAAAATATCTAAGTATTAGATTAGCTCTTACATTAATTTTTTCAAGCGTAATTAAAGAAGTCATTTTTCGTATTTTGATGAAAAATTTTGGGTAATCAAGTATTGGAAAATGACTTTCTTATATAAAAAAAACAAACTAAAATAACTTACATCGTACCAAACATGTTTTAAATCGAAAAAGAGAAATTACCAGCATTTTTAGGCAAAGATCTCCATTGGCCTTCACCATATTGGTTGATATAATTAATAAGTAATGAATCTTCTTTAGTAGACCATGGACCTTTACGTAATCCCTCTTTAGCACAACATGGTGCTCTCCCCATTTTTCTCTCTCTATTTTTTTTATAGTAAATTTTCAGAACAGAGAGAACTAAGAAGAAGTAAAGATGGGTTGAAGAGGTAGGGGGCAAGAATTAGGAGAAAGGTAGTGATCCTTTATTATATAATACTCATTGTATCGGAATGTTGTTTGATTTGATACGAAGTTTTTTAAAAAAAATTATGATTTAAAATAAGTTATAGATGTTTGTAGGATTATAAATTATTTTATTTATGATAAAATAAATATTTTAAAATTAAATTATTTATTAAATATAAAATTGTATTATTTTTGAAATTGATTAAAAAAAAAGTATGACACATAAATTAGGATGGAAGGAGTAATATATAATAAGGAGTCGTTTGGTTACTAGGATTAGGATACTGATTTCGGTTTAAATTTGATACACTCAATTCTTTTTAATTTGTTTGTTCTACTTTTTTTTTAGTCCATTTCAAAGAAATTGTTTTTTTTTTCCTTTTCTGAAAACTTTTAAATTTCAACTTTTGAAAGGGCACATATAAGATTATAAAATTTAAAAATATTTTAATATATTCTACGTGTCAAATCACAAGATTATAAAATTAATTGAAATTTTCTACCGAGGTGCTAGTATTTTTTAATCTCATATAGGATGTGAGATTTTTATTATTATTTTTGGTTGTTTAGGATGTTCCCTGCTTCATCCTTAATCATAAGTCTCGAGTTCGAGTTTTGCATATGAAATTTTTTTTGTTGAAAATATAACCTCCGAATGAATTCTGCAGTGCGCAATTTAAATTTAGCTAGAGCTCGGCTCCGAATAGGGGGGAAATTAAAAAAAAAAAAAAAAGGTTGCCAAGTCTTTCTAGTTGTTCCTTTTCAATTGGTTATTTATATTTCCCTTCCGAAAAGTAATTTTTGGGAACATACATTCATTATCATGTCGTACACCTTTTTTTAATATTTTTTTATATAGATTGTGAAAGCCAAAAATTGTCTATTATATAATATAAAAAAAGCTAATAAATTTATCTACGTTTTACGTAATGATTAAAAAAAATATAACTTAATAAATACTGTCATATAAAAATAATAATTATCTATTGAACAAACACCTTTTCATAACTTCAACATATATCATTATAATATTATTTATAATAGGTGAAGTAAAAGTATTTTTAAACATCATATTTCAATTATTCGCTTTCTTATATGAAAGATAATGTTTGAATTAATAAAAAACCATTTTGGAATCAAATGAAATATTGATTTGAAAATTTAGATAAATTGAATAATATCACATAAATTGAATCGGTGATAGAATATATATTGTCACGTAAAAATAATGAACGTAGTTGTTAAAACACAGAATTTGATCCACTGTAAAATATTATAATTGGGCAATTATTATTATATTTTATTTTTTTATTTTATTTTTAAAAAAAGGACAATTCGATCTGCTATTTCTTGGACTCTTGGTCTTTCCATTTGCCAACAAGTCCATTATTTACAAGAAAAAAGGTCCACTCCAGTACACAAAATTCATCCACGTGCATACATGTGCTATTATTAAACAAAAAAAACATATTAGTACAAAAAACCTTTAACCAGTGTAAAAAAAAGAAAAATTTAACCTAGTCCAATGTTTGTGGACAGACAAAATTAGTACACGAAGAATGCGACGTACCAATGTATCGGATTATTAATACTATTATTTAAAAAATGGAGACCATTGATAGGTAATTGACACATTCATGACAGAGAGCGGATCGATGAGAACGAATTAAAAGAGATGAACTACTAATGACAAGTTTTTAGACACACGATATTTTAGGTAATTCAGGGAAAGAGTAAAATAAAATATTATTTATTTAAATTTAATGATGCTGTAGTTTAAGGGCTATTATATATATGAGAACATTTTAGCCAAAATTGAATAATACAAGAAATGAGTTTGGATCGTGACAAATATTATATCAAAGTTGAACTCCGATAGTCGGATGGTAGGGATTGACGAGGGTTTATCAAAGAGTCACGAATTAGCAGATTTCTAGAGAATGATTGAACGTTATTTCACGTGTCGTATGCGCGCTCTTGGGCTTGATTTTGGTGTAGCCCAAGAAACCAACAATGTGTGAGCGTTGTGGAGTCAAAGCAAATAATATGTTTCATAAGCTTGGATTGTACATATAATTTCTCACTGCGAAGTTTCTCATTGGTTTATTCATACCAGATGGAACCCTGATGACACATTATGGACTAACAAAAATGTGTAGTATAGGTAGGTCAGGGAAATATTGTTTTTTTTTTGTAATTTTTGAATCTGTAAGATGACTAGATCCAGTCTATGAATATACTATAATATATATATAGAGAGAATCGTAATAACTCATGTGACCGTGTCTTTTTAAAAAAATATTGAGCCAAATTAAAATATGTAGACAAACGTACACATACAATAATTTGGATACTGATATGAGGAAGTGTGGACAATATAAAATTATGGATCAGTGAGAATTATATAGGAAGAAGTTTTGGACTCTTTCCATGTGAGGAAATAGCCAAAAAAAATTCCGCTAATAATCGTAACGTTCGCTCTTTGCATCGTTAGCCGCTTTTCAGTATTTTCTGTCTGAGTCACGCTTTCCACCTCATCCCAACGCTATAGTGTTCTGCGAGACTACCTATAAATGTTCTAGGGAGAATGTCTTCTTTCTTACTTGCCCACTATTTGGATGATTGTTTATTTCATAATGTCTCGTATTGTATCGTACTAAATTGTTTTAAGAAATAAAATATTTGGATAAATTATATCGTTCTCTGTCAATGCATAATGTTACACATTTATAATTTGAATGATAAACATAAAAAAAATAAGGTGCGAGATAGAGCTATTGTAAAAAAGTAGAATAAATAACAGAATAAAATTATTAAATAATAAGTAATTAAGAAGAAAAAATACTAAAATAACAACAAAATCACACTAAATTAATCGTTATACGTGACTTTTCATCATTATATTACCACATTTAATTCAAACAAATAAAAGAATATATATGTATATTCTTGTATGAAAGTGACCAATATATGCCACTTCCAATCCTATACTAGTAACCTATAAACAGTAGGATCTCTTTCCCTTTGAACGACTTTGGTAACAAAGCATAAAGCGAATTTGATCATAATTTACAAACAAATACAGATTTCAAAAACAAATGGGTAATCCATAGTTGAGAAATGTTCTAATACATCCATCCAATCCAGCAGTGACAACCACAAGACCCCACAGATGAGGAGAGCTCAATGCACCTTGCCAGGCATTTTTCAAGAACTTGTACTCAGACTTGCATATCGAGGGGAAGACGGTTACTGGACTCGAAGAATTAGGCAGTTTCTCCTCTGGCCATGTCGCGGAGCCCTTAGATACAGAGTCTACCAAAAATGCACGCCCCAGGGAGAAACAATCCAAAGTCTTTGGCAGTGAGTTCCTGTTGACATTGCCGTTTTCTAAAACACTTCTAGGTAGCGTTCCTGGATTTGTGTTGAAGCCGGACCAAGGTATGGCAACTGATGCATTGTTGGAAAAGAAACTCTCTGATGACCGGACTTTTTTCAGTTTGTTTGTTGTCCGGCCATGGTCAGTGTAGTTCCAGATATGTACATTTGAATCCTCAGTAACTGTGAGAATGTGTTTCCCGTCTGAGGTGAAAGATGCAGGAAATTGGTTCCCCGAATTTCGAATTCCTGGACATGCAGCAGCAAACAATACTGTCAGAATACAACTCTTACATCTCATTGGCAACCAGTTTGGCGCCAAACAGATTTCACATTAAGGTATCAGACACACCTTTGAATTTGCAGATGATATTGGATCTACAAAGTATTCTAACTTGCGAGTCGGCAGAAGTTACCATGACTTTGCTAGAGTCGCTTGGGCAGTACTGCATGAAGTTCACATCAGTTCTTAAGCACATAAAAATAAACAATAAGCCCGAGTTCTTCTAATGAAATAAAATTGAAAGCAAATGGTTACCTGAAATCCAGTTATTCTCTTGCGAGCAAGCTTCTTCTTTCCTGGAAGGCAAACTTGTGAGCCCATCTGCAATTGATTACCTAACCCAAAGTAATGATAGTACAATGTCAATTGCCAGCAAGAGTACATTACAAGCGGAAAATATTATTAAACTATCACCAGGACTCCATAAAGAAAGAAAAAAGAGTGAAGAAGTCATGGAAATAATACATCTACCATGGCACAACTGCCTCAAGAAAAATTTATCACAGAAGCAAAACCTCTAGGCAAACCATAATCACTTTTCAGTGATGAAGTGAATATTTTCGCATCCGTTTGACAATGCTAGAGAGCACACTGGAAGGATCATAGAAGTTGATCTTTGATGGGTCCAGCTCTAACAACTACCCTCTTTCAACAGTAAGGAGACCAAGATCGTTACAGTGTGAATTTTTGGCAACCTTTGTCAGATACAGAGATTTCACACTCTTTCTTTACTATGAAGCATGTTGATCATTTTTTACTGAAAATCCCAATATGTTTCTCTTTCTTTCTTAAGCAGCAACTGCAATATTGAGATCATAACTTGCAAAATGTGATGATGAAATATTCAGAGAATACATTAATTACATGAAATCAGGTTATTAAGTATCCTTTTGGAATAAGTTAAATAGCAATTAATTCCTTTAAGCACAAGCATTTCAGGTTTGCTCCAAGAATTTGATTCATAATTCTCCCATAGCACACATAACAATGCATGTTGCCATTAACATTTCCGTAAGTTCACCATACTATTAACTTGACTCTTTTAAAAGTTCCCTTGAATTCAAGCCCAATATCAGGCAATAAGAAAACAACTTTCAACTCACTCAGCTGTCGAACCCATGTCAAAAGCTACCAGATGTAAATTAGAAACGAAGAACCAACATACTAACAGGACCATAGTCTTGCCTAAACTTACGGAAAAAACACCAAACTCTTTTCTAGCTAATATAGAAAATATCAGCGCTAAACTATTCCTTCATATACAACTTTTTCACCAACAATGAACTGCACAGTACTAAAGAAAGAAACCTTCACTGTGCTTATCTATAGCAATTATAGATTAGGGTTGGAAGTGCCACCCTCAACAATGTAAGTGGGTGGAGAGAGAGCACAATTGACTAAATTCAAGAAAATCCAGAGATCATTTTATGTGTATGATTATCTACCTAGCCCAACCACTTACCCCCAACCCCATATTTTATTCGTATATCATAGCACACCATCACCAGAAAGAGATAAATTGCCATTATAATATACCCCCAGAAGAAATGGTTCCTATCATCCTTTTGCCCTCACCTCAAAAAGGGGACGGGCAAAGAGGGGGTGAAATATGAGAGAATGAACGTGCTAAACAATGAACTTAACTCGCCTCATAAAACACAAAGATAGGTGTATCATAAAACACAAAGATAAGTGTATCATAAACACAAAACACAGAGATTTTGTTAGTTTATTAGACATAGGAATGAGGCCCTATCAGCTTGAGAGAGAAAAAAGAGAAGGTACAAGAAATATGCATCCGTACCTACTACATCATAAAAACGACAATTGCCATCCATGGATCCAACAACGCCCCCCTGGATCAATTAAAAGAAACAAATCAACAAAAGTCCATTGAAAGATGCAGCACAATATTTGAAAAGTGTAACAGCAACGCAATCAAACCTTTCCATCAGGACAATAACAAACAGCAGTCACTATTTCTTTTACATCAGTCCAATCAATTACTCGGCAACCATGTACCTCCCAGAGACGTATTTTCCCATCTATTGAACCACTAATGAAAAGGTTATCATCTGTTGGATTGAATTCTACACTAGTGACTGCATATAGAACACAACATTGACATATTGTTAACATGATCATTTACCAACTAATAGATTATTGAAAGTACTTTAAATAAGGAGTAACCATACACTCAAGCTCACCATAGGTATTATGTGAATAAACGCCAAGGCATTGATCTTGCCCCACTTTCCAGAGACGAGCTGTTTTATCAACTGAAGATGACAGCAGATACTGCAGAAAATGATGTCCATTACCAGAATTACACTCTGTTCACATTGAAAAATATTCCAAGTGGTGACAAAGGGCAGTTAGTGTAATTGAGCAACAAAGATATTATACTAACCCCATTTCTGGACCATGAAAGGGCCAAGACCTCACCCCTGTGTCCATGGAACTCATGCAATGGCTTCTCCAATATCCGGAAAATCTTCGGTGGGAGAACGACACAAGCTGATTCTGGCGATTTCCTCATCATTTTTGACGCACTAATTTTCTCTTTGTTGTCATTCAAAGAAGCTATTTTTGATGTATGAGTCAATGAGAAGTATAAACAAGAGGAGTCCCTATCATGTGCATTCAGGTTGGTTGGAATTTCATCTGCAATCACCCTCCAAATGCGTACCGTGCCATCTTTGCCAGCACTTGCTAGATACTGGCCACAAGGACTAAACTTCATTGTTGAAATTGAGCCCTCATGTGCTAGGAATTCTTGCCCTGTGTAAAGTGAGGACAGTTCTTTTGACTCCTTACCATATGTGTGGACCCGAATGCTCTGAATGTTAGTACCTGTCTTTAAATTGGAAAGATTGCCCTTTACTTTGTCCCCCATTGACTTCACCTTATTATGGATCGCAACAGTTAGCTTTTGAAGCCAACTTCTTTTAGTTTTTGTCTTAGCATCAACAGTATCAATTCCATCCGGCACCCTCCGCAGATATTTCTGAACCAAGGGCGATGGTCCAAGAGTTCTATGGAACTCTTCAGCAGTGAACAACTTATTTGAACCTACTTCACGTACTTGGCTAAGCATACCTTCCTGACTAAATTCATCCACAACAAACTCTACTCCGTCGTCCAAATTCCTAATTTTCCGATGCAATCTTACTTCTCTTGCACCAACCTCATCCAATTCCGAACCTTCATTAGATTGGAAAGACTGAGAAGACCGACCTGAGAAACAGCTGTCTTGAGAATCTGAATTCGCCAGCACAGTTTCACCACCATTCCTAATTCGATCAATGCTCATCTTTCCGTCATCAGCAGTTACATCACCCTGTTCTTGTCCATCAGCTCTGCCCCAATTCAAATTCGAACCTATCCACTTCAAAAATCTATCACGACGTTCATCAACACTTTCTGGATCCTTATTCCAAAAGTCATATCCTAAAACACACTCGTCAACCCAATTCCGACCACACGTCTCGTTGCAATCAGAACCCAAATCAGAAACAGAAGTAATCTCTTCACGGCTATCAAAGAAACATTCTTCTTCAAACTCGCTATAAGTCCCCATCATCCTTTGAACTCAAACTACAAAAACTAATCCTTAAAAAAAAATGAAAAATAAAATCAGAAACATCCATTTAACAAACACAATCAATCAACCAAACTAATGAGGTTTGACAAGATATCAACTTTCCTCATAATTTAACTATTTTCAAGAAAATTGAATTCCCAATCAAATCAAATAAGAAAAACAGCTCAAAAACCAAACACAATTCTTCTATACAAACAAAAGAAATCTCAAAAATCGACAAAGATAAGCATCACAATTACTCCAACATAAGATCTTGTAAAGACTAAAAAGTGATAAACCCATAATCACAAGTGCTTGAATAATTCATCAAAAATATGAAAAGGGGTTCATAATATACAATCAAGAAATAGTAAAAAACAAAAAATCACCATTTTTAGCGATTAAAGACGAGATTTTTCATACCTGAACTGCCATGAAATTATGAAAAAGAACCCCAGAAAAATCGGTTCACCGGAAGGCTGATCTACTGTTAACATCCACCGGAAAAAAATCAAGACTGAGCACAAAATTTGGAACAAACCCAAACAATCCCTAACAATAAAATTAGAAAAAAAAAAAGTCCTGAAGAAATCGATTCCGGAAAAAATGAGTCGTTTATTGTTCTCTCTTACTATTTTTGGCTTTTCCACTGTATATAATATAATTATAATTATTAGTTGACAGTTTTAACCCCAAAATTGATGTGTCCGTTCAACTAACTGTCGTGACCCCGTTTCAATTTTTTTATATGACATAGTTTGATCCGGCCATCAGGATAAGTATCACCCTCGATGAGTAGAAGGGTGCGATGGTCGCTGCAAAACCTTGGTCGAGCCGCTGTTGGTGTAGATTTTGGTTGAAGTAACAAATATTCTAATTTGTTCCATTTTATTTTAACTTATCTCAATTAAATTTGATCCATCCTAAATTTATAGCTATTTTTAATAGTTTAGTGGCATATTTGAATAAATAATATAATGTTTTTGTAATTATAATCATCGTCGGTATAACCATAAAAAAATAATTAAAAAAACGTGAGCCATTATTAAAATATTATAAAATTGATGATTCTCACTATAAATTTGATCACCGGATCGTGCTAATTCCATACGAATTAGTATTGAGAAGCATGTGTCGATCACTCCTGCAATGACACCAAAAATAACTCTAAAACTTGTTTTTATTATTAAGAGTCAAAAATAAATTTTAAAAGTTGATAGTATTATTTTTAGAACGAACTAAAATAGAAATGTAGATATAAATTAAAATTTAAAATGGAGGAAGTATAATATTTCGTTAGTATCCTAATGGATGCATAGAACATGGGGGATATATCTACTGTATTAATTTTTACTCGAATTTTGTATGTATTATAACCAAAGGGTCATTTGATTTCAAATAAGATTTATTCCAAAATTATGGTTATGGTTCGAAATTAAAATAAGATTATGATGTCAAGATTGTAATGATCTAAATCCAATATATGGTAGATAATGTCACAATTACAATCCGAAAAGTCAAATAAGATCCGCAATTTAAAATTCCATTATATAAATTTTGAGAAGAAAAAAAAATACTTAGAAACATTTGAGAAGTTGCCTAAAAATATTCCTACGTGTTAATTGTTGACCAAAATTGGTCAATGAATAATATTATACTCATAATATATCTTCCATTCTACAAAGTACAAACACCCTTTTGAATTTTCATCAATATTTATTTGTTCAAAGCGGATTAGATGTTAATACATAATAATTAATTAGATGATGCCAAAGTCGAATAAAAAAGGTTTATGAAAAATAACTATTATGCATGCGACATGCAACACTCACGTTAGAGTACTCAACTCATTTATAATATACTATTTAAATGCTCATTTTTATGTCGAGTAAACAAATAGTGTGTATATACTCGATGAAATTGGTGGGGTGCGTTCAACAGAGGGGAACCCGTGTGTATATATATATATATATGAGGGTGCATGTAAGGCCGTTAACTTATGTATATATGTGTATATATAGCTTGAGATATTAGATATATTTCATTAGGCATTGTAAGAACACTGAAACTAATTAGTACATTGATTTAAACCCTGCGTCCATCCTCATTTTTAGATGATAGGAGGAGAATCTTAAAAATCGTTGGTGGTGTACAATCATCTGCAAATTTTGTGTTCGCCTCCGACGTTCAAGTTAATTCAAATAGTCAATAAGGAGAAGTAATAACTAATTCAGGAAGACTAAAATGAGAGAAGAATTTGTATAATAATTTTTCTATGGATTTGAATTTAATCTTCGATAATTTTCATTTAATTCATTAATCACCATATCACGTTCTTGAATCAATAAATATTTCACTGAGCATTGCTCTTTTCCTTTGTTGTTTTTGTGTTCAACATGGGCAGATAGAGCTGTCAAAATGGGCTTAGACAGTGAGGTCGGCCCCATCTGACCTTTGAATTAAGTAGGGCTGGGCTAAAAACATTCAACCTATTTAGGAACAAGGCTTTTTAGCTCAACCTTATTTGGCCTGCCAGCCTCATATGTTCAACTCGCGAGCCTCAGAGGCCAGTCCGTGGGTCGTGAATTTTAAAAATATTTATTATATATATTTTAAGTAGTATTTTATTTTATCAAATCTTCAACAACTGGGCAATTGAAATTATTATAACTATGAATCTTTGACATCTTTTACTTTTGTATTTATGCCTAATTTTTTGTTTCTCCTTTCTTATTTAGTTTATGAAAAAAATAATCATGTAATGTATATTGTTCTGATGAATTCTACGAATGTTGACTGTTGTATCTTGCATATTTTGTTATTTTGTAAGTATTCCACTAAAATGTGTACAACTCATGGACATGTGAATTTTTGGCGTATTAGTGTTTCGTTTATCAATGTTCAATAGTTTTTCTAAAAGGCCAATGTTGTCCATCTTTTAATTGAAGGGTCAATCTGTCCCAACCCGTAGTCCGCTTAACACTGAGTTGGGCTGCTATTTTATAGATCTTTTAGTTAAAAGGATTAGCATGTCCTAACTCATTTAACTCACTAGCCCTTTAGTTGACTAAAAGATGGGCAGTGGTAGTTTGTTGGCTTAATATATATATATATATATATATATATATATATATATATAATTAAAGTTAAATTTTTTATTTTATTTTAAATAGTATGGCCAACTTTTTTAGTAATGAGAAAATGTTGTAATGTAGTAAGGTAACCCATGCCAAACAGTGGATTACTATCTTTTTTTTTTCAGGTAATTACTTTATCAATAAAAACAACTTTATTTGCATTCATTACGTAATATTTATTATTCTTTAGGGCCCAAGTCACGTGATTGATATTTGCCTCATTCTTTCTGGTTTTTGATGCCCAATCAACATATTCAATAACGATTTTTTTAAAACAATAATCATTCTTGAGTTGATAATCACTTGTTTGATTAGTTTGAATTTATTTATGTGTGATTTATTTAAAATAACGTTCTCCATTTAGTGTTTTTTCGTTCATTTATGAGATAGTTAGACGGTTGGGATCAAGTTAGCATAATATATATATGCAATCTTCTTTAATTATATGCTTTCGCTTCAATAAGTCGTAAAAGTTTAAACTGTTTCTATTTGAGATTAATGCATATAATTAAAGGAGATGACATATTTTATGTAGTCAATTTAACTAACTAATATACCAAAGAAGTATAGTATTTTTCCGAAATTTAAATCGAAATTGTCTAACTAAAATATTTTATTATGAATTGAGATGTTCAATTAAAATATGACTTAGTGGGAGTGTCTAAATATAATATTAAGTGACTATTTATTAAGCCAAAAATTTATGGACTTTTAGTCAATTCGTGATCAACAAACTACCACCGCCCACCATCTCCCAGCCAAAAACATACTACACATGGCATGGGACATTCACAAAAATAGGTATATATATATATATATATATATATATATATATAATTCATTTGAATTGCAATTTTATGTTTTTAGCTGTTAAGTTGATCAAATGAAATGCATCTCTGCAATATCCAATAAAGGATAGTTGAGGGTGTGCCAACAAATTTTAATATTGATAGCTGGAAAAACAGGAGGAAGAATATATGTATTAACTATTAAGTATAGAAATATTCTTAAATGGTATGCAATTGTTTTAATAAAAAATCATCTAAATTTAATCAAATATTCTGTTAGTGTTATTTTTTAGTCAACTAACAATTGCTTTCTGAGCTTAGTTAAAGTTTCTATCCACAGGGTTAAGTTGTCACATTTATCTCTAACAAATACGATGTAAAAATATTTAATATCTGAATCTCATTTAAGTCTATGAAAGATTAAAATTAAATTATCCAAGGTGAGGATATTGAGATGTTGAATATCTTATCAAACATAAAGATAATCAATATTCAATAACTAAAAGGGTAATACTTAAATTATAATGTCACAAGCGAATACTAATGATAATTCGACTAGTGTTTCTCATTTGAATTTTCCTCTCTTTTATTAATTATGTAAAAATAGTAGTTCAGTACACAAAGCGAGATATTTATGCAAGACTTGAAGAAGAGTCGCACGGTAAAAACTGAGTGATATTAATAATCTATTTTAATGTAATCATTGATGACTAATTCCACAGACTGAATCCATGACTTATGCCCCAAACCCTTAATTATGTAAAAAAGGAATAAAAACAAATAAATTTAGGAAATGCTTAAACAATGAAATTTCATTGAAATAGACCACTTGGAGTTGATTGCAGACGTTGAAAGGCCATAGGACCATATTTACAATTGAAATGGGCCAAATTCTGTAGGAATGATAGTGATCCAAGTGGAATAAGGACCATCATGGCATGTGGGTGGTGGTTGAGAGGCTATTGTAATCAAATCATCAACTTCTTTGTCTCCAATTTACTAATAAAAACGTTTAAATCATCGGATTGAGGATATGGAGATTGAGAATTAGAGTAGAATACTATAAGTAGATAGTTGAGAGTTATTGCATTTGTCTTATCAATGTTAGTATTAGTATTATCTTAATTACTACTTTATTCTCTGATTTTATTACTACATATTGCTTCTTCTACTTCAGTTATTGTATTATTTATTGTTGCTAGTGTTCTTACTGATTTTGATATATTTTATTTGAGTCAAAAGTGTATCGAAAATAATCTTTTTGCTTTCAAAAGATAAGAATAAAATTGCATACACATAATTAGCTCTCTCTGAACTCTACTTATAAAACTATACTAGTATGTTGTTGTAGATTATCCTTATCATTTGTAGGAAATACCTATTTTACTTTCAATATATAAATCTTTCATTTTAAAAAGTATGTCTTATATATAAATATCCTTTGAGTAATCTGATATCGTAATAAATTATCAAATGGTAAAACCAAATTTGTTGGACCCTTCCCTTTTTGTGTCATAGAGAGTGTGGTCCTTTGTGAATTCTAGAACACACAATCTATAGAAAACATGTTTCCTAGTTCCTACACTTTAATTCTTTGAGAACTTGCTTGACCAATCCGATTTTAGCAGGTGTTTGGATGTAAATTTGTTTCTTTTTTTAAAATTAAATTTCAAAATTTATATTTAAATCAAAATATTATTTGGACATGTATTTTATTCGAAAAAGAATTATTAAAGTTTTGTGAACGTAAAGAGAGCTTTCATCGGAAAACTAGTTTGGAAACTTGAAAAACTTGTCTTCAAATGCCAAACGAAAAATCAATCTAATAAACCAAACAATGTTTTGATTTATTTATTAATTAATTTATTTGTAGAGAAAAAGGAAAAAGAGGAAAGCTCTTGTTGGGCTATTGCAGATGAAGCCTTGTGACATTAAGCCCAAATATAGCTAAGCCATGGGTCTACTAAAGCCCAAATCTTCTTGTTGGTTAAAAATTGCACAAATATAGTTTTGAGAAATTACTTTTCTAGATAAAGTGAAATTCATAATTCACATATTGATCAACTTTACAGTGAAAATATTAGACTAGCATCTAATACAATCAAACCTTTTTATAGTTACGGTGTTTGTATGAACATTAATTTCATAACTGCTATAATGAGGTGTTGTTATATATGTGTATTGATATTTGACGTTTAAAACACAAAAACAAATTTAATAATTTTATTTACCAAGAAGGAGGAATGTATTTGTTAATCAATTTAATCAAAATAACAGAAATAGTATGAACATAAAATATGCAAACAACAATAGCCGTTTCTTGTGAATTTATGATCATTACTAATAGATATTATTTAAATACATTTTTTTTTTAATTTTAGATATTCATAAATTTACTGAGTGCATGATCGATTAACATAAATATTTTTAATATTTTATTTTATACATAAAATATTTCTTACAAAATGTTATTACGCAATAGAGTAATTTTAAGTGTTTGGTTACTATAATTAGTCCACTATTTCCTCCAAATATATTATCATGCGCGCATGTGCTTCCGGGCCCCACAACCTAACACCAGCACTACCATCATTTTCTCCTTAAGGGCGTGTTTGGTACGATGGAAAATATATTTTTTATAAAAAATATTTATTTATTTTTAGAATAAATGAGTGGAGTTCTTATTCATTTTCTTGCAATTGATAAATAATTTTTTTAAAAAATATCATCTAAGAATATTAATGCACAATCTAGCAAAATAATATGAAGATAGAATAATATAAGGAGTGAGGATTCAGGGATGACGAGAGGTGGGGGCATCAAATGGGACGGTAAGGGTAAGGGGATACAATCAAAGGTTGAGCCACATGGGTTCAAGGGATTTATACTTCAACGAAAAGTTATAATATATATTTAAGGTAAAAAAAATATTTTTATGTATATATATATATATATATATATATATAATAAACATTGAATCCGTTTCACTTTTTGAAATGTTATTTATGAAACTTGTTTTACCCGACAATTTCTTTGGCTTGTCCTTTTAACATATTATTGAGTCCAAAAGCTTCACCATAAAATACCATCATTCAATGTATTGATACTTCCTACTTCAAACACTGGATCATGGAATAGATAATTAGTTAAACTATCAGTGTAATAAGCAAGCTAATTAAGTGAGATAGTGAATGGGAAACATAGGGTAGTTGCTAACTGATAAGGTTTAGATAAGTAGGATAGCCTAAATATACGATTAATTAGTTGAGCAAGAGGCATCAAGAGTCACAATTAAAAAAATAATTACGAACTTACATTAACCTAATGATAGTACAATCATGAGAAGTCATAAATAACTGTAGTAATATTTTCTCAAAATCTCCCACCCCCCAACCCCCAACCTTTTCTTTTTTTAATTACATTTGGGTTTGATATTATAAGAATTGAATTGAAATTGAATCTAGATAGTAAATTCTGAATCTACATCTATTGGAAAGTTTCAAATATTGCTTTTGAAGTAGTCTGAATGTGATGATGGACTAGTTACACTAACTAATAACTACTACTACAACTGTCAAGCATATCATATAGTATACATTGTCATCAACACCTAACCTTTTTAGCTAGAGATAAATTGCTAGTACTCAAATTTCACATTATTTTGATGATGCACGTGATGTCCAAGTAACTAATAAAGATGCCTAACGTGGTATCGGCCAATTTATATTTGTCCCCGATGAAAATTAAGATAAAACATACTTTTATTTAATGTGGTCTCAAAAATGAAAAATATAACATGACTAAACAAGTATAGAGATAGCATAACGATGACGTGGAGCTCGATTTAATTTTTTTGTCCGTCGACAAGCAATAATTTACTATCTTTACCAGCAATTTTGGAGGTGGAGTCAAAATAAATGGTTAGGTCATGGGGTCAAATAATGAATCCCAAGTGTGACACAAATACTTTTGTTTTAATTAAATCCTTTTCCACCTTTGTTTCTATATATGCATTTAATTAATGTTTTAGGTTTCTTATATAGAGTCATAGAGTCATGTAGGTACAATGACATAATTTAAATGCAATAATTATATTCTATTAATGAGCATTTACTGAAATTAGGAGCATGAATTATTCAAAACCAAATGTGGATTTACTTTCAATTATTCATTGCTAGGATGCGACATTTATATATTGCAGTAAATTCTGTTGTATATATATTTAGCCATTATAGTTTTTTTTGTTAGGCAATTATTTTAAGTTAAAAATAACCTTCTAACTAATTAACATGTGCATTTTAAGCTCCGATAGAATTTAATGGCTTTGATTAAATTTTGTATTTGTGTTAATAAATTCACTCAATATGTATAAATAATTTATAATTCAGAACTCAAAAAATTATCTTTTTTAGAATTCAGAATCCATTAACTTAAAAAATTGGCTTCGCTTCTACTACTTTAAGTCCTTTACGTAAGAAATGTGTTAATTTAAATTATTTTTAAGAACTATATTATCTGTAAATAATTTAGGTTTTGAATAAATTTTTTATATATATCTAGATCAAATCCACTTGTTCAGTATATTAGGTAAATTTTAAAACATAAACACAAAATCAAGATTAAAGATATTGAATTTTATCGAACACGTAAACATAATTGTAACTTTGTCTCCTTATATTGATAAAATAATAATTCATATCTCATTTTCATTTTAAATTTAAAATAGTTGAGCACTCATAATTTAAATTTTTTGAGTATAACTTTTAAATCAAATTAGAAGCGCGCCATTTCATCATTATTTGATATATATTTCAACTAACAAACCGACAACGCATGGATTAAATCTTGACTTATATATAATATATATATAATATTGTCTTTTAACTTTTTATTTACTTTTTTGTAACCATAAAAATGATTATTGTCTTTTCTATAATTTGCGGTTGAAAAAAAAAAAAAAAACAGAAAAAGTGAAGACATTATTTGTCTTGGAGCAAACTGCAGAATTAATCATAAAAAGAGGGCTTTTAAGGGAAAAGGAAGTAAAAAGCAAAAGCTAATTATATTTTTTTTAAAAGTACTAAAAATTAACTTAAGTATTAGGAACTGGATTACGTGTTGATTATAAATTATTTCCTTCGTCTAAAAGAAAGGTATCCATAGCAATTTTTTAAAGAGAAAATGGAAAGGGATTTTTATACGAAATAATTGGACAAATTTATTGTTTATTTTTGTAATCGATAGATATAGATTATACACTTACTGTAGTTATATATTATATATATATTTTTAATTTAATCAATTGTGCAAACGTTGTTTAGGTCAATTCTTTGAAATTATTAAGTTCATGTAAAAACATTGATTAAAAAAGGTAGGAAGTTTCTCAACCTTCATGATTTAGTCACTTTTTATTAGTATGTTTAAATTTATTTATGGAAGATGAGGAAATAATTAATACACGATCGAGGTCACCGTATGATGTTTTAGTTATGAATTTAGGTTATATTATTAATAGTAATCAAGCATAGTTTAAATTATTTATGATATGTTAAATCCTTATACCTCAATGTATAGCTAGTATACGACTTTAAATCCTTATTTCAAAAGGACAAATAAATAATATATTTGCACCAATTTATATTCTCAACCCTTTTACTATTTAATATTTCACATAAACATCTTAAGCGAATTAAAATAAATTAAGTCTTTTAAATGTCACGCACAAAATTGAAAAATGACAAATAACAATAAAGAGAGTTTTAACCATATCTAAAATAAATTCTATCTAATTAAAATATTTAAACCCTAAATTGAATTCATTGATTAAAACATGGTGATAATTAACGTATGTGGCGGCATTTTTTTTTTTTGAGTGCTATTTCTTTTATGAAGGGTCCTTGATGGTGAAGCCTTGTCATTTCTAACGTGGAATGCTATTATATTCTATAGTGTGTGTGTCACCATCCTTTAAATTACCACCTTTTTAGGTCAAAATAAAAATATCATTTTCTATTTTTTTATCTTAAGTTTAATTTAACTATTCGATATTTAAAATTTATTGTTGATCTAATTTAAATTCGAATCAGATATATGCTCTAAAGAGAGTAATGTGTTTGCTATACTAAGAGAGTTTTCATTTGAGTTTTTATTTGATTAAGGTTCACTATTTTCATTATAAATCTTGCGATTTTTAATTAAAAAATTCATCAAAAAAATAGCAATTTTCTTTCTTTTTGTTAATGACCCAATCAAAAGAAGTCAATGATGCAATTTGTACTACATGATTATCACAAGGATATATATGAAATTCATTACAACAATGATTATTCATGTTTAGTGTTTGTTTGTATTTTTGTGGAAAAAATATATTCATTTTATAAGTATGAGTTCATTGTTTAAACGAATAGTAAAAATTACAAATAGGTGAATAAACTTACTGTTTTAAATATGAAAAATTATATATTTTTTATTATTTCATTAAAAAGTCATCCGAAAAATATGTGCTGACAAGCTTAATGACGTTTCAACTAATTTTAAAGCAAAAAAATAGAAAATGTTAAACCCAAGATAATTCATATATATGCCTAAAAAGAATAATATTAAAAGGAGATCAATTTGACTTAATGACAGGCTCCTCTTTAGTCAGAAAAGATAACTCCACCATTATATATTTTATATTATTTTCTGCAAAGACATATATTCTTCCACTAACAAATTATTAAGAAAAATACTATTACTAAACATATAGTCAATAAGTTCAAGAAAAAATGTCTATTTTTTATTACTCACTCTATATCCAATATTTTCGACTAATTTAGATTCGTATATTTTTGAGTTATTTTTTAATATAATATTTTTAATATACATAACATAATATATTTAATAAAATTTTATAAACTAAAATTTGGAGAGGATAAAGTGTACGTAGTCCTTCCCCCTACCTTTTCGAGATAGAGAAATTATTTCGAAAAGATTGTTGACTCAAGTGAAGCAAATTAAAATAGTAATAAAACAAAAAAACGATAGTGAAAAAATTTATAATAACTAATAAAAAAATAGTGCAGAGTATATATAAAAGGAACCGTAACATCAACAATAAAGTGTGATCACATAAATATAGTACACAAGAAATAATAAAAAATATCAAAAACCAAAAACTACATAAAATCTCTAATTAAAAATATAAAAATTTCAACCATACCTACGATCCATATCGTCGTATTATTCATTAATTTTCTATCTCTTTTCCCACACAAACATAAAGCAACACAATACAACATCCACAAACCCTCTCAAACATTCCTTTTTTTCTTCTTTTAAAACCACTTGCTCATAAAGCTGCTCATTTCCCCTTTTCACTAAAAAAAAAACACATTTTTTTTCCTTTTGCTTCTTCTTTAATTTCTACTGCTTCATCATCATCCATGGATACTGCTCAATGGCCTCAGGTATTAGAATACATAATTGTTCTTGTTTAGGTATAATTTCTTGGATTAGAGTTTTTAATTTTGTAGCTAGAAAATTGCATTACTTTTTAGAAAGATGATGGTTTCCCCACTTTTTCTTTATAATTTCTATTTGATTTTGATCATATATATGTAGCACTCTTTTTTATATTTTTTTGTTCTATGTATGTGATTGTAAAAAAAAGTTGAGAAAGTGAAAAAGAATTTTTTTTTTTGTTATTATAGTTAAAAGAGTAAAGTACAAAGCACTCATCTAAAAATAGTAGTTGTTCTTGATACATAGCAAAATATAGAGACAGATCTAAGATTTAAATTTAATTTAATTTTTTAACTAAAGTTTTACACTTTTGAAGTTATAGATCAATCAAATTTTGATGTTATCTATTGCTTTGAATTCCCCTTTTCTCTTAATTTTGTTGGAAAATTGGCATAAATAGCCGTCTATCAAAATATTAGCCTTAAAAATATAACGTATATTTTTTGTGTATTAATGTATGATATACATAATATATATTTTTTGATACAAAATAGTGTATATTTTTGTATGTTTAACCAGTGAATGTAATTATTTTATTAGCTGATCGATCAGTCAGATGTGTAACTTGCTTATTTTTGTTGTTGTAGGAGATAGTGGTGAAGCCCATGGAAGAGATTATAGCAAACACAAATGGTTCATCAAAACCTAATTGTGTTGAAAGGAAATTAGTTAGGCCACAAAAAGACCAAGTTGTGAATTGTCCAAGATGTAATTCAACAAACACAAAGTTTTGTTATTACAACAACTATAGTCTTTCTCAACCAAGGTATTTTTGCAAGACTTGCAGAAGATATTGGACTGAAGGTGGATCTCTAAGGAACATTCCTGTTGGTGGTGGTTCAAGAAAAAACAAGAAATCTTCATCCCCTTATAATTCAAACAATCATGTTATAGTAAATAATAATAATCCCTTGAAAAAACTTCCTGATTTGGTTGCTCCTCCACCACAACGGGACATCGAGAAATATCCAGAAAGGCATTTTGGAAATCGACTTGATTCTACACCTCATGATCAAAACCCTAGTAAGATTATCCATGAAGGAAGTCAAGATCTCAATTTGGGATTTTCATCTGATTTCAAGACTATTACTGAGCTAATTCAGGTATTGTTAAAAATTAATGTGTTGTATTTTTCTTTTAATTTGTAAGGATGTCTTGAGATTTTTTCAAAATTATTTGGTCAAAATTAATTGGGATATACTTCTTTTGTAAATCGTAGAATCTCTTAATTTGGTACATTTATATGTGCTAGTGTATATAAGTTAATACAACAACATGTCTTAGTAAAGTTACAATTTTTTTTTAAAAAAAGAAATTACTACTCGACTATTTAAGTCACAATAATTGTTCAAAATTACTTCTCTCTAATTAATATGTACAAACATAGAGTCTCTATGGTATGTTTATATGTGTGAGTGTACAAGTTAACATAATAATATGTTTCTTATAGATTTTTCATGTTATGTCATATTATATATCCTACAGGTACCAAATTATGAAGGGAGTAACAAGGACAACAATAGTCCGAATATTTCTACATTGCTTCATCCTCCTCCTCCTCCGTGTTCTTCCTCTTCAGCTTCTTCTCCATCTCAGTTTTCATCGATGGAGTTGATTAACGGGATAACATCCAAAGGGTTGAATAATTCGTTCATGACAATGCCAATTTCCGAGCCAAATTCAGTTTACAACTCATCTGCATTTTCATTAATGACGTCTTTAAATTTCTCCTTGGATCATGGACTTGGAAATAATGTTCATAGTGGCTATGGAAATAAAAATAATCTCCAAGAAACAAATACAAGTGGAAGGTTTTTGTTTCCTTTTGTAGGTCTAAAGCAAGTTTCAACCACAAATAATAACACAAGTGATGGTGCTAATGAGCCTCTTGGAGATGAATCTACTAATGGATATTGGAATGGGATGTTAGGAGGAGGATCTTGGTAAAAAAAAAAACAACTTATATTATATAGTTTATTATGGTTTTTATTTTCTTATGGGGTTAAAAAAAATTATGACTATATTGGAGGATTAGGAAGTGAGAAGGGTACAATGAGAATTGAACATTCACTTATTACGTGACAGACTAAATACAGAGACTCTCACTGGTCCTATTAGATTATAAATCTTGATTGATGTTTTTTCTTTTTGTGATTTTCCTGTAGTGTACTTTATTGGTGGGTGGTTTGTTTGGATTTAATTTCTTCAAAAACTAACTCATAGGATAAGAGGAAGTCTCATTTCTCCTAAATCTTTTTCTTCATTTTTTAGTATAGTAATTTGTCATTATTTTACTTTGAATTATATTAGTTGGGAGGAAGTAATTATGTGAAGCTCATGGGATATTGTGAAGAAAATATTGTGGAAGAAGAAATCAAGCCCAAATTTTTTGGAGGGCACAATATGTGGATGATCAAATTATTCTACTAGTGTTCATTGTTTTATGTCATATTAGAAAAATAAATGTATTACATTGTATGATTTTCAAGTTTGTATTGAGCTTTGAGAGACTTGGTAACTTAAAAGTAATTTATTTGAGCTACTTATGCAAGTACATTTTTTTGCAGCTTAATTTATCAAATAATAAACATTGCTTATAATTTCATTATATTTATATTATTGTATAGTTTTATCTCTCTTTTTATTTTTACACATTTCCCAAGAAAGCTTTTAAGGTTGTCAGGTTCTGATTCACTTCAAATGGCACTATATGACTTAAAAGCCTTGAGCATCTCCTAGGGACAAGGATTTTGGACAATTAAAAGAGTAGACAGGTTTGATTAATTAATTACATTATAGTAATATATTTGGATAATTACAAGATTAGTCTTCTAAAATTTCATAGGGTGGTGAAAGAATGTACGTGCATGTGACTTTTCTTTTTTATTCTTTTGATAAAATAATAATAAAAATATATTCAATGTAAATTATGAATAGAGACAGAAAAATAAATTGTATTTGGATCTTATTCATATTTTATGAAAAAGAGAGATTATTTTCGATAAATTCTTGAGACAATGATGTACTATCAAAACAGTCTATCCTTTATTCTTAATCAAGATTTGAAATTTGATGAGAAGTGAAGCGATTTCTCTATTCTTTTTTACTTGAAAATTATATTTTACATGATACAATTTAAACTTGTGACATACGATGAATGCATATACATACATCACTTAAATTTGGCTTAACCCAATCTTTTTCTGATTCACCCCAACATTCCCCATTTATAAATGTGTTATTACCATTAAATCATAGCTTTGGGGGCAAAATCTTTTCTCTATTTTTTGAACTAGGAAAAAACAATTTTTGCTCTAAAATGTGGGGAAATGGTAAAGACATACTCCTTGCTTCTTTTTCTTTCTTCTTTCCTTTTCACTTTTCATGTTAAAGTGGTATATAAAAAAGCGGAACCAACATATGAAGTACCTATTCGATAAAATTCAATAATTTTAATTTAAATTATATATATTTATTAAAAAAATTTACAAATATATATGTTTAATAGATTTAAAATCATAAACTTCAAATGCACAACTTATCAACTTTATTGCTACCAAGGTACCCCACCCCACACTCCCTTTTTTTATTTTTTTGGTTTCTCTCTTATTGATTATCATCTAAATAATGAAGAAAAGCTGGCCAAATGATAATTGTAGCCAATGCGCATGTTCTTTTATTATTATTTAAAAAAACATAGGAAAAAGATCTGACAATCTTTAATTTCTTTGGTCATAATGTGGGATCCACAAACATTCCCCTCGAAAATCGTCCAAAGGAATAATCACTCCCACTTCACTCCATTTTTCAATTACATATTGTTTTTATGAATATATAAATCTTTTGCAAAAAAATTCACTCTAATTTTCCAATGTCTTGATGGTTTATCATATGATGACAACCGTACCTCCCTCCTAAACAAGTTGAAATCGATTATTATAAATTATCAGTGATCATTTTTAAGGAAATAGGAAGAATTTTAAGTTTATTATAGACTATTTTCATCCTATATTAAATGGATATCTTACTAAAAATGTTTGTTTCATATTACTTGATCACTTACTAAATCAAGATAGAATTAATTAAATTTTTTCTATTACTCCTACAATTAATATGGCCTTTCGAATGTAAACAATTTTCAATACTAACTATTTCTATACTCTATGTATATTGCATTGATATAAATAAAGGGCAAAATAGTAAAGTCCTTCAATGTATTAAATGATTTTTTAATCATCGTATAAAGTTGAAAATGCCCATTTAATATAGGACGGAGGTAGTAATTCTTTCTCGAATTGTTACGACTGTTCCTAACTCTAAGATAAGCTTCAATTGAGTCTCCTACATCGGCTAGGAGATGAGGGCCTTCGACTTTTCTTCATATGACTTTGGACTATTCTTGCTTCATAAGTTACCTTTCGAGGTTGAATTAGACTTACATCAATTGACTTTTTGCGATGTTACGGACAACAAAAACGTCTATGTCACTGAAATTTTAAAATTTTGATTTCTCCTTAGTCTAAGTGATAAGCTTGAATCGACTTCTACGTAGTCAATAACGTGAGGTGATGACTCATGCTTAGTATTAAATCAATCGTTAACTGGTTAAAAGACAAAAACAACAGAATGAATATTTAAAAAGTCCAACTGCAAATTTTATATATTTAAATTATTTTACAGTATGTTTTTTAAAAAGATTTGTTAATTATTTTTACTTGTGGAGAATAAAAGCCTGAAATGGCTGAATCTTTTTCCAAAGATTTAATTTGTGGGTCATTTTCTATCTGGCCATTTTAGGAGGTTTCCCTTTATTTCCCCTTGTGGAAGTTGGATAATAAAAACAACAAAAAGTTTTTGCAACATTTAAGAATCTTTTTTATCTAATGAAATTTATGATATCTTAACAGAAATGCTGCTTTTTCATCTAAACTTTTCACTTTTTTCATGAATAGGAAGAAAGAAGTTTTATTTTGAAAATGACATTTCCAGAATTACAATACAATAAGTTGAGGGTGACCGATTTATGCCTTTTGAAGCTTATAATCTTCACCCAAAACCAACAGTTTGATTAGGAATCAGTACACACAGATTTAAAGTCAATTCTTCAAATTGCTGTCCGTTTCCAAGTTCATAGGTCTATTATCAAAGCTCATGAATGGGTTACACGGAAAATATCATAACTCAATCGATATTCCAGCATTCTCATACAAACAGTTCTTACAAAAAAAAAGAAAGAATATCCACAAAGAGAGAACAGACTGATTTCTTTTACAAAATAATGATATACCCTTTTCCAGTTCTTGCATCTGTACAGGGACATCCCAGTTTTACTCATGATGCTTAAAAGCAAATCAACTAGTACTATTTTTTTCTTTCTTTATGTGGTATGTATTCAGTTGAACCCAAGCTCATTGATCTGCATTTATCCCGAAAATACGAACCTTGTGCATATTAGGAAATTTAGCAACGACCAGTACAAAAACTGCGATTGTGTTGAAGAACAGCATCGGATGTTGATAATCAGTTGTATGGGAGGCTATCAAGTACCTGCGAAAAGAACAAGTATGAGAACACCACTGCAAAGGCTGATCACAAAAGGGGATGATAAAGAAATCAAGTAAAATAAAGAATCACTTTCTGTAGGGGGAAAGAAAAAAGAGGATCATCGTGTAGTTGGTGCCACAGGCAACGCGAATGGCAAACAAATCAATGTCCTACCACATCATTAATTCAAAAGCTGCAGTAGTAGTTGGTTTTTGGTACAATAAATGAGAACACCACCATTCTTCACTTGATGAGGCTTCAGCCTTAGCTAGACTTCAATAATTTCTTTTTTAAGTAACAGTTCATAAGCTAGTGTATCATTAATATGACCCAGTATTGTTCGATTAGCTACCAAACCGTATGCCTTACATTCACCTCGTTAAGAATCTAGAAAGTACTTCAAAATATCTAGGAAAGTAATGCGAGGACAGAAGAGAAATTTTCATCACTGATTAAAAAATGGATGAATAATAAGAAGCAAATGCAGCAAAATTATTTTCGATATACATATTTTCAGGAGGGAAGCAATAAACATGGCAACCACAACACCCCCACCCCAAAGAACCCTCCTCCCTTCCCATCAAATCCTGTAAAGCTTATTCTGATGAACCCCTAAAGGAAATTTCTTAAATGACTGTAAGAAAGCCCATATCCCAAAGCACAGCCAGGAATTATGTTAAAGAAAGATACACAGAGCAACCACTTCACTGACATGTTAAAGAAAATCTAAACAAAAATATAACATGCTTTGTCTATAACACAGTAGTCTTAGGACATATAGATGCATCAATAGTGAATTTGTCATTTCATATTGTACCTTCATAATCCAAGACAAATTTTCAAAATGCAGAAATAAAAGGATGTGTGCATGATGCCATAGCATAAATAAAAGACTGACAATAATATCAAGATACGTAAGTGTTGATTCATCATTTTACTACTTATACGAGCAAAATGGTGGGCATTTCATTGAACGCTCTTTCATCATTTTCTTTACCACTTTTATTTCAAGAATTGAACTCTCTACGAGAATTGTTTTCTATACAGCTCAACTACCTCATGAAGCTTGCACCACTGACAAAGATTAAATACCAAAAAGGTATATAATACCCCTCCTCTTTTTATAAAACCAAAAGACACATATTTCCTGGTACAGCTCCCAAATTAGTTACAATATGAACACAAGTTCCAGGAGCCATTAGCTGTAGCAGACTAAATGTGTTTTTTTCCAAAGCTCTATCTCATTGAGAACTTGAGAGTTTACTAAGAAACAATACATATTTAAAATGAAGAAAGCGTAATGATTTTCTAATGAATAAACCATATTTTTTCTCCTTGAAATATGGAAAAAGTAGTCATCTCTGCAAAATATGAACTTTTAATAGGTGGAAGTTAATTTGTAATGCTTTCAAAAGATTCATTACGTGACCCTCCTTTTCCTTTTTAGTCATTCAAAAACTCAAGCCTTAAGAGGAGAACCACATTGCAGACAACTCCATGCTGGTACTCCAGAGACAACTTCCTCAAAGAGCAAAGATTGACTTCAGACAAACAAAACTATGATTTTTCTCCTTCAATTTCACAACTTGGGTAATTTTTCCAGGATCCATGGTACAATTAACTTCTAAGATCTTTACGATAGCTACTACCAACAGTTATAAAACAAATCATAATTCTTGTTTCATCAGAAGTTCTCAGTCTTTTCATTTTTCTTTTGGGTCATAGGTCCACCAAATGTTAATTTTCATCAAATGAAAATTTCACATATTGCTTTCCGAGGGAAACTCTCTCCCTTTTCTCGTGGAGCGTTTGGGTTCTCAACAAATAAGTCATTATAAGCACAAAATGAGGAACTCAAACAGTTGTATATTCACCTTAGAGAGAAGCTCATTAGTGGCTAAATAGCTGTGCATCCTCAATAATTACCTGTGAAACCTGGCACAGCCACTCAACCATGGTATATCCAGATACCTTCTGCAGTTCTGCTTAAATCATAATATGCTAAAAGTGTCAGAGTTTGGTTTTACCATGTCCTATGTAGATCTTGAAGTTAAATGATATGTGAAACCTGGCAGTCACTCAACCATGGTATATCCAGATACCTTCTGCAGTTCTGCTTAAATCATAATGTGCTAAAAGTGTCAGAGTTTGGTTTTACCATGTCCTATGTAGATCTTGAAGTTAAATGAAACAAACTTTCTACTAAACCATACTACAATTAGGGTGTATACATCAACTACGCATTAATCTTAAACTAGACGGAGTCTGCTAATGTAACAGTCACTTAATATCCATTCAGCACTATTGATGACACAAATTAGGGGTTCTCCAGAACTAGAGATCTCTAAATTTTACACATAGCCCTACATTGACATTAACTCTTTAATTCCAACTAATTGGTATCACTCATACAGAATGTTTGGTTCTATTTTTACCTGAACTCGCACTGATTCAAAGAGATATTTCAACGACTTGAAACATCCATCTTGGCTAACATTCACCCCCATGTAATATCGTTGGTGCCACAAACATTTTATACAATTTGGCCTTCACCTCCATTTCAGTCATCATATTCTATGTGTTAATTCTTCCTTTGTCTAGGAGACAGTGAAACCATTCTTTCTGCCCTAAAAGAGTCGAAAGAAAAACCATGAGATTTAATCAGACACATTATCAACTCTTTTCTTTTTCTTTGATATGGTAACATGTTGAGCGGTGACTCAAACCTACAACCGAAGGTTGAGGTGGAGGTGCTTTCCACTAGAGCTACCCTCTCTTTGTCCAACACCCTATCCATTTATTTGAGGCAATATCTTCAACACTGATTCCTCCATCATAAGTTTTTTAGTAGTAAATATTTGATCAATTTTCTCAGGTTGCGGTGATGCTTTGTTGAAGAAGCTATTAAGAATAAGTCGTAAAAACTGCATCCATTACAGCCTGTTATGTAAGAATTATATCACACATTTTTTTTACTCTTAATAAAAACCCAACCCCTTGGTTACTAGGCCTCTCCTAAAAGTCAAAGCTTAGTTATGCTAGAGCAACGACAATTTCCACGAACTTGCATTTTCTTTTTTTTTGATTTAGTAAGGGAGCTTTAGTGCACCGGGCTGCCCTTTTTTGATTTAGTAAGGGAACTCCACTAAATGACATCAAGAAGATGCAGAAATCAAGCTTGTGTAATTAACACTTGGACTAATATCATTAACTATGGAAGTTATGCATAAACATAATGCTAATAACATAGATTTGTAAGTAATCCATGATATTTTCATTCAACCACTACATGAGCAACGTCCCATAAGTTTGTCTAGCTAGCTACTACACTTATCTTCTGACTTCTTGGACCGATAATTGTTAACTTCTCAAATAGGAATAGTGTCGTACAAAATGAACCATTGGAAGTTTTAGTAATCGAGCCATCTTCTGACTTCTTCGACCGATAATTGTTAACTTCTCAAATAGGAATAGCGTCGTACAAAATGAACCATTGGAAGTTTTAGTTAATCGAGCCTACAAAATCATGGCTAAAGAGCATTCTGCCCTCTAATATATGTACTCTACCATGATCAGAACCTCTGTTGTAAAGTGCATCACGGTGAAATTTAGAAGCTTTTTCAAGCCAGTTGGAGAGCTCATATACATGTCAACTACACTTGCAAGCACGAAAGTTGTTCATAGCATTCAAAATGTAAATAGCAATTAACTTGCTGAAATTGACTACTTACAGCACCACAGGGACAACTGTTAGAAACTTCCTATTGCGTGTAAGCTGCTTCCCACTATCTATCTGCTCCCACCAAGTCAACCTATTGTAGATACCTTGGTCATCAGCAAATGGTGTTCCCTTCTTCCAGTGAAAACATTGATATGTGACCTGAAGATAAATAGACAATGTGAAGGCGTTTGTAAAGACACCTAATTTGAAGTATGTACAATTGCATTCCCTTCTTCCAGTGGAAATTAGTGATACAGGAAATGCATATGAATAGAGAAGGCAGAGTCGTTCAAAAAGAGATAAAATCCAGAGTAGATATATAACAAGGTTTCCTCCCATGCTATAACACCAGATAAAGAACAGGAAAAAAATACAAAATAAAAAAATTGGTACCAAAGAGAAGAAGGTAAAGATCATCAACTAGACTTCGACTGTTCGACATGCCTAAGAATTATGCATACAAACATTATTCAGGGCATACAACATAGATAAACAGTAATAGTTAATTGCTAATAAACACGTGAGACAGGCAAAGCATAGCAAGAATGAGATAAAAAAAACAAAAAAGGTAATAGAGATAATTAAGCTTTCAAATTATCAATCTTAATAAAAGTACTAATCATCCACATCCGACAAAAACTCCTAAGTTTCAAATGTACTTGTTACTCTATACACTGGTGATCAAATAACGAAATCACAAGGAACATCCAGCACGCATCATAATTGTCATGAAAATGGTTTGAACGTTCTCGAAACCAATATAAAGACACTACAACGCGAGATGTCGACCAATATGGGAATCTAATGCCCACCCACACACACCCCTCCTCCCCCTGCACGATTAGGACTATACATCTAAAGCGTGAATAGCATAATGCGAGAGCTCAACACCGATAAACACAATATCATGAATGGGTCCGGTTCTGATACTATTGATTAACATAATATCATTGATGGTTCTAGTTTCTGATACCAAACAAACCTTGGGCTAACTCAATCCTAAAAGGGAGTTCAAGTGGTGAGAATTCCCCAACATTATAAGAGTCTACAGTCCACAAACTCCATGCCCTCAACCAATATGAGACTATAGCAATAACGTCTAGTGAAGTCGATCGAAATGGAAAAACATAATATACAGGACACGATGAAGACATAGCTTTTGATACACTTGGCATGTCCATGAGTCCATCTATCTAAGAATTAAATCAACCAATCAACTATGCATCAATCACAAAAAGTAAAGTTCAGCTGTATTATTTTCCACTACATCTAGGAATCAAGACTAATACTAAAAGAACTTCAATTCTCCACTTCTCTAGCTACTTCCCCTCCAGAATCTCTGATTTCCAAATTAAACATAAACAAACAATCAATGACCAAAGCTGGACCTATAGCTCAGATCAATTACAAATTGCACCATAAGTCTCCAAATTTCACAGTACCCAAAACCCAGAAAACATTAAACAAACTAGACTTGTAATCATAAGTATATTAATCAATCAACCAAACATTTAAACAAAAACAAAAAGTAAACTTGAATAAAATTTATCAAAATTTGACTACTTTAAAGCAATCCCTCATCATTTAACTACTCAATTCCAACGGAATTAAACGAAATTAGAATCATACGAGAAAATGAGAAAGATGAACGATGGTCCAAGCCATGCCAGGAGAGCAACCAAAGACGGAGAGAACAACGAGCCATGAGAAGAACAGAATTAGGATGTAGGTCGTCCATACACCGGGATACGTGAACCACTCCGTATTCCGATTCAGATCCGTCGGCGGAACCGCCGTTACGTACAAATTCGGCATCCAATAAATTTTCAAAATTCAATTAAAGTGAGATCCAATATATAGCAAGATAAAGTACGGAGTTTTGCTTGAATTTGAAGATGAAAAAAATTGGCGATTGAAAAATAAGTTCAAAGTAAATTTTATCAAAACGAATATGAAACGACGATTCTATAGCCGGTGGGTTTGATGGCACGATCACCATCACCTTCTAAAATAAGCGTCACTTTAACTTAATTTAATATAGTTAATAAAACAATACTACTACTAAGATATACATTTTAATAATTTTTATCTTAAATTGTTAAGATGATATTTGTTTTAAAATAATTTACTTTTGTTAAAAAGATATTGATTTTAGGACGAATGGAGTATTATTTGATCTTAGAGTTAAATAATCAAAAAATATATTTAAATTATTATTTTTGTGAAATTCATATTTCAATAAGTTTTTTTTTTTTATCTATCTAAACTATCACTCTTCTTACATCTCAATACTAAACTGATCAAATATTTATTCACAGTTAACAACAAATATAAATATATGCAGGCCAACACAACATCATGATATGTTTTAACATGAAAAGAGTGATAGCTAAAATGTAAAACTCAAAAAGTTGATAATTTAAGTATTAAAATAAAATAATAAATTGAAGTATTAAACTCGTGAAAAGGTGATAAGTTATTTTTTCTCTTGTCAAAATAATTAACAATTAAGAGAAAAATATTACTTATCAAAAAAATTTAAGAAAGTATTTCCAAAAAATGGTTAAAGGATAGTGCAGTATGGTGAGTTTGAATCTAATTTAGCTGGTTTACTCTCTTGTTAAACTATTAATTAAAAATGATAATTACTTATCCTTTAATTATCCTTTTTATGTTTTATGATTTTTTTATTCGGCATTCGATTTTGCTTTGGCTGACTAATTCTAACTGCAAAGTTTTAAAAGTAAAGTATTTTCTAAAAATGATTTTTTATTTCTTTTGAGATTTGAATTTAAAATTTCTAATTAAGAATAAAGATAGATATTCTTTATTAGTTTTATATTCAATTTCATAAAACATATAAATGATATTTTTTAAATATTTTTTGACAACACCACCCAAAAAAATTAAAGATTTTGTAGGTTTTGAGAATATTACAAATCAAAACTACAAAGACTTTGGTCTATATTTAATTTCTATTTGAGTAAATATCACCGCCAAACCAGAAAATGGCCCACTTTCTACTTTTATACTTAACTTTCAATAATCTTCACTATATGAAAAGGACATTGTTTAACTAAAAAATAGTCAAAAACTTTGAGCTATATTTAAATATTTAAAATCTAAAGGTTCTTTAAACGACCACTAAATTTGATTTGGTACAACAATGGGTTGGTGGGATCAATCAATTATCATGTGAGAAAAAATTAATCAATTATTATGGAAGTTGGCAAATTGAAAACTACATACTTTGTGACCTTATTTAAAGTCAAGTATGTGTAATTGTACTTCATATACAATTGCACTATTTATTTCATATGAAATCAAGCTACAGAACGGCGTATCGAATATTTGTTTAAATTTGTAATATATATACTTATTAATTGTCAAATGGTCAAAGTGATAAACTTTATAATTGAGTAGAAACTTCAAGTTGTGGTGCTTACAAATGGGCTGGATCTTATATTCTATATTGGAAAACTTATATAGATATGATTATTTAGAAAAAAAACTACAATCTATACCACTATAAAAAAATTTACTCGACACTTATAATACATTTATAATAGAGTCTTAATACATATTACAAAAAATAATTTACAAAACACATATAATACGAGTTTTATTAATGGATAATACATTTATTATACATTTTAGTATACTTATAATACATTGTGTCAATTTTTTATCAAACAAGCATATTATATTTTAAAACACTTATAATATATTTATATTACATGTATAATTCACTTTTAATACATAACAAATTTGTCATAGTATTGCTATATACATGGGCGGCTCTAAGGCTTGGCAAATGAGGCCATTGCCTTAGGCCCCCAAAAATTTGGAGGCCCCAAATTTACTTTAAATTATTATTATTATTATTAATTTATTATATATCAGATAATGAATATAAATAAAATTGTTATAATATATTTTTTTATTATTTATTTGAGATTATTTTATATCAATAAGATCATAAATTATGATGATTTTCTTCTCTCATTAATTAGTATATTTTTTTCACCCTTCAATTTTGTTCTTGATATATAGGAATTAAGTTATATACATTGATAACATAATGAATTTCTTTTTCAATCTTCTCTAAAATTGTTGAACACAAAAGCATTCATGCATCAGTTTTCTTTTCGTTTAATTCAACATATTATATTATTTTTATAATTTATTTTAGATATTCACTAATGAGTGTTATATGAGCAGGAGGTCACGGGTTCAAGTCTTGAAAACAACCTTTGACAGAAATGCAAGGTAAGACTGCGTATAATAAACCCTAGTGGTTGGGCCCTCCTCGGATCCTGCACATAGCGGGGGCTTTAGTGCACCGGGCTGACGTTTTTATTCACTAATGAGTGCTACTTAATAGAATGAACTGTAATTATCATTTAAACTGATTATAAATTTGATCGAAGGTGTATACATTTTGACACTATCCATGCTCAAAACTTCAACTATTAAGTTGTGTATTTTTTTTTCTTTTTCTTGTTTGTGACGATAGTCAAATTAAAATTTCAATTTGAGTTTCGCACCTCAACATCGATAATCCACCACCTTATTCTTTGCGCTCTTCTTCCAAATCCTTTTTTTTTTTTGAAATTCCTTATTTTTTGTCTTAAATAATTATTCTATTGTTTAGACAATAATTTTTCTTTGTTAATTTACAAATTTTATAAAAATTTAAGGGTCTCTTAATATGATTTTGCCTTAGGTCACCAGATTCGTTGAGCCGGCCCCGACTATATATTACTATAAAAATAAAAAATATCACTAAAACTAATAATTATTTATGAAAGTACTCACCCAAGTAATTTCTCCTTCTATATTCAATCACATAATGGTGAAAAACAAATCTCAGTATAAATCCCAATAGTAATGCCTATAAGATGGGCCTCTTAATTCGTTCAAATGGGAGTCAACATGTATTGGGCTACACTAACAATATTGCTTATAGATGGTCATGATAATGTTCAACCATAGAATGATCAAAAACAAAGTCCAAGCTCGGGATAAAACTTCGTTTGAAATGATGTGGTAGAAAGCAACGTGCCATTTGAAGGACACGATCCATTGTAGATTTGTACATTCAATATTTTATGTAGAAATGAAGCTGCTCTTGACTCGACAACATTCATTTTATTTCACTGGAGTCCCTCGTTTTCCTCCTACATTTATGTGTAAATGTTGTTTTATCAAGAATATGCAAGAAAATATTTATATTTGTTGACTAATCGACATAATAATTCATTATCTAATGAATCTCTCCATTCATAGAGATTTATATATTCCCTCAGAATCCAATAACTAAAAAAAAAAGCCTTAATGCAACGTAAATTTATTTTTGTATAATCTATAAATTATAAATTCAAATTATGAAAATAACAACTTATGATTACATTAAAGTAAATTCTCTACATCATAACTATTGAAATACAATCCTTTCTCGAATTCTGCTAACGCGAGATGATTTGTTTCTCGAGATTGCAAGTTCACAAATGAACAAGACAAAAAGAAATTAGAGGAGATAAGTGATGATGTGTGTGATTCCATCATAAGCCTGCAAATACCATAATTAGCCCCACTACAAACATCATCATCTAAGTTAGTGGTCCCCAAACTAATTACTAGTGGGCCCCAAACCCAACAAAAAAAAAAGTAAACAAAGTCAGTGTCAATTGTCAGTTTTTACTGAGCCCAGTCCGTCTCTTTTTGCCTACATTATAACCGACATTTGACGCCTCGAAAAGTAAAGCCGTCCAACATAGTATTTTTTGTTCCGTCTTAATTTATATGACATTATTTAATTAGATATAAAAGTCGAGAAATAAGTAAAAGGAAATTTTAAAAAGTAGATATAGTTTAAGATCAATATTAGATTTTGTGTGACTATAAGTTCATTAAGAGAAAATAAGTAATTTTAAAATTATATTATTCTTAATTATAGATTAAAAATAAAAATATATCACGTAACTAGTGACATAGAGATTATGTATTCTTGTTTGGTCTGAATTGAGATTATATGTCGAGGTACCACTTCGTAGGATTAAGACCTCTGATTAAACCTATTTTTATTAGGTTGTCGACTTGTCACTAATTAAAAGGTAGTTGCACCACAAAATTATCTCTTACAAACTCTTTTTTTTTGTTTATAGGCATGGAAGTTTCATTAAATTTGAATTTACAAATAAAAAATTTATATTAAAGTTGGTTTAAGTAAAATCTAAAGATAGTGATATGTACAATTCAAATAAAATATATATATTAAATAAAGTATTACAATACAATGGACAAGGGGATGGTTATAATAATAAGTAATATAACAATTAATGTAAATAAAAATATAATAACAATAAAACTTAATTATCTATTAAAATATCATAAAATTGGATAAGAAGGAGATATACAAATTTTAGTTAATTTTATGAAGGTAGAGAATATTTTTGAGTCAAGAAAAAAGAGGTGTATTAAAGAAGAATAAAGGAGGCGGCAAAATGGTAGACATTCTCTGGACAGAATATAGGCTTTTGTTTGTTTGTGATTGGGGCCCATTTATTGATGGACCTATCAATTATCATGGGCCTGACACAACCTTGAACTTTGTGACCATTATATTGCCAATTCATCATTGATTCATTAGTGACTCACATCAACCTTATTATCACCTAACAACACTTTTGTTAATAAATGCCCCTAGGTCAGGAAAAATGATCTTTTTACGTAAACAAAAGAAAATAAATTCTTTTATAATTTTTTGGGTATTAAATGGATATATATATTGATTATAGTTGGAATGTTCAATAGTTACACATTTTAATTGAGGTAACTAATATCGTCAAAGTGCAGAAATATTTCGATTAAGGCTAGTTATTGTAGAAGAATTTTGAACATTTAGTATTTGAAGTTGCATATGATTGAATTTATCACGTTATTTTTTTGTGTGTTATAACATGTAATTTAATTTAATTTTAAAAGGATAAATCTCATATTTTTATAAATAAAATTTATCTATAAATATGATTTGAATAAGCTGATTACATATCACATAAACTCAATTAAATTAGATGCACTCATGTATACCTATATCTATGGGAATCTCATACATAAAAAGTGTAATCATGAAGCAAAAAAAAAAAAATTAAAATGGAAGAAGGATTATTAGCCTTTATTTTTTCTTTCAAATTTTAACCAAGTCGGGAACTCATGGCAGCTTTTGTTTCCCACATTTTAAAAAGCAGTGTGGATCCACCATTTATGGCTATTATGAACTCATCACTTTTTAAAATTCGAATTATGTTATATAAATAGTGAAAGAATTATCAAATACTATATATTTATACTACGTTTATACTTATTGATTCACAATTTTTTTTATTATCAGAAAATATATCAAAATAAGAATGGAGAAAAGAAAATTATATAGATTGAATTGCGATCATACCATCAAATTCTTTCCAAAATTAAGTGTGTTTGGGATAGTATAATACTACGATGATGGGTGATCTAATGGGAGTATTTTTCCTTTTAATGGGCTTGATGTGGTGCAAATACAAATTAGCCGATATTTTAATATAATTATCAAATATCAAATTTGAAATCAAAAGAAGATGTGACATTCCGTATAATAAGATTTTTGATAATTGGCGTAAGATAGAAGGAAAGATAAATATGATGGACCATATATTATATAATATGGTCCGTTTCCTAGGTTTAACATAGGCTAGTAGGATTTCATGGAGAGGGATGTGTCAACAGTATTATTTTCAATATTTAATTTAGAAATCTTTAACCTCATTCCTAGTCCTTAAAATTATGAACACATACTAATTTGAGGTTGTCATGGGATTAATTCCTAAAATTTAAATTTTAAATCTATCTTTGATTATTTACTTTATTTATATGAAAGACGAAACATGTCAAATCATGTATGAGGATTGAGATGACGTGATAAATTAAAGCTTTAATCGATTAATACTTTGATGAAAATGGTAACTAATTACCTTGTTATAAAAAAAATATTTCTCATCACATTTGCTTTGAATGATCAATGATGGTTGAAAACTTGAAATGGTTCCCAATGCATCTTTTATTAAAAGTCAAAATTAAATCAACTTCATAAGATCCATGCTAAAACATGCAAAATCAAATATATATGGAGTACTATATTCCAAAATATTAGTGTCATTTAAGCTGTAAAGTACAATTATTCTTTTTTTTTTTTAAAAAAAACAAACATGAGATGATCATTGTGGTTAACAATTAGCACAACAGAAAAGACTTCTTTTGGGTCCTACGCTTCCTAAAAACTAAAAAGATGGATCTTCATAAAATTTTCAAATATAATTATGTCTTTATTTAACCTAAATCTTGGACATCTGTATCTTATTCCATGTCACTCAAATCTTATCTTTCCATATATTTTAGAAATATTATGTAGCTATACCATTGTGTACATTATTAAAGTTTAAAACTTTTGCTAAGGATGTTCGAGATTATTCTCCGTATATCTATACAAGATGATTTTTGACATTTAAGCGTTATGTTATAATTTCAAAAAGAATATTCACCTAATTATCCTTTGGTCTTTGTGGTTATGCCATTGCGTACAAGCCTGTAAATTGAGAATTTTGATCACTAGGAGTTTACTTTGACCTACAATATTTAACATATAGATCACCTAGTATATTAGTTACTCATAATAATCTGTTATAACGGATTAAATTGCATGCATTGATAGTGAAAACTTATATAACTTAATTTTTTTTTTGTAAAGTAGGAGGAAAAGATTGTAAATTTTTAGATGATTTACCAAAAGTTAATGAGCTTTATATTTATTTATTTATTATTTTGCCTTAATTTGAATTATATATGATGGGAATTAGAAAAGACAAATTAAAGGAGCATAGAGAACTTTTATGATGCCGTTGACTTAGGTATCAACGGTGATGATGAAGCGTGTGGTGTTTGAAGCAGACATAGAATCATAAGCCTTGTTGCCTTTTTTTCTCGTGCCGTTTGATATTCGTATTGAAATTTGATTATACAAATTAATTCGTATATTGTAGGATTCATTTTTGAATGTTGCTTTCAATTTAATTTTTTATATTCTCAAAACTCAAATTCAAGACTTCTGATTTGATCAATAAAATTTGCTGGGTAAATGGAACCCAACCCTTTTTTAATTTGTGGGTCTTATTTTGATTATCTTTGTTTAGGCAACTACCCACTAAATATTTGGTGAGGCTGCTAGTTAGGGTAACTTATCATTGCCATGTATAGTGATAAGGGATTTTATATATATATATTGAGTAACGGTAACATTCTGTCTATGACAAAATTGATTAAGAATGACTCGTTTTTAGAGAGTCCTAGTCATATATGACACTTTTCTTGATGGGTCCGATTAAAAATAAATTTGTGCTTTTATTTTCAATTATAGCTTTAATTAGCATGATAATAAACTCTTGATTCTACTAATATGTTGCTATTTTTGTAGAGCTAAGTAAACAAAGAATTCAAAGTGTCTTAGGCCCTTCATTAATCAAATTATAATCTTCTTGATATATACTTCATAAGAGTTGTAGTTGGACGAGCTTGCTAGTTGCTGTCAAAATCAGCTATATGTTGGGTGACACCAACATCCTACTTATGTTAATGGAGGCTTGGTCATGGGTCAGGGTGACCTTGGTTAGAATCATGACAATTGTATATAGTATGTGAGTTATTCAATATGATATATAGCTAGGTTGAATATATATGATTTTTTGTCGATTTATCATAATTTGAATATTGTCACCTTCCTAAAATGTATATTTTTTATTTTTCTTTGTTTGTATCTTAACTCGGTCGAATATAGCATGCATGAAGTTATACCAATTTATCACGACTTGCATTTTACAATTTACCAGCTATGATTCCTCTTGTCTCCATCTATCTACCGCGCTCAACTTAAGGGTATTTTAGTTTAAATTTTTCAAAAAAGACCATCTTCACACAAATATCAAAATAGATGAATAATATTTAAATACAAACGCAAAAATAGTCAGCTCGCTCTTTTGTGCAAATCACCCAATAAATTAAAATTTTGCCTTTATTATTAGTAGAGAATAACTTTTGATCTCAATGACAAAATGAATCACAAAAAGATTACCATTAGCCAATTGATAATTGAAAAGGCTGATTTGGGTTAACAAAGAATGGAGATCAATTAGATTTGGGTGTGCTTAAAGTGTTAATTAAATACTTAGTGAAGAGTAGATTTTGGGTAAGTATCAAAGTGGCTAAGTCAAGATTCTCAAACTATATAGATCAATTAAGATGTTGCATTGGGGACCAATATATACGGTCCCTTTTATAAGTTGTGCACTATAGTCTTCTTTTGTATCATGAAAAATATAATACACGTTCCCTTTATTAGATATTGTGAACATTGGATACCCTATAATACAAACTTTCTATTCCCTTTTTCCCTTGATGGATGGATTTTCCTTAACCTTGAAAAGAAGTGGCATAGTAGTGGACACTTGTATGGAAAGTTCAACTTACTTGTTCTGTTTTTCTTTTTGTTCAGTGTCTGATATATATTTATTTTGGATCGGACCCAATTAAACCTTTTAGGTTTGGAAATAAAGTGTTTTTTATTAAAAGCGACTTCATTCTCCAAACTTGTTTGAAACTTTTGGTTAAGGATTGAATGCTATTTAATTATCACCAAGAAGGCAAGGACATATGTATCATTTACCATGGGTGTACTGAGTATGTATATATAATAGTGTTAGGACCGAAATAATCAGGTGTCATGGGAAAACTAGCAAAGCAAACCTCAAAAGATCATGAATAAGAAGACAAACGAGAAATATATCAAAAGAGACACAAACATTTAACGTGGTTCGGTCAATCGACCTACATCCATAAGAGTAGATGAACAATCCACTATAAATATGAAAGTACAAAATATCGAGAGAGATAACTTCACACAATGCACTTGGAATACAAAGAGGTTCACACAAGTGTTAACATAACACTTGTGTCTCACAAATTTTCTCTCCACATAAAACTCTCAAAGCCCCTCGGACTACATTGGGAATGCTACTAAGTTAGAAGGAATGAATCTCTATTTATAGAGTCATAAACCTTTTTCTACAAGAAAAATGACTAGTCAAATATGAAAACTTTGTGTTTTCCTTTTAGGAAAAGAAAAACCCAATTATACTAGAAAAGTCAGGACAAAAATCCAACAATAGTTATTAAATTCCTTTGAATTCTTCATGTGTATTTATTAAAATTCAAAATATATAAACTTCAAATCTTGAATCAGTTTGTGTTTATCAACACTCACAACTTTCTATGATGCTTGCTTGATTAATTATTATGTTATGCAAAGAAAAGAAGAGCAGAAAAGGGTTGACAACCTATCCACAAAAAAAAGTAAAATGAGTATATAAATGGAATGATGGAGTACTCAAAAGTGAAATTAGATAGACAAAGACAAAAGTATTTTTTTTGAGTTTAATTCATTAGGTTTTTGACTGTGGTACTACTTTTACTGAGGTAAAAGAGTTAAAATACGTTATCATTAATCCATCATAATTCATTTGTTTTCAGTGTCGATGACTTTTCTGATCTTTGCAAAATAAAATGAGAAAGGAAATCGCACATCATACTTAATGGATCGTTATATAAATGTGTTTTTTCATTCATCTTTACGTAATAACAAGTTTAACTAAATAATATAATTAAAATTTAAATAAGAAATAAAATAAAAAATATTATATTTAAACTAACAATATTGTTGAATCTCACGTCGGATGGATATGAGTTACTTCATCTGTTTGTATGGTCTTGGAGGGATTACATTAGATTCAAAGTTTATTAATAACGTATATATCAAAGTTAGGTCCACCTCAATTTATGGTTTATCGATATATGAGACCTTATATTAAATTATTCACGCTCTAAATGTTCAGTCCTAAACGTAATCGGAGTGTTGAGTCCCACATCGAATGAGTATGAGTTAGTTATTGGTCTCTTATCTTTATGTATTTTGGTGCAATTCTTCTAACAAACTAGCTTTTAGAATTGATTTGATAAAATATTCATTGGAGTATTAGTTTAAGCTCTTCATCTTAACACATAATTATTTATTTATAAAATTAACATAGTTTTGGATAATGTGCATGTTGTTCAAATAAGTTTTTTCCTTATTCTAAGCCAGAATTGATCAATATGGCTTATAAATTTCCGATAAATTAATGTCTAATGAAAACAGATGCATTCGTATGATAACATTAAAGGGACTTTAATTAAAAGACTTTTAATTAAGTTTTAATATTTGCACAATCGTATTATTTATTAGGTATAAGTAAATTTTTTGACCAGCATCTATTGATAATTCGATGAAAATGACAACTAAAGGTTAATATTTACTCATAGTATAAAAGAATATGTAAACAATTATATAACTTAAATTCTAATTAAATTCAACATTATTTTCTCTAGACTCAAGAAATCAATGCCCTTAATTATGTTTGACAATTATGCTACATTACCAAGATGATTTTATTTGGGTTGCAGAAGATAATCATATTAATGCAATTTATGATTTATACTTAACAAAAAAAATCTACCATTAAATACATTTATGCATTTGCACCATTTTAATTAGCTGATATTTAGCTCAACTCTCAAACTAGCATATTGATCAACTTATAGGAGAAAAAAAAGACCCCTCTTCACCACTTAGATTTATTTTTCCATTTCTTGTAAAATTTCCCATAAATATTATTGTAACAATATTTGGTTAATTAATCTATCGTTAGATATGTGCAGTATGATTAAGTGATTTAATAGGGTGAGAAGATAAATTAATTAATTGTGATAATACTAATAATTTATTAGCACACACATGTCATGCATTTATTATTATAGCGTAAATATTGAGTGTGGATAAATTTTAAATTTACTTGCACAAGTTATCTCCACAACAAAAAGAAGACATCATAAGTATTTATTTATCAAATTGATCAATGATTTCAATTTAAAATTTAAAATATATAATTTAAATATTTGACAAAACAAGGTTTAGGAATATTTGTTTCAAGTTTTCACTTACAAAATTTCAACTCTATTTTCATGTATAGATAAGCCTTTTTCCTTCAAGGTAACTAAACTTTTCATTAATCACCAAATAGCATTACAAAAGCATAATCTCTACTTTCCATCACAAATTTGGCTGAAATTGTATTTGGCTTGAAATATTATTTCCCCATTTAAAATTTTAGAGATATTTTTTATTAGAGTGAATTAAAGTCTCATATTAATTGGAGAATGAATCGATGATCTGTCTATATGAACTTGTGCAATCCTCTTCTAATAAGCTAACTTTTGGGGTTGAGTTAAACACAAATAACAAGCGCTTTATTCTGGTATCAGAGCCAAATTCGTTCTTGTTTGAGCTCTTGGTCCACACTCTATAATTGAGCTTGGACGTGAGGGGTGGTGGTGATTAGAGTGGGTTAAATTTCAGATCGGTTAAAAATGAATTGATGATTTGTCTTATATAGACTAACGCAATCCTTTCCGGTGAGCTAATTTTTTTGGAATAGGCTCATTGATTAAAAAATAAACAAAAATCTTTTAGAAAAGACAAAAAAAAACAAAACATAGTAAATGCTTAGCAATAAAAAGGAAACTATGTTCCTTAATATGTCCAAATAGTTTCTAATTTGGTCTTTATATTTACTCTTTTGCATAGACAAGAGTCAAGAGTAGTCCCCTCTTTGCCCCCATCCCCCCGCCCACCCCACCCCACCCCACCTTCTTCTCTCCAATCTCTATTTTTGATTATATTTAAACAATATATAACAAGACCCCAAGTATCTTCTATCTCATTAGTCCCAGCAAAAATCTTCCCAAGCTCAAAACTGCTTTTTTTTTGTTTTTTTTGGGAGTGTTACTACTTTTTTGGCTCCAAGATTGCTGCTTTTTTGCTAGTGAATGAAGTTTTTGCTGTTTAAACAGTGAAAAAGAAACACCCAAGATTTGCTTTTGCTGCAAAGTTGCATTCTTGGTTGTTTTTTGGAAGCACAAGGCTCCAAGATTGCTGCTTTTGTGTTATTGAATGAAGTTTTTGCTGTTTAAACATTGAAAAAAAAAAACCCAAGATTTGGTTTTGCTGCAAAATTGCATTCTTTTAGGTCTGAAGAAGTAAAATGTGTGATTCTATGGCAAAAGAGACACTCAAGAGACTTTGTAGAAGCCATGGATGGTCTTATGGAGTTTTCTGGGGATTTGATCAGACTAATTCTTTGTAAGTTTTTTTCCCCCTCTCTTTCTGTCCTTCTCACCATTTTTCTCCTCTTTTACTTTTTCCTCACTTTTTACCTCCAAAGGACTTGAAGTAAAGTACTTTTCTTTCAAAGGAGTATTTGTTTATTTTTATTTTTAGTGAAACTTGTATTTTTTCTCATGCCATGTTTATGATTTACAACTCTTGCACTTCTCTATGGTTTTGGATTCATATGTTTTACAAATACTACAATATGATATTATTCAGCTAACGTTTAGCCATATATTTTGGGAATCATTTTTAAAAATTTATCTTTAAAAATCTATTTAGTAGTGAAATATATTTCAAGTTCTCAAAAAATGGTTTAAAATTAGTTTTGGCATTTTTGGAACTTTCACTTACAAAATTCAATATTTTTAAGTAAAAAATATGCTAAAATACAACTTCAAATTTAAAAAAATGTATCTTTAAAAACTCAAATATTCAATTTTTAGGTTTCTACTTCAAAATTTATGGCCAAAGTGGAACTTAAAAATCTTGAAGGCAAAAAAGAGTTTGCTTTTGTCACATAAATGGTGTATTTTGATCTTTCTATTTCTATTTGATGAAAAAAAAACTTTCATTTGGAAAAGTTTTAACAAATCTTCTGCATGACAGATTATTAACATTGCAAGATGCATACTATGAGGAACAAATGGGATCTGTGATTGATGAAATGCATCTGCAAGTCCATATTCTTGGTGGAGGGTATGCTGAAAAATCCATTTTATATGTAGTACTTTCTCCGTTTTAATTTGTTTGTCTGGTTTTGATGATTTGACACGGAGTCTTAAAAAGTAAAAAGACTTTGAATCTTGTGTCTTACTACTTTTTAGAAAAGTGAGACAAACAAACATATTGAAACGGAGGGAGGTGTTCAACTGTGATGTATTTCAATGGTTTAAATCATTTTAATTTGTAACAAGTTTTCATAATTATGCTGATGATATGATTTTTTACAGGATAATTGGCCAAGCAGCATTTACTAAGAAACACAAATGGATGTTTTCAGCTGCTTATCATGAAAGGCAGATCCCTATAGGATCATCTAATAATTCCAACTTATTCCTGGTAATAATTTGTATCCTTGCTTTCCACAACAGACTTGTTGGAACTTTTTATTTGGCAAAGTTCTGACCTAATAAGAGGTTTTAATAATTTTAAACCTGGCAATTGTAACTTCATTTTGTAGGATGATAACGAGTTTGAACAACAATTTTCAACTGGGATCAAGGTACTTTTTTGTAGTTCTTAGTTTGCATTTTTCAATTCCACCACCTGCTAATGTTGGTTTCACTCTGTAACAAATGATTTTCTTGTTATTTTGCAGACAATTGCTGTAATATCTGTCGAACCACTGGGTGTTCTGCAATTTGGTTCTACTAATAAGGTTAGCAGTAATGTCTATATTCCATAACCCAAGCATAAACGATTAACCTCTTCATATTAAACCCCTCTTTTCTATGTGAGACGCGTTGGAGAAATTCTTGAACTGATTTATTAGTCATTGTGAAGGGAAAACGAATAAGAAAATCGCAATATATTGTTGCAGGCATTCACTACTATCGTAGGCTCACCAATCTATGCTGGTTTAATCAAATTTTGAAACTTCAACTTATATTTTCTTAAGTTGAATGGTTCCTTATCATGTTCATGCGCGTGCTGCTGTATATCTAAAGTAACTGAATGCTCAAGATGTTGGCATAGCATCTCGAGTGTTCCTTGACTGATCAGACCCTGAGATCACATCATCAGACTTTGATTGCTTCAAGTCCTTGCACAAACAATTTTATATGTCTACTTATTTATTTATGTTTTCTGCAGCTTCAAGAGAGCACGTGTTTTGTGGATCAAGCAAGAACACTTTTCCAGGGGATAGGAGTATCACCGACTTCATCAATCTGCGAGAATCTGCATTTTGTGAATTCCACTGTTTTGCCAACTGCAAACAATGAAAGTTTAATGAAGGAATCTTGTTTTCTAGAAGATCTCATTCAATCGGTAACATGCAATGCGGAAAGACAGATTATGAATTCGGATGTAGCTACTTCATTTTTGAGTGAAAACCAGCTTCAGAATGTGAATCAGTTCAATTATTGCAGCAGCCAATTTGATTCTCAACTACAGCAAGAAATGTTCCCATCTGCTGGTTTCTTTACCGGCTTCCAGGATTCCTGTTTAACGTCAACCTGGGAAGATCTCCCATCAGATATGAGCATACAAGATTTCAATAATGTCCTTTCCACGGGGACAAACCAATTTGAATATGGCACAGGTGCAACTCAAAGCTTTCATGAGAGCACAACATTTGGTTCCTCAGGTGGATTTGGAGTATTTGCAAATGAGGATACTACTGGCCCTCTAAGTGAATATATAGTTCAATGTCCCGTCAACCAGAGAATTGATGGAGCAGTTAACACTATCAATGACAACATATTAGATAAGACAGGAATCATTTCAGCCTCTGCTGGTATAAATGAGCAGATTAGGTTTAATGCAGACAGTGATGTTTCTGTTTCAATTCAAAGTTCCATCACCAATGCCTTTGAAACTGTTGAAAATGTAAACTGTTCAAACATGTCTCCCTTTGAGAAAATGACTAACTTAGTTGGTGTAAAGCATGATTCTACAAAACCATGTAACTGGGGTGATGTTTCGAACCCTGTTGGAAGCACTTCCAACTCTGGATGGACCTATAGTAATGCTAGTGAACTCAGATCTAGGCCAGCTAACAGGTTATTCTCCAAACTGGGACTAGACCAGTTTCTGGATGGCACGTTGAGCGGCTCTTGTTCATTTGCTGGATCTGTTTCCGATGGACAGTTGCCAGAAACAAATAAGAGAAGAAGAATTGGAGGTTCTTCAGGGTGCAATTATATTCCAAAGCCTCTAGTTTTTTCTAGCTTTGATAAGAACACAAAGTTGGTGCAACCTGAATGTGGTCTAGATAGGACAAGCAACCTCGAAGCCAAGAGTGAGGTCATCACAAAATTGGATGCAAGTACATTAATTGGAGACAGATGCAGCATCAATGACTGCAAAGGCAATGAAAAATCCTCAAAGCCTACCAAGAAGAAGGCTAAACCAGGGACTCGGCCTATTCCTAAAGATCGGCAGCTGATCTATGAACGTTTTTCAGAGTTGCGAGGGCTCATCCCTAATGGGGAGAAGGTATTGTCTCCAACTCTCTATGTTTTTTTCTTAGGTATAATACATAGCATACACTTAAGCTTGACCTCAGCTGACAAATAAGCACTCCAACTTTGAGTAGGCACATCTAGACTCCTCAACTCGTTTCATTATGTCAGTTAAAAACTCCAACTTACAAAATGATCATCTAGACACCTCCAAAATTTATGTGCCACGTCACCATCGGGTGTGCACCAGACACAATGGAGACGAATTGGAGTGTTTAGTTGTCAGTTGAGGCCAAGTTTGAGTGTCTGATTGTGTATTATGCCTTTTGATCAATGCTAACAGAAAGAAATAACATTAAGATGCTTCTGCTCTTAATGTTTCTACGAAGAACTCATATTTCAGTTGTTCTATGGCAGATGAGCATTGATCGCTTATTACACAGAACTGTAAAGCACTTGCTTTTCTTGCAAGGTGTCACTAAACATGCTGAAGGACTCAAAAAGGCTGAAAGTTTGAAGGTAATAATGAATCACTTTGATTGATTTGATATCTTTGAGCCGTTAACAAATACACACATGCTTCTCACTTAACAGTACGAATTAACATGTTTATCAACTAGCAGGATTCAAAAACTCGGTTAAACTCCAAGTCTAATGGCAATGGAGTTACATGGGCATGTGAAATTGGTGATCAAACAATGGTTTGTCCGCTGATAGTTGAGGACCTTAGTACACCTGGTCAAATGCTTATAGAAGTAAGAATGGCTTTTTTGTTACCTTTAAACCTTTTCATTTAGCCGAGCGTTGATAGAATCTTTAGCTAACATATCATTAACCTTGTACTATGTGTACTCTTTTGCTCAGATACTCTGCAATGAACAAGGCTTCTTTCTGGAGATGGTAGATATAATCCGAGGCTTTGGCTTGAACATACTGAAGGGAGTGATGGAGTCTCGCGAGACAAAGATGTGGGCACACTTTGTTGTTGAGGCTGAGGTAAACACTTAACTGGAAAATGGCATCAATAAATAAAACCACTTCACTTCTCCTTTTGAGCTGTTTTCATCAATTTAAAATTCCATTTTTTCCTGCAGGGTAACAGGCTAGTAACTAGACATGAGATTTTTTCATCTCTTGTTCAGCTTTTACACTTGACGAGTGCAAGTGAAGTCGGTCTGAATAATCAGCTTCAGAATATATCCGGTGGAAGGAATACTCTAGTAAACGATTGCCCACACTCTGCTGTGCCAATATCTGGCAGCTTACCTGAAACAATCCGATGTGTAAGATAGCAAACATTGCAGTTACTATTCTTTTTAGAAAGACAACTGGCTAGCTGACACTTCCAGACAAGGAAATGTGCCATTTTCTGATTTCGTTTTGAATGTCTAGTGAAGTAAACTTGTTCGGGTGCATAGGCGTTTTTGCAAACAACTTCAGGGATTTGTTTGTGGTGACATAGAACACGCGAAGGAGTATATTGAGAGGAAGGTGTCTCAAAGAGTTTTTTCCTTTTCAAGATTGCTCCTTTTTTACCCCTTAGAACACTCGAAAGGATTTCTCTCTCTCTTGGCAGAGTTTGTTTATATGATGTAGTTGACTGACTAGCTAGGTAATTAAAGGTTACTTTCTGATTTTACTTTTCCAATTTCTGTTGTTTCTTCTGTAACTAACTATGAAACATGAATTACTGAGAAATGTTATTACATTAGTCTTTGCTTGACATATAAAGACAAGCATCACCTTGCTGAACATCCATCAGGATCTTTGTTTACCTTCTCGGTTCTTCAAAAACTGCTAGTTTCATTTCATTGCAGTCTATAATGTGTTAAACTAATCGAATCACCTTGTCTAAAAGAAGCGCCTGAAAATACTTTTTTTGTTTATATATGTGGCTGTGAGACTCAACTCATAAAAGCTTTAACTTGGTACAGAGAAGTCAGTTTTTTTCATTTACTTTAGGTCTGCACACAGTGAAAGAAAACAAATTTGAGACTTGATAGTTCATGGTTATGCCTTCCAGGCTTTGGTCTAATGATAAGAGTGTAGCTTGTGATTTCTGGTTAGGTGCACGTCACGAGTACAAACTCTACCACAAACAAAAGCCTGGTAAGCATAGAGGGATGGACTTATTATCTACATAGTTTTGAACTGTGCGCCACTGGCTCTCAAATAGTTCATGGTTATGTTCCACTAATGAAATGGTGACACATGAATCCTCTAACAGCTATTTTAATACTGATGCTGGTAAAGGACATGTGTAATATTGCTGAAACTTACTTGAAGAAAGACAAAAGTATGGAACTATATATATATAGGTTTTTGGCACTTTGATAATGTGTAGAATGGAATAAATGGCAATCAAATTATTGATATTTTTTTTCTCAAATAAGTTCATTAATAGTGGAGATAAGTGATGTTCCATTTCAAAGTTAAAAAGCAGAAAAAACCAATTGAAACCTGAATTATAAAAGCCATAATAAGTTAAGTATTAACTAACATACATAAGTCATTTGTGGCCTAATTTTGTCCCAACTTTGATAGAACCCCCAATACCGAAAGGGTTTTTGATTCACTATAGAATATTCTATTGGAGTAAATATATTCTTAGGCAACCGTGGTGTTGGGTCAATTTATACGCACCTCAACTATTTCACTAAGTATTTACTACCGCACAAGCATCGGATAACTCTTTGCATAAAACTTACCTAATATTTTGTCTTCGCTGAGGTCTGAACTCTGGTCTCCTATAATTTTACTCATTTCATTGATCGCTAGCAAAGGCCCAGGAATTTCATCTGAACACTAGTCGGCGGATATTATTTATATATGGTTAAAATTATTTATATAGTAAATGTTGAATCCCCTTCGACTTTTTTGTGTGTTTACTTCTTCATATTTTGAACCACTAAATGAAAATCGTGGCTCTTCTATTGATTGCTAGTCCACCCTGTAAGTTGCTATAATGTCAATAAATCTTCTATTCCTCTCAGTTTGTGGAACAACAATAACATACACAATATAATCTCAGTAGGTGGGTCTGGAAAGAGTAGGATGTAGGCAGATCTTAGCCCTAACTTGTGGAGAGATAGAGAGACTGTTTCCACCACAAAAATACTTAAACCAAGATAGCAGAAATAGACTATAAACTTTAAAAGCATAAATAAAATGACCTTGCTAGATAAGTTAAATGTAAAAAAAAAAACTGATAGAAGAGGATTCTGATGAGAGAAGCACTAATTAGAAAGGATTACTATAATTAGACAATGAGATGACCTAAACCATACTTTAAAGTAAGGATTAGTTAGTGACCACCAGCTATTTTGATAAAACCCAAACTGATGACATTTAGTTTTTATGAAATTATTTTTTTATTTAGACCACTTATCAGCCAAACTGTAAATGGTACTTGTTTTCTTTAGACCTGATATCTTGGAATAGACTTACAGCTTTATGAAAGCTGCAACTGAGTCATTACCTACTCAAATATTATTTGAAAATCTTTAAATTAATTATGTGACCAAAGTTTTACATCTTTATATAAAGAAGTAACATTCACAATAATTTGTACATGTACACTTGTTTGTTTCTATATTGCATTAACATGGATGCCATCAACAGTGCAGAGTGGAGGATCAAGATGGCTGATGGTTCGTCCGAAAATTTGGCACCAGAATCAAGCCTTGTCACAAGAATGTACCTATCATTCGAACAATTCTTGAAAAATTTGATCTTGATAGTCCAGAAGTTCTTGGAGAAATCATGGAACATAGGAAAGAATGAGCCAAGAAAGGTGATCCACTGTCTTAAAGTCGGAATAGCTCTAAGCGTTGTATCGCTGTTTTATTATATGAGACCTTTGTATAATGGTGTTGGAGGAACTGCAATGTGGGCGGTTATGACTGTTGTTGTGGTTTTTGAGTACACTGTGGGTAAGTAATTACTCTTAAAAAAATCATACTCTTTTACACATTTTGTAGGCTAAGAGTATCAAGAAAATTTCAGGTGCAACACTTTACAAATGCTTAAACAGAGCTACTGGTACTTTTTGTGCTGGATTTCTTGCAATAGGGATGCATTGGATTGCTAATCAATCAGGCAAAACGTTTGAGCCTATAATTATGGGAGCTTCTATTTTCATATTAGGTGAGTGATGTTTGTAAATAAAGATTACTTTTTTGCATAAGGGATATGACTATATGTTGTTTAGACTCTCCAAAAATACTACAACAGCTGTGTCAGATCCTCCAAAAGTGCCCTACTTGGGGAGGGTCTTACATGCGCACATACACATTTTTGAAGAGTCCGAGCAACATAGAGATAATTTTCATATTAGGTGAGTGATCTTTGTACATATGGGATTTGGATTATCTGTTCTAATTTTTTTTTATTTCATCACTCGATTTAGCCTCAGCAGCAACCTTCACAAGGTTCATTCCTGCAGTGAAAGCGCGGTTTGATTATGGCACTATGATATTCATCCTGACTTTCACTTTGGTCTCAATATCCGGATATCGTGTTGCAAATTTGTTGAACATGGCTCACGAGAGAGTATCAACGATCATCATCGGAGTTTCTTTGTGTGTTATTACAAGCATTCTCATATTTCCCATATGGGCTGGTGAAGAGCTCCATAAACTTGTCATTAGTAACTTGGAAAAGCTAGCAGAGTCCTTAGATTGTAAGTATTTTTTTGCCTAAATTAACTTTGGATATAAGTACTAAAATTTCATTACATATTGTTTTTAAAGTTGATCCTCAATTGTCCTTTTAGGCTGTGTATCTGAATATTTTAGTGACAGTGAAGACACAACAATCAATACTAAGAAAATGATAGCTTTCAAGTGTGTGTTGAATTCAAAGGCCTCAGAAGAAACAATGGTAAGTTATTGTCAACATCAAAATAAGCTATGTTGCTCGGACTCTTCAAAATACCGTTGGGTGCGTGTCAGATCCTTCAAAAGTTGTACGTTTTTAAGGATCTGACATGTATGCAACAACTTTGAAGAGTCTGAGCAACATAGTATATACAACTTGAGAACTTACAGAGAAAAAACAACTATTTACTAGTATCTTTTACTGATATCTATTTTATAAATTCCGTTTATTCTTTAAATAGCGATCCTAAAATGGCTTTCCATGAATGGTTGATTTGCACAAATTAGATCTTTCGATGCCATCATTTAAAATTTGACACTGTTAAGAGAAGTCTCGGTAACATAGCCTTCCATGGCAGAAACTGGAAGCACACTCCTGGCAGTTGCCATAATGACTTAATGGTGTGATTCATCAGGATTTCTAAGCAAGGCACTCGGAATTGCCAGGAATATTTATCTGATATTGGCCAAGACTTGTCTTAACAACAAGTTATGGTGATTAGTCCATTATATCCTGAAGGATCGCCAGATTTTGGTTGAAATCCTGGCGATCCATCAGGATTTGTGGCAGTGACTCGTTTTTTGCTTCAAAATTGATCCAAATCAACTCAAATCAACTTCAAATTTAACTGATATAACATGGAATTATTTGCTAGGCTAACTTTGCTAGATGGGAGCCTGCTCACGGACTTTTCAACTTTCAACATCCTTGGGGAAAATATCTTAAGATCAGCGCGTCAATGCGCAGTTGTGCCTGTTGCATTGAGGCGCTAACTAGCTGCATCAATCAAAAAGATCAGGTCATCTAAATTATACTAAAATTTCATTTAAACTCTACGATAGTTATCGTTCATCTAGCTAATTAAAAGGCGAAAATCTTGATTGTGTTATAGGCTTCTGAGTTGTTAAAGAATCAGCTTACTAACGCTTGCCAACAAGTAAGTTCAAGTACAAGTGAGATACTGAAAGAGTTAGCATTAAACATGAAAACAATGAGAAAATCCTCCAGGATGGATATGTTAATACAAGAAAAGAATAGCGCGATTCAAGAACTGGAAACTCTGATGGAACAGCTTACAGGATTACTTATTATTCAGCCAAAGAATGTAAAGGATGATCAAGAAAAGCCAGTTATAAGAACAAGTAGTACTAATGTTATACCTCTGGTTGAAATCATACCAACTGCAACATTTGCTTCATTAGTGATGGAAATTGCCACGAGGATCGAAGGGGTTGTTGATGTTGTTGAAGAAGTATCAAGATTGGCAAAATTCAAACTTGAAGATACTGAGATGATGATCAAACAGAACAAATCAGTCATCAAGAATATCATAAACTAGTACTACTGTTTATAGATAAACCTTATTGATGATTTCGTATGTCTTGTTATGTTCAGGTTACCAAATGCTAGCTCTTGTTGTACAAAAATATCCAATTTCTTAATTGTCCATTTGACATAATTTTTACCGCCTTTTAACAAAGGTCTAATTATCACTTTGAGCAAACTAGAAATCTCATCAGAAAACGTTTGATTAAGGATTTAAATCTTATAAGTGATTACAAAGTCAAGTGACAATCTAATATATATTGTCTATAAGGTTAAGTAATATATGGACAAATAGTAGATATGAGTTTAACATTAAGAATATATAGTGATCGTTTGGTATGAAGCATGCATTAGATTTGTATACTACTAATCTCAGCATAACTAATACACTCTATTCAACGTTATTCTTATGAAATTCATTATAAGTCATCCTTATGAAATTCAAAATTCATAAAATTAACTGAGACAATTTCAAATATATACAATAAACTAATTAGTTTACAACAAATATAACCATGTTTTATTTACATAAAAACATAGCCAAAAATCATAGAATACTATATAATGACTAGACAATATAACTTGCCAAAAGTCATAAAAAATATACATTAACTATATAATATAGATTATCTACCATAATTATTCCAAATTAAAATTCTAGTTTCTCGTCTAATTCTTGGCCCAATAACTTTTAAGCCCAGTAAGGTAGCGACTGGAGCTCCGAGAAAGATAAAGAGAGCCAGTCGTCTTCTTCATTATATGACACCCCCGCCCCGCCCCCCCCCCCCCAAAAAAAAAGAAGAACTTCGCGGGGTTTCCAGAAAAATTGTTGGAATTTTTTTTGCTAAAGTAAAAAAAGCTTCCTCTAAGCTACAGATTGCAAAGTTTTGATCTTTTTCTCTTAATTAGTTGCTTTAGTTTTTGTTATGGCTGAGGCAATTATAACATCGGAAGCAGCTTCAAGTTCGTCTCAGCTGAACTCCTCAGCCCGTATAATTTGTCGGGTGTAAGTATTTTTATTTTTTCTTAGCTTTAATTTCAATATGTAAGTTTGCTTTAGATGATTCAATTTTTCAGTTATTCAGCAAGTTTTTGAGTTTTCTGCTCAATCCTCAATTGGGGTGTTATCAATTTTGGTTCTTGGCTTGTCGTGCTCAAACTAGAAATTAGAAGTAACTTATAATTAAATGGACTCAGTAACACATGCTTGCGTCAGGGTAGTCTGCCTTCATTACACACCTCTTTGGGTGCGGCCCTGTGTAAACAATGGATGCTTCGTGGGTGCGGCCCTGTGTAAACAATGGATGCTTCGTGCAGACCATTTTTAGAATGAAATAGATGAATAGAGCAGAATATATGAAATTTTTTATAAAGAAAATTCTTATAGCTGAACCCAGCTAATTTGGTATTGAGGGGAAGTTGAGTGATTAATTGATTTCGTTGTTGGTGCGTGCGTTGCATCTTCCTGACATTTAACTTGATTTGAGAGTTTTGATTTGTGGGTTAATGCCATTTGTCACTGATTTTCTTTCTCTTTGCAAGTTGATATAGAGAAATGAGTGTAGTTTTTTCAGATGACAATGAAATCAAAAGATGGATTCTTATACATGAAATTTAGTGCAGCCTTATGTATAACAAAGTTGACCAGAATTTGGCGTACTTGGGTCACTTTGTTTGCTGAAGACTCTTAGTGAATGCTAAATGTTGGATTAGTGTGAGTGCGGTGCTCTCAAAAAGCTCAATCCTCTAAGGCTGAAACGAATAGATCAGGAATTCGACCTGGGAGGAAATATCCCCATTCATAGGTCCGAGATCTACATCTAGAGCACAACCTGTGTTGCCCCGAATAGAACATAGAACGACAATAAAACAATAAAAGAGAAGAAAGACAGATATTATAGATATCTACACACGTGTTTAAGCCATACAAACCTTCTTTTCTTATACACTTCACAATTGTATTCTACTCAAAAATTCTAGATTTGCGCATTTCCCAAAAGTCTTCACATTTTGCAGATATATGGGCTATCTCTTTTGGGGTGGGAGAGGTGGGGAAAGGAGGCTTTTATAATCTGCTAGCGGTTAGGCTGATTTGTATAAATTAGTAATATAATGCTATGATCTGAACAAGCCGAGAGTCTTTCGGAAACAGCCGCCCTACCTTTCAAGGCGGGGGTTAGGTCTGCGTACACTCTACCCTCCCCAGACCCCACATAGTGGGACTATACTGGGTTTGTTGTTGTTGTTGTTGTTGTAGTAATATAATGCTTTGACAAGACTGTGGAGTTCATTGAGATAAGCAAACTAAATTAAGGGGAAAAAGGAAAACAAAAAGAAATCGTACATCGTTCATGTCTCATAGCACCAAAGCTATTGATCTGAAACTTCAGGTTCAAATTCGGATTTTTATATTCTAGGACCAGAATGCAAACTGCTCTTTTATGGCCTAATAGTACAAAATTGCCTTTTCGTTACAGTGACCTGCTCGATCTGTCTAAACATTCACCAAGCAGAACTTACCTGGATGGATGTTGGATGAACTTTCACTCATGCCTTACCAACATATTTGACTAGTTCCCCATTCAGGGATTTTGGAGCGCCTATATGATGCCTATCTTAGAAATGTATTATGCTTGAACAATTATGGGCACAGGCAAGCTTAACGTTCGAGGTATTGAAGTGATTATCAGATATGTTACTGACTAGTCCATCTGATTATTATTTTTTTTGATGAAGAGTCCATCCGAAAATTGAACAAGATACTGTACAATTTCAAGTAAAAATCCTTATTGTTTGCACTTTGGGATGGTCAATTGTCTCCGTATGAAGAGTTAAAAATATAAATCTAATACTTTCCTCCTATGGTATTGAGCCGAATATTCTTTCCTTCGCTGTGGGATATGTGAAGGTTGAAAACATTATTTCAGGTGAAAGGGGCTTTATCAATCCCTAGAATTGAACTCACTGAACATGGAAGTTCACCTACATATTTCATCTATTCCTTAGTTCCTTCTTATTCTACATTCTGGGCATACGAGAAGTTATTCACTAAGACAAATATGTTGACTTAAATGACATCATTTACTATTCTGACCTGCCTATTTTACATTCTACGAATGCTGCGCATGAGAGGTCTAGGTTTCTAAGGCGATCTTTTTATTTGGGGGGGTGTATAAATAAGGATTAAAATTTATATAAGAATATGAACACCACTATGATAGTGCATCGAAAGTTACAGATTCTGCAAATCTCCGATCATTTCTATCATGGAATCTACATCATTTATGAATACCAGTTTGCGCCAAAAAGCTGGCAACAAATTACACGTGAGCTCAAGGTTTCTGAGGTAATCTTGGTAAGACCAAAAGAAATGTTGTGTATGAATTGATCCCTATCATAATTTTTTTCCCGTGCTTATTCAATATTATGGGGAAACTGAAAATCTGATATTTTCTTCTTAGCAAGTTGCTTGTCTATCAAAATTGTGAGTGGCTATAATAACAGCAATGCTTACTTTTTGTGCAGTTGTCAAAAGCAATTTTCGCAGTATACCTGCCCTCGATGTAATACCCGTTATTGCTCTCTTCCTTGTTACAAGGTAAGTGGAAAATCTACTCCTTCTAAGTGAAGATGAGCTTTTGCACTTCCTATTTTTTTCCAAGTCTACCTGCGCTGAAAGTTGTTTTGTTAAGCATGTGATGGCTATAAGTCCAATATATTGTGGAGAATCTTTTGAACCATCCTCCCTGATTTTTCTTAATGATATTGGTGGCAGTCTCATAGTCTTCGTTGCACCGAATCCTTTATGAAAGAGAATGTGATGGAGGAACTACAACATTTGCAACCAGATGATGGAAGTAAGCAAAAAATACTGGACATACTCAAACGATTCCACTCAGAAGATGAAGCAGACATCATGGATGAAGATGGTAAGCATTGCTTTGTTGTCTGCAATAATGAATTTATTCCTGCTTGATGTGTTTCCACAGAATGACATTCCATTAATTATTATCCTGTTGAGAGGAGTAATATGAGTCTTGTTTTTGTTTTCTACAATAAAAAAAGAAATTTTATTGATACAGCTTTTGTTGTACTTCACAATAAGGATGTTTGATTTGCTCAACGAGGTTTGTTTCTGGGGATTCTTGTTGTATCCATGTATTTGCTTTGCTATGTGGTTATACAAATAGATCTTATATAATACTCGCTCTATGTTACCATACTTTCACAAAACTAGAGAAATTGTTGAACTGACATAACATTCTACTATAGAGGACAAAATGAGTTAAGTTTTTTTTATTGCTGCAATTCTTAACCATAACTTTCCCTTGTTGATCTCGTTGCATCAGATTCCCTGTTGTCTGAGGAAACTATTCAAAAAGTTCTATCTGGTATGTCCTGAAATTTCAGATTTTGATGCTATTTTTTTCTCCTCTTGGTTCTTTGTGGTTCATTCAAGCTAATTTAATTTTTATTTTTATTATCTTTTTATATTTTTTTGCGGGTGGGTTGTTGTGGTGGCTTCCTTTTGTATGCAGGAAACCAGATAAATTTTGAAGATTTATCTGCTGAAGAAAAGAAACATTTCCAAAGGGCTGTTGCCTCCGGTGAGTTGAGCAAATTGATTAAGCCCTGGGAGCCATGGTGGTTGAACCCTTCTGCCAAGTACATATCTCTTGGTCAGGATGGAACTCAACTAGTCCAGCCACTTGTGAGGGAGGATACAGCTGTGTCTTCGGAAGATGGAATAGAAAGTGACCCTTTGCACGACATTCCACTTGGCCCCGACTCTCCATTACCCTCAGTTAGTAAGCTCAGTGCAGCCAGGCCATCCCCATTATTGGCTGTTCACCTTGTTGACATCATGTACAGTTATTGCTTTACTCTTCGCCTCTACAATGGTGACTGGCAATCAGATCCCATAGGATCAGCCACGGTCTTGTTGAGCGTCTCTTCTGTTCTTGGTCAAGGGGGGCAGCCCGAGACAGTCCTGGAAGCTCTATCACATTGCATGGAGCAAACATGCTCACCAGCCTTCAGACACATGGGTGGCCTGCAATTCGCATTGGGGCTAATCAACGACACAATAACCGTTCTTCATCTTGAAACTCCAGCCTTAGTTTGCTTGCTTTGTGATCTAAGGAGGCTAATCCAACACGCGGAGAAGGATTTGAAGTCAGAGAAGCCCCGTAAGTCCAAAAGTTCTGAAATCAAAACGAAGCTCAAGTCTGCTGAAAGGAAAGTTTATTTCATAATGTGTTGGGCTCACGAGCAGCCACGAGAAGCATGGTCTTCCATCGCAGCTATTGTCGAGGGAGAGAAGAGCCGACTAGTGGAATTCGTAGGGAGTAAGACGAGTGTTCCGAAAATGAAGAAAGTACAGAATGAAGGTAAGCCTCTGATTAAGGAGGTTGAATAATTGACTGTTCCTTCTGCATGAGAAGCTGCAGCAGAAAACACAAGAATCAGTGATGCTTGTAAAGATGTTAAGTTCAGATCATTGAGTTTCGACTTTGTATCATTGCCTGAATTATATATTTACTTTCTCTTTGGAACTTTATTCATGAGTGACTGAAACAATTTAAGAAGAGAAAAGAAAAGGCTTATATGCAGAAATACATGTGCACTTTTACTTATCTGCATTCTCTTTATTGCTCCTCGAAGGAGGTGTCAAGTCAATACTGGACAAGTAAAAATGAACGGATAGAATAAAGTAGCTACCAGAGATTAATTATTTTTGAAAGTTGTGAAAAATGGATACTCTTTTCATCCCTACTTAAATGTCCAAAAAGAGTAACCATTTAATGTGGCTAATGAGATTAACTCTGGTAGTATTGTACTTTTTGTGTTCACTGACTTGTCATATTTTGCTTTACGAGAGTTGATATAACTAATCTTCATAGTTAAATTAAATTAAAATTTAAATATGGGAAAACTATATAAAAAATTACTATAAATTGCACATACAGACAAGTTAAAGTGATAGGCACATTTATCTTTTATCGGCTCGTAAAACTGATAAAACCCAGTCCATTACAGTGCAAGAAGTTTCGCGAATTTCGCTTACTGTCATTTCATCGAACAGATTCAGAGGGATCATCGGAAAATTCTCAATGAATACATAACGGAGCAAAATCATAATCGGAAATTTGGATTGAATTTGAGAAAAATCGGAGAAAATGGGTGATGTAGCTGATAAAATAGCGTATTTTCAAGCGATCACGGGGGTGGAAGACGCCGACTTGTGCACTGAGATCCTCGCCGCTCATGGCTGGGATCTCGAACTGGCGATCTCTGTTTTTACCTCGCAAAATCACCATTCTGCCACTGAGTATGCATCCGAACCAACCACCTCCAGTACATCACCAACAAGCACAAATCTACCGCCGGAAGAAACTGGTCTCGTTGCCGGTGGAAATGGAGGACCGCCGGGGTTAGCTTGGAAGATTATTACTCTTCCCTTATCTATCATTTCCGGTAGTCTAGGGTTAATTTCAGGTGCTGTGGGTTTTGGTGTATGGGCGGCAGGTGGTGTACTTTCGTATTCGTTGAGAATGATTGGGTTTAATTCGGGGCGTAATGGTGAATCTTCTTCACCTTTGGTATCTGTATCTGCATCAGCAGCGGAGGCAATGAGTTTCGTGGATAGTTTTGATAGGGATTTTGGGAGCATAAGGCCGAATTTTATTGCTGAAGGTTTCATGGATGCTTTGCAGAGGTCTAGGCATGAGTTTAAGCTGCTTTTCGTGTATTTACATTCACCTGAGCATCCAGATACGCCTATGTTTTGTGAAAGGACTTTGTGTAATGAAGCATTGGTAGCATTTATCAACGAGAATTTTGTTGCTTGGGGTGGGAGTATTAGAGCTAGTGAGGGTTTCAAGATGAGTAATAGCTTGAAGGCATCAAGGTTTCCTTTTTGTGCTGTTGTAATGGCTGCGACAAACCAAAGGATTGCTCTGCTTCAGCAGGTAAGCAAAAAGTTATATGATTGTTTTGTTTTATTCTCTATTTAGAGTTCATACTGGAAACTATATCTAGAAAGGGGTTTGTATGCTGTATAATATGGTTCAGGAGCTATTATGGTTTAAGCAGATGCAATACTAAATCTAGGACTAAAAGTTGCTTTATTTAGTCAAAGATTAGCTTTATATTAATTATTATGCATTGGAATCTTTTGGACGAAATTGGGATCACTTGAGAAATAAATCCTTGAAGCTTGTGTTTCCACAAGTTCAAGCATCTGTATCTTTTTAGCCTGATAGAGCCCTCAATAACTTGTTAACAGTGAATGCCAACATTAACCAGTTTGTTGACCTACCTAATTTAGCACGAGACACTCTTGAGTTCTAAGCACTCAAGCCTCTATTGTGAGGCCTGAACTTTGTTTTGTTTCCTACTTTTAAAAAAATAGTAACAAGAGCAGTAAACTATCTTTTACCCGTGGCCTAATGGATTGGATACAACATATTTGCTTACATACAGTGCATATCTGGTGTTTCTTATGTCACTATGAAGTATGAGGAAATAAGACACTTTTTGTTAGAAATGTTGGTTAGTTCAAGGATCAAATTGAATATGGAATATAAGATGATATGGTTGCTTATCTAACTCCAAGTAGGTTTGTCTGGCTATTTATTTCAACTTCGTCATACTGTTATAATACTAGTAAGTATATGGAAGTTTCTTTTGAATTATGTAGACTTATAGTGTGTCTTGAGTGTATATAATTGTTGTATGCTTAACTAAAATGATATTCTGATTTTAGGCGTGATCTATCTCTCTGCTTTTCATAGTCAAGATGTGTCCTTGTTCTCTGTTAATTGGTATGTGTTCATGATGTTAAAAGCCATGGTTTTGAAACTAAATACCCCTATGGAGTGTGGTCTGGGGATATCTCTTTCTGTCTCTTGTAAGTGTCTTCAAAGACATTACATTGATTAGCACTGTTTAGCTTTCGGTCCTGCTTTATTTTGTGCTTAACGGTTTGACCTAGTCAATTCAACTTAATAGGAAATGTTCTGTCATTCAATGGGTACATGTCACATGCAGATTTTCCTATGGTTTTATATTAGATCTATTTTTTTCTATTGTCTTAATCCTTCTTAGCTATACCAAAAGAACTGGAAATCGATATCAGATCGTATCTGATGTTTAGTGTAGAAGCTAACTTACTGGATTGGCTTTTTCTAACAAAGCTGGTTCATTGACCTCTCTTTTACTTTGATGTCTTCTTGTATATCATAGTCTGATGAGCACTTTGCAGGTTGAGGGGACAAAATCTCCTGAAGAACTGCTCATTGCACTGCAAAGGGTGCTTGAGGAAAGTGCACCTGTGCTTGTTTCTGCCAGGCTTGAAGCAGAAGAAAGGAGAAGTAATATCCGATTAAGAGAGGAGCAGGATGCTGCTTATCGTGCTGCACTAGAGGCTGATCAGGTATGTACTTTTAGGTTTTAATAGGCTTTACAAGTTCAATTTTGAGAAAGGGTACAAAATTATTTGTGCGTTGCTGAACTGTTCATCCTATACCAGGCTCGGGAGCGTCAGAGGAAAGAAGAGCAAGAGCGGCAGGAAAGGGAAGCTGCTGAAGCTGAAAGGAAAAGAAAGGAGGAAGAAGAGGCTCGTGAAAGAGCAGCCCGTGAAGCTGCTGAAAGAGAAGCTGCATTGGCCAAAATGCGTGAGGAGAAATTACAGTCACTGGGCCCTGAACCTGAAAAGGGTCCTGATGTTACTCAAGTAATCATCTTGTTCTTGTTTCTTTATTTAAATGTGCGTCAGTCTATGCCACAACTCTAGAAACATGATTGTTTCTGTTGGTTTTGAGTAAGCAACGAGAAAACCTGTGAGCAAAATGCACATATTAAATGCAGTAGAAATTGCTACTTTCCAGATGATTAAATTCTTTGTTGGTTTCTTGTATCCTGCAGGTCTTGGTAAGGTTTCCTACCGGTGAGCGCAAAGAGAGAAGATTTCAATGTAGTACAACTATACAATCTCTGTATGACTATGTTGATTCTCTTGGATGCCTGGAGGTTGAAAAATACAGCCTCGTTTCCAACTTCCCTCGCACAGTCTATGGCTCAGAGAAGCTCACTCTGTCCTTGAAAGATGCTGGATTACATCCTCAGGCCAGCCTTTTTGTTGAGTTGAACTCATGAGAACGACTTGCTGTATGATGCAAGTCTTGTGCTAGAGATAATAACTTTTGCTGAAAATGTTTGTATGACAATCAGAATTGGGCAATGAATTCAATTAGATGCACTTTTGTCTACCCTAATTAATTTTTCTGCCACCACTTTATCGTTAAGTTTCTGTTAATAGATAATTGAATACCATGATATATAGTTCAATTGTAATTGGCTGCAAAATCATTTGACCACTTAATCTTAGCAGATTATTGTTATATTGACATGAAACTCGACATTGCAAATGGATTCAGGTACCGTCCTCTGATTGCCTCTTTCATGATTCTTCTTTAGGTAGAGTATTGTGTCTAGACATTCTTCTATAAAAAAAAAACTTGTCCACACCCAATGTTAACACCAACCAATGAATACATGACATGTCTTAAAAATACATTCTCACCTCAAGTTATGACTTATCATGGCAAGTTAGTATGGTTAGATTTAAACACCAAGTGCAGATAAGTATTTATCAAACAGAAATTGTCTCGAGTCAAGTAAGATAGTATAAAAATTAAATCTTGGAGTGAAAATCATAGAATTGTTCTCAAATCAAAGAACTAAGAATGAACAAAAATCATTTAACAAGTACACTTAAATTTAAAGGTAGTACAGGATATGATTGTAAACTAAACACTTGAGGTACTCAAATTGGACATAAAATCAAGCGAATTCGGCAAAAAGCTCTACTCGGTGAAATTGATCATGTGTGAAAGTTGACTCTAACACCATTGTCTTAAAGAAAGACCAAGATGTACCAATGAAATTGGTTGAGAAAGAAGCAAACTTGGAAACAAACAAAATGTTACAAAAATGGCTTCGCCCGGGTTCGAACCGGAGACCTTCAGTGTGTTAGACTGACGTGATAACCAACTACACCACGAAACCTTGTTGTTTAAGGTCCCAAAGACAATAAATAATATCAGTTAGTAGTAACGCTTAAGATTGTAATACGTGGCTCATTATACGTTAAATCAACGGCAATTAGCAACTTGATTATCTTAAAAGCAAAAGCTTAGTTGTCAAAATTATTAACCCTTTCTCTTTTTCCAGTTGATTTTCTTTTCTCCATTCCCCTAAATTCTCTATTAACTAATTAGGCTTTCGTAATGAGTTTCTAGGGATTTTGAGATTTAGGGTTTTTTAATTTGTTTGCCCTAATTAGTCTAGCTTAGCTATATGCGTTTCAATACTGGGTTCTTCTTGTTTGAGTGGTTAATTAGTTGAATTTTTCAAATGGGGGTTCTCAATTTTTCTGCTTTAATTTTGCTGAAAGTTGACTTCTTTCAACTCCAATTCCGATTTGGAAGGATTATTGATTCCTATTCAGTCGCCTGTGAAGCATTTTCTGAACCCTTTCTTTGATTTCATTAATTTTCTTCTTATCTAGGTTTAGGTCTTTTGTTTGGGTGTGGAGAGATGAATTCTGCAAGTTCTTGGTTTGAAAAAGTGAAATTGAAAGGTAAATTCGATGAGCCTGAAGTTGTTGAAGTTTCACCAGACGAGAGATACATTCGGGTAATTAATTTTGTTTTCTTTTTCTGGTTTCTCTGTATATTTGCCAAGTTTCTATTTTTGGGATTATTTGATTAACCAACTGAGTCCTGCTTGTTGTACTTTGTTCATTTCATAAGTTAATGCTAGTAAATTGTGGTAGGTTGTATCATTTGATTTGAGAGTGAGGCTTGTTAAAAAGGGCTTATCCCATACAAAGGCTGAGTGTATTGAACCAGGGTGTGGTCTAGTGGTCAATGAAGTGGTTGAGAGCCGTGAGGTCTTATGTTCGTGGAGACAAAAAATACTAGGTGATTCTTCCCATTTGTGGTAGCCTTGGTGGGCAAACAAGATCAGCTAACCTAAAAAAAGGGCAGTAGGCTTAGGCCCCCTTCTTTGAGGGGCCGCATTTTTATTATTGAGTATTATTTATAGAATACTACGTCTCAAGAAAGATTAAATGGATCGACTATAATAAACTTCATTAAAAAAAATTAAAATTTAAGGCCTCCGTTCGGTTTTGGGTTTAGGCCACTAATATGTTTGAGACGCCCCTGTGGACAAAATTACGTGGTACTTGTTGCTTGGACACTGTGGTCATATAAAAACAAACAAAGGGCGAGTGTATTATTATCGTTATGCCTTCTGCTTGCCTTTCTGCAAAGGGTTCTTCAAGCGCCTCTGAAGAGAGTTGAGAGGTTCATGAAGTGTTTACTTTAGGCAGAAAAAACTTCAGAATCTTCATAAAAGGAAGAAAGATTGCCAACTTGTTAATGATAGTAATATTTTTTAAAACTTAAGATTAAATTTTGAGAAATGATTGTGATTGGTTATCGTGTGATATTAATTTCTTTATGTTTCATTTATGTAATTTTGTGGGTTTTGGTGGTATTGTCACCTTCTTTTTGTTTCTCTTCCTCCAGTATAGTGAAATCTTGGGAAGTGGAGCATTTAAGACTGTGTATGGCTCCGACACCCATCTCCTTTTTTTTTCTTGCATTTTAAGTGTTACGTCGTAAGCATTATTCATTTTCAAGCTTTTAGCGATTTTCAAATGTTTTCATATGTAGCTATAAGGCGTTTGACAATATTGATGGAATAGAAGTTGCTTGGAATCAAATTTGCATTGATGATGCTTTGCAGTCGCCTGAATATTTGGAGAGACTATATTCTGAGGTTCATTTGTTGAGAATGTTGAAGAATGAAAACATTATAAAATTATATTCTTCGTGGGTGGACGATGTGAACAAAAGTATTAATATGATCACCGAATTATTTAGTTCAGGGAGCTTAAGGCAGTGAGTACTAAATTTCTTTTATATTTCCCCTTCTTATTTACCTTTCATGCAACCTCCAGATCTTTTTATTCATATATATTTTGCGTTCTGTCCTTTTAGATACCGGAGAAAGCATAAGACAGTTGACACAAAAGCCATTAAACATTGGGCTAGACAAATTCTCCAAGGTTTACATTATCTCCATAGTCACAATCCACCGGTTATACATAGAGACTTGAAGTGCGACAATATATTCATCAATGGAAACCATGGAGAAGTTAAACTTGGAGATCTTGGATTGGCTACAATTATGGAGCAACCTACCGCTCGAAGTGTAATTGGTAGTTATTTGACTTGGACTTGTTGTGTTTGGCTCCATCAAAGCTAATATGTTAACCCCTCTTGCCATATTTTCTTTGTGTTTTCTCTTCGTCAGGTACCCCTGAATTTATGGCCCCTGAGCTATATGATGAAGAATATAATGAACTTGTTGACATTTATTCTTTTGGCATGTGTATCTTGGAGCTAATAACATGTGAATATCCATATAGTGAATGTAGAAATCAAGCACAAATATATAAAAAAGTCACGACGGTGAGTTTTAATTGTTTTAAGCTTCACAACTTATTGCTTTATTTTACTCGAAAATAATTGCTATGCTTAAGAAAATATTTGATTTCAGGGAATAAAGCCAGCATCTTTAGCGAAAGTAACAGATGCTCATGTAAAGCAATTTGTGGAGAAATGTTTGGCCCCAGTATCAGTAAGATTGAGTGCGGCTGAACTTTTGGAAGACCCATTTCTTTCATCTGAAAGCTTGAACAAAAACCTATGTGATCATTTGCAGTCCTCAAATTTTGTGCCTGAAGCACAAAGCATGCCAAAGTCGATTTTCATGGATGTAGACCTTGCACAGAAGTTACAAAGTGACATGTCCATTGAAAGCAAGACTGGATCTCCTTATTTTTCTAATGTAGATTTCGTGAGACGAAATGAGAGAAACGAATTTAGGTTACAAGGTGACAAGCATGATGATCGTTCAATTGCATTTTCACTGCGAATTGCTGAGTTGACTGGTATTTGGTCATTCTTATAGAATAATACATGGGGTATTTGCAAGCAAACATATGACTCTTTTCTCTGTTCTTAACAGGTCGGATCAGGCATGTGCACTTTGTATTCTGTATTGATGTTGACACTGTGATGTCAATAGCTAGTGAGATGGCAGAGGAGCTTGAGTTGTTGAACGACGATGTGGCAACAATAGCTGAATTGATTGCCGACTTCATTTTCAAACTCTCAGCAAGCCAGAAATATTCTTTTGGGAGTTCCGCTCCAGTGAATAACTCATCCAATGATTCAACTTTGATAATAGAAGATCATATTATTGGTGAAGGCATTACATCTTTGAATCAAAGGAGGACATCAACCTCAGATGTGGAGTATGACAACGTTTTAAGATCTCTTGGCAATGAGTTAGATAACATCAAGGGCCCTAAAATCCATACTCTAAGCAACAATAAGGGTAGTCTTGGTGATGCTGTAATGAGTGATTGTACCAAAAATTCAGGGATCTCCTTTGATAGCTTGCAGAATGTCATATCTAATGATTTGAGTTCTAACTCTCTTATCGACGGGGCAAATGACAAAACTCAATTGCAGGATCTAAAATTGGAACTTGATGCCATCAATATGCAGTATCAACAATCTTGTCGTGAACTCTCGATAATGAGAGAGGAGGCAATTGAAAATGCTAGAAAGAAGTGGATTGGTAAAAAGAATATATGTACATAGCTTAGCTTGTTCCTTGCTATTAATAGAAGTTCCATTTCATTTTAGAGGAACTGTTTGTTATGTATTTTGGTTTTATTTCTTTCTTTATCAAACTACCTAGCAGTGTTAATGATATGAATTGTTTGTATACATGCTCCTAGTTGAGCCTCTGAAAGCAGAGTGTTTCCTTTTGACTTGTGAGTTAATTTCTTGTGCTCCCACCCCAAATCCCCCATTCCGAACTTGACATAGCAAAATTGCTATATATGTATGAGTACACTAAATATTTGATATTAGATATATTGATGAAATAGATATGGGATATACCGGATGAAATGATATCAGATATATTGAATGAAATTGATTTTGGATACTCATGAAATTGATATTGGATATACATATACATAAAATTTGTGATACTCAAATACATTATGAGATATAGATACATAGGGAGAGAGGCAGGCGAGAGTGTCGATGTATCCCGGATACATGTGAATCATATTTGGATACAATATATCCAGAACAATTACACCTAATTTGACCTGCATGTATTCGAGATACATGTATCTGAACCAGTCAGATACATGTATTTAGCGAACAAAAAATGGTACAAATGATAATTTGATAAACAACTATGTTTGGACGTAATTACAAGCTAAACTAGCGAGATTTGTATTGTTTATTCTTAAACAATACCGTCTTTAAAAATAGAATAAAAAGAAAAGCGTGTCTACACGCAAATGAAGAACAAGAAATATTGGACATTTAATCGACTTTTCCACACCTTAAAGCTTAAGTGACGATAAAATTATACCTAATTAATTGCCCATGTGAATGCATTTCAAGTCTTAATTAGCACATGATTGAGATTGCAATAAGTTAGACATTATTAATATATGATGAATCTAATTCTTATTATAGATCATAGAAAAGAAAATTCATTTAGTGGATCCATCTAATTTGGAATTGATACATAGTTGATTGACTAATACTCTATTGAATAGTCATAAATTTATTCTTTCGAACACAAACATATGACTCTTCTTTGCACTCAAGATGTGTTTTATTTTTCCTTTTTTCTTGTTCTTACAAGTCCTTGTGAAATATATGTATGTAATCGACAAATAGCCACGAATAGCCTAGTTTTTGTTCGTGTTGTTAAAATTTCAGGATATTATCATGAATTTTATATGTGAATTTTGAAATTATATGATATGTTTATTTTCAAATTGTAGGATTGAAAAATGAAAAGTGGCTAGTTCTTTGAGTATACACATTTCCTTGTTATGATTAATGTTTCAATTAATTTTGAAACAAATTCATCCGGTAAAGTTTTGAAAAAAATTCAAAAATACATGAATGTGAATTGTAACATATATCTTTGTTTTAATTTTACTTTATAGTTTTTTTTGGAAGATGCATGTTTTCTTTTTCAATTCATGAACCTATAATAAATATAATTTAATTAATTTTTTTTCTCTTTCAAAACTTTTGCCCTATAAATAGAGTTTCTTTTGTTTGAAAAGATAAGCACTCAAAAATATACTTTCTCTTGAAAAATATTTGTGAGACATTAATCAAAAGATGAAATCACCGATTCAAAAATAGAAGAGCAACATTGTTGCTTGTTTGAATCTCAAAGATAGAGTTGTTATTTATTCTTCCGTTTGCTAGTGGAAGAGACTCCAACTATCTTAAAAAAAAAGTATTAACGTGCCTCTAAGCCAAGGAAGTTTTATTTTGGATTCCTTGTACTTTTATCATTGTAGTTCTAATATTCCTAATATTGAAATACTACTCCAATATCTCTATGTTCGTTAAGTCAATTCGACTTTTGTCTGTAAACATATAATATATCGTTTTAAGAAGTTTTATTTAGGTCGTCGTTTTCACTTATAGATTCACGTCACAAAATAAAACAAAATACAAGTTGCTTAAGTTATTATGATGGACCACATCAGTCATAATCACATGCATATATAGACGGCGGATAATTAAAAGCGGATTCGTAATTTAAATTAAATTAATTTAATTTTAAAAATTTTTAGTATTAAATTCATTATATTATCAAAATTATGAATTATGTTGAAGAATTATGACGTGGCACAACTTGATCCAAAAATACAGTATCCTTGAATCTGTTATCTCTTTCACAACTTTTTACTTTTGGTTGTCTAAAAAAACGTTACTTTCATGCATCTTTTCATTTCAAAGAAAAGATAGGAAGGACTGCTCGTGTACTATCTATTTATTACACCATCAACGTAGTTTATTACTTCGTTCATCGATATTATTCGATTTAATATAAAGTTTTTTTTTAAAAAAATATTTTTAAAATTTATGATCTAAATAAATTTTAGACATTGCACAGCTATAATTAATTTTATTTAGTAAAAGAATGAATTTTAATATAGAAAAATGATGATTTTTTTCGGACAGACAAAAAAGAAAAACATATCACATAAATGAAATAGAAAAATATGCTTTTTGATTTTTTTTATTGAGTGTTTGATACTCATTTTATGATCTGACTAATAGTGATTTCAATCTCAAGGTTTAAACCTGAATCTTTAAACTATTTGTAAAGATGGATAGAAACTTGATATCCAACTACAACCTTTTGATGATTGCAATTTACTATGTTATAAAAAGTTGTTCGTTCCTATTTTCTTAGTTACTACTAATTAATTATGTATTATTATCTCTAACTACTTTTACTTTGCTTTTGTACTGTTGGGATCGTTTGGTATGGAGTTGGGATAAATAAGTTATCTCCACCATATAAATGAAATAACTTATCTCATTATTCTAATATAAATTATGATATAAATAGTTCTGAGATTAATTAATGCCGCTAACCAAACTAACGATAAAAAAAAAATCCAGCTATTTTACTAACTTTTCTGCTATGTTGTTAGGTAGAAAGATTCTTCCACGTTTAAATGCAAGCATAAGGTTCTAATCATGAATCTAATCTACCATTTCCCATTGGCTCTTCTCTCTCCAATATTTTCCTTTGTACTATTCAAAATTTCACCTAATCCAAAAATATAGGAAGGAAAAAAAAAAGATTCTCCCACATTTAAATGCAAATATATAGGTAGTGGTAATAATTCATCTTGTATCACTTTGTCAAACACAAAAAAAGAAACAAATTCAACCAATGGAAGAATCTGCATCTGAAATCAAGACTCCTCTTTGTAAGAATCTTTCTCTTTCTCCAACTCAATTCGATTGTGTGTTGCTCGAATCCTTCAGAAATATCCTAAAAACAAAAAACAAATCATTTTTTAAAGGATCTGACACATAGTGCCATATCTTCCAAAACCAAGTTGTGTACATTTCTCTGAAGGATCCGAATATTAACATAGGTGTATTTCAAATCCAAAACTGAAAACTATCTATGTTTTGCAGTATCCAATGTTGATCATGGCATTGCATCAAGCTCGAATTTCAAAGTCAACAACGACGATGAAGACGAAAATTCACCGATTAAACAAGTTGCTCTTACAGTTACAACAACTGATGATCCTTCATTACCAGTTCTCACTTTTCGAATGTGGTTTTTAGGCACACTTTCTTGTGTTCTGTTATCATTTTTGAACCAATTTTTTTGGTACAGAACAGAGCCACTGACAATAACAGCAATTTCAGCACAAATTGCTGTGGTTCCTTTGGGTCAACTCATGGCTGCAAAGATAACAAAAAGGGTATTTTTTCAAGGGTCAAAATGGGAATTCACTTTAAATCCAGGTCCTTTTAATGTCAAAGAACATGTCCTCATAACCATTTTTGCAAACTCTGGTGCTGGAACTGTTTATGCTATTCATGTTGTCACTGCTGTTAAAGTCTTTTATAAGAAAGACATTACCTTCTTCGTTTCTCTTATTGTTATCATCACAACACAGGTAAAAAAAAGTCATTTCAGTATTTGAATCGACGATGTATATAACTTAAACTGTAATTTGTTGATAAGATGTTTGAATGATAGGTGTTGGGATTTGGATGGGCTGGAATTTTCAGAAAGTATTTGGTTGAGCCAGCAGCCATGTGGTGGCCTTCCAATCTTGTCCAAGTCTCATTATTCAGGCAAGTTTCTTAATCGCAGTATAAAATAATTTTTACACTACTAAATTATTTAAGTAATAACTGAGATAACTGCTTTATATTTTAATAACATACAGGATAACTCATCACATGTAAAATCACTAGCGTAGCTCTGGAGCGGCTCAAGCAGATTAATGACATAAAACCAAAATTAAATAAATGCCTTAAATTTAAATTTATAATAATTTTTATACAATTAATTTCTTCTAATATATTTTTTTCAGTTGACAATACAATTATTTTTATTTTAAATTATCTTTCGTGAGACATAGTACTCTAAATATGTCAAGTTTCCTCTAATAATTCTTTCATTTTATATGAAAACTTTGCCTTTCTACAAATAATTTTCAATATTTATTAAAAATAATAATTTATAATTTATTATTACTGAAAAAATGAGGCCCTCAAATTTGGGGGTCTAAGGCACGCGCCTTTTTTTTTAACACTGTTGAGCCAGCCATGGCGTAGGTAAGCATGTCGAAGGGAGTTTAATCTAATCGATCTTCTTGTCGAAAATTTATACTCCCTATATTTCATATTAAGTAAATTTGTGAGACAGTGCACATACATTAAGAAAAACATTCAAGGACATAATTTGAATCATACTTTCCACTATTGACTTTTATAAAATCATAAATATAATTTTGCAAATAGTCTGATTTATCTCCTAAAAAATATAAAACTTCAATAAATGAAAAGATAAATATGAAAAAAAAAATATCTATCTTGAACTTTAAACAATTCAATTATTTTAAACAATGAAAAAAATTTCAAATATTTATTTAATATGAAACGGAAGAAGTACTATATAATCGAGATAAAAATGATATTTATACAAATATAAATTGTTAAATGTTTTACTCGAGTTAAGTGCATTCACACACGCAACGATTGTTGTTTGTTTTTTGGTAGGTTATGGCTGATAAATATGACAGCGACATTTGGACCCCACACGTTGTTTTTTTGTGAAAATAATATCTTTTGGAATTAGTAAGAAAATAATAATTTTAGAAGATTTTATTATATGGATATTGTATGCAGATTTCATTATGTCAGATATAACTGAAGAGTAATGGACAAAATAGTAATGGATGGATCCTTTTACGTAAAAAAAGATTCATTTACCGACATGTTTTCACGTCCTTAATATAATATTCCGCTCAAGATTAAAATTTTATCCACTTTTCATATAATAGGCACAAATTAGAGAATGTTGCGAACGGAATAGCAGTAAGATTCAAACTCGTAACACTATAATTCAAATTATAACCTTAGGATGACCACAATGTCCTATAGGGGGACTACTCTGTTTCACATGAACATGCTTTTGGTATCTTTGTGCGAATAGCCTGCCAAGTTCACTATTTACTTGTCCAAGACGGTATTCACATCTTATACATAGATTATACATCAGCTAGTTATTTTTAGTTTTCATTTTCAGGGCTTTACACGAGAAAGAAGAACGTCCTAAAGGAGGGCTAACGCGTACTCAGTTCTTCATAGTAGCCTTTATCTGCAGTTTTGCATACTATATTTTCCCTGGCTATCTCTTTTCAATGTTGACATCTTTGTCATGGATATGCTGGATCTTTCCCAAATCAGTGCTAGCCCAACAACTTGGTTCGGGCCTAAAGGGGCTCGGAATTGGAGCTATAGGCCTTGATTGGGCCTCTATTTCGTCATACCTTGGAAGTCCATTAGCTAGCCCATGGTTTGCTACAGCTAATGTTGCTGCTGGATTCATATTTGTTATGTATATTTTGACTCCAATATGTTACTGGCTAGATGTCTTCAAAGCCAAGACATTCCCAATTTTCTCTGATGAAATGTTCACTTCCAATGGCCAAGTTTACAACATATCAAGTATCATTGACTCTAATTTCCATCTTGACATTGCTGCCTACGAGCGACAAGGACATCTTTATCTTAGTACGTTTTTCGCGGTTACTTATGGAGTTGGCTTCGCTGCTCTCAGTGCTACTGTTATGCACGTTCTCTTATTTCACGGAAGGTATGAAACAATGTTTGATTTATTATTTATTGTATTTATCCAGTGTTTCATTGTCTCTTTCAATCCAATTAAACATAAGGGCACAATGGTATTTATAAGTCTTTTAGTCATGTTAGAGATTTATATGCCAGAAGAAAACGTAGTGAACTTCTAGTACTACTTTTTCATTTTGTAGAACATTGGGTTTGGGGCGAGCTCAAATAGAGGATATGGTACACCAACTTGCTTGTAACTGAAGTATAGTTGTAGTTGATGTTGTACTAATTCGACATTCTATATATACTTGTTTAGAGATTGATAACATGTATATATAGGGGCACAATGGGAATATGTTGCCTATACTTGGTCCTATCTATGTTTTTGTAAGTCCTTTAGTCATGTTGGAGATTTATATGCCTGAAGAAAATGTAGTGAACTTCTAGTACTACTTTTTCATTTTATAGAACATTGGATTTGAGATGAGCTTAAATAGAGGATATGGTGCCCCAACTTGCTTGGAACTGAAGCGTGTTTATAGTTGTTGTTGTACTAATTTGACATGCTATACATGAAAAAGGGAAGTTATTCATAATGAGTTTTATCGATTGTAGGGAGATATGGGAGCAGAGCAAATCAAGCTTCAAAGATAAGAAAATGGACATACACACTAGACTAATGAGCAAGTATAACCAAGTGCCTGAGTGGTGGTTTTGGTGCATTCTTGTCGTGAACATTACACTCACTGTTTTTGCTTGTGAATATTACAATGAACAACTTCAGTTACCTTGGTGGGGAGTTATTCTAGCTTGTGTCATTGCCTTTTTCTTTACCCTTCCTATAGGAATCATCACTGCCATTACCAACCAGGTAACAACTATGCTTGAAATTGGACACGAGGCCAATTACTCAAAAGATCAATCAACTATCCGAAATTACCTACTTAAGTCATGTTTCTTTTGTTTGTAACATAAAAGTCACTTAATTATGCTTATAACATGACTTAACTAAATAATTTCGAGTAGTTGAATGAAAATTTGAGTAATGGGCTCAGTTTGACATACAACTATTGTTTTGTGTACAATGCTAATAGTCTAATTTCCATTTGCTTTTTATATTTTTGGACATTGTAGACACCAGGGTTGAATATCATCACGGAATATATCATAGGATACATTTATCCAGGATATCCTGTCGCTAACATGTGCTTCAAGGTTTATGGTTACATTAGTATGACACAAGCTATAACTTTCCTCCAAGACTTCAAGCTTGGCCATTACATGAAAATTCCTCCAAGAACAATGTTTATGGCTCAGGTAAGCTACTTGCTCTGTCGATTTTTCCTTTTAATATAGTAGAATGGATAATTTAGATGATTCATGTAGCCGATCTCTATACTAACTCTGTATTGAGCTTAGTTGATTGATTAATTTTACCCTCATCGTACGTTAACTGTCTTTGTATATGCTTATAGTGGCGGAGCCAGGAATTCATTTATATATATATATTATACGAAAAAAATCATTTTTACCTTATTTTGCATGGTATTATTTTCTCTGCCTCCGCCCCTGAATGCTGACAATCATAGAAAATGGACATTAAGAATTGTAGGAAACCTGAGCTTAGTTGATTAATTAAATTTATTCTCGTTGCACGTTAAGTGTCTGTATATATTCATGCTTACAATAATAAAAAATGGACAATGCAGATAGTAGGTACTCTAATAGCAGGGTTGGTGTATTTGGGAACAGCGTGGTGGTTAATGGAAACGATTCCAGATATATGCAACAAGACATTGTCCAACACGGTGTGGACTTGTCCTTCGGATCATGTGTTCTATGATGCATCAGTGATTTGGGGTTTGATTGCACCAAGAAGGATTTTTGGAGATTTAGGAACTTATGGGATGATGAATTGGTTCTTCTTATTTGGCGCGATAGCACCAGTACTTGTGTGGTTAGCAGCCAGGGCATTCCCTAAGCAAGAATGGATCAAACTCATTAACATGCCAGTGCTAATAGGAGCAACAGGGATGATGCCACCGGCCACGGCTGTGAACTACACTACCTGGATCATCGTAGGGTTCTTATCGGGGTTTGTTGTTTATCGATATAGACCAGATTGGTGGCAACGACATAACTACGTTCTTTCGGGTGCACTTGACGCTGGTTTGGCATTTATGGCAGTACTTATATATTTGTGTTTGGGTTTGGAGAACATAACTGTTAACTGGTGGGGAAATGATCTTGATGGATGTCCTTATGCTTCTTGTCCAACAGCTAGAGGGATTGTTACAGAGGGTTGCCCTGTTGTTTATTGAATTGTGAACAACCACCACAAATTTGCTTGAACCTTTTTTTTAATTTGTGTAAATCATGTTAGACTCATTTTTTAAAACATAATATATATTATCCAATGGTTTATCCATATCAAAGCAGAATTAGCATAATTATTACCGTGAGGATTGAGCTGCCAAAAGAGAAGATTTATGCACTCTGTAGAAAAAGAAAAAGAAGAAAGTATTTTGAAGACAAATGCTCTTGGATGAGTAGTAGGTAGGATAAAATATCCCCACCCCACTCTCATGATCAAAACAGCTAAAGTTAGCTTCCTAAATTCTTTATCCTTGCAGTGCAATCGTGCTTATGTCAGTGTTACTGCCAAAGTGAAAGAAATGACCAAAAAAGTAAAAAGAATGACAAGTTAGACCTGAAGAAAATATACATCTAGCTATTAGCACATCAAAACTAGTCCAGAAGCAATATAGTTTAAAGATATCATTCACATGTGCGTCTTAAACACAAGTTTAAAACACTTGAGAAGAAAGTACTTCACCTTTATTTGACATGAATAAGATTGGATACCATTCTTGATGCAGATACCTAATGTTAAACATCTTTAACCAAGATTCTAACCCCATACTCCTTCATAACCCAAACACCTAAATGAGTTGTCTTATAATCGCAAAAGACAGAAAGATCACTTCATAACTTCCCCAAAAGCAATTCCATCTCTCCTTCTTCATAAGAGGACTTCTCCACCTTTTCCCATTTCTCATTAGCTAAATCAAAAGCAATAATGTTTCTGCCGTTATTCAAATTAGGACCATGCAAATCAGTAATAGAAGTACCTCAATGAAGCTTCCCAGACACAAACTCCCCTAAATAACACAATGTCTCCCCGCAATAGCCATGCCTTTTTTGATAAAGGATGTCTCCTCATTGCAATAATCAACATTAGTCCAAGAATCACTCTTTAGACATATACTTTGATCTCAATGTCATATGATTTGCGAATAACACAATTATAAGAAATAATCACTACCTTATAATCGTCATGGAGCTCATCATATCCAAAACCAAATAATAAAATGGACATTTATTATATCCTCATTAGAAATACTCTGTCTTATATTTTTGTGATCTATTTTTTTTAATTCTCAAGTATTAAGAAGAGTTTAGTGTATCCAGTTATTTTTTTTATTTTTAACTTTTTTTATATTTGGTTTTATTCCGCTTTCAACTACTATACTATTTCATTCCTATCAAATTATCTGTTTTGATTTTTAGAAATAATTTGTTTTAATTAATTGTCATTTTAAAATGACATTAATTTTTTTTATTTTTAAACTTGTTATTGAACACATAAATTTAAATAATTATTCTTAATATAAAAATCAAATAGTATGAAATAGAGTTGGTAAGCTCAAAAGTAAAATGACGATTTATATCCACTGCACATGAGAGAGTAAATATTGAGAAAATTATATCTTGTTACACATTCCAATCAATTTAAAATATAGTAATATTATCTTGTTCTAACAATTTTCATTTTTCAAGAGGATAAGAAGAAAAAGCTGAGTATGAAGACCAACTCAATCTCCTCGTTACTTCCGTACCCAAAGATCGTCGTATTTCCCCCAATTAATTTCTCAAGCACAGCTCCATTTTCACGGCAGGTAAAATTTCTGAGTATAAATTGCAGTAATAGGTCGGAAAATGGTGATTTGAAGGATGCATTGACTGGTATGGTGGACGAAAAAGTAGAACAACTTTTGAAGAGAGAAGAAAACAGGGTTTTACTTGATGGGTTGGAGAAAGCAACGCTGAGAGTAGAAATCGCAAAGAAAGAACTTGCTGAAATTGAAAGACAAGAATTGGAGGCTAAATTGCTAAAGGATTATATCACTCAGCTCGAAATTAGAACTTCCGAGGTTTGTTGAAGAATTAATCTAAATACTTGGTCGATATATAATATATGTATACATGTTAGGAAAAGTAAACAGTGAAATTCGATATTGGCATCGTCTCAGGGAGTAACTTTTCTCCGGCCCTTCCACTAATGGACACAAAAATACTATGTGATTTCGTTACATCTGTCTGACTTGACTTTGATGGACAAAATTATCTGGCACATGTGGTTGGTGGGAGGCGGCATTAGTTATCTCGTATTGTACTAGTCTAGATACATTTATTGAGAGAAATATTCTTTTATATCGACAAGGATAACTATTTGTTCTTAGATTTTTATGCATAGATCGTTCGTACCTAAGTACAAGTTAGGAATCAGTCGTCTTAACTTGCAATTGCTTAACATGGTAAAATCAAGAACGATGATTTGAATTACCTGGGAGCTTTGGAATAGACTGTAAATGTAAATTCTATGATTTTTCAAGACCGTAATATAGTTGGTTGGTTATATGCTCAAAATAACTAATGCATTATCATTAGGGGGACTGTAAACAAACTGCTTACTAAGCTACACCGGGCAAAGGGGATTCTAAAGAGACCTCGGTCCAAATTTACAAAAATCATGTTTTAACACCTTGTATGCCCGTGTCTGATAAAAGTGAGATCTACAGAATGTCTAACTTTAGGGAACCTCTAAGGACCCTTGTCCCCCGGCCCTTGATCATTTTGTAAATAGAGCATAATGAATACAAAGGATTTTTTAGAACTGACATCTATTAATTTGAGATTGGCGCATAGTTGAAAGGATTGATTGACATGTTTTAGCACCTTACAAAAGGAGGGTGTGCCTGGACGTCTTAAGAATGATGTTACATTGTTCTTAGTATTTCAGATGTTCTAAAGATGTTATTAAAGCTTTTCTTGACCAACTGTTGCTATGTCCTCTCCAATAGTTAAGGTACTGATTGGTTAATGCGATTGAAGATTGCAGAATGCCAGAAAGATATTTTAGAAGCAAGATCAATGATTGAAGAAGCTGAGCGTTCCCTCAAAGTTAGTGGTGATGCTAGAAGGAGAGATGCAACTGATGGGGATGTAGTGAATAGAGACGAGGAGAGAGTAGAATCCATAAAAGCAGCTTCACTTTCTGCAATTGTTGGCACGCTTGCAGGACTTCCCATTTTCTTAAGTCGGATCAACAGCAGTTCAGAGTTAATACTCCCTCTGTCAGTCACATTTATTAGTTGTGCTTTGTTTGGTGTAACCTTCCGCTATGCTGTAAGAAGAGACTTGGACAATTTTCAGCTCAAGTCAGGAACATCTGCAGCATTTGGCGTTGTCAAAGGTATTATAAAATCTTGAGAATTTTATAGCATCAAGGGTTCAATATAGCCTACCCCAAAGCGTACATTGGTTAGATCAAGGGTTCAATTAGCCGAGTAATTGATTGGCTAGATCACAGGTTCAATTTGCTGAGAAACAATGTTTTCAAGGTTACTCCTTCGGATGCTACTGATCCACACATATTCAGTTCCATCCAATTTGCTGTCTTGTTATAAATTGAAGTATTCTGGATTTTGACTATACAGTTTATGCGATAATTTGTTTTTTTAAGTAAAGGATTCTATTGCATTCAATACAGGCCTTGCTACACTTGGAGGTGGACCACCATTGGAGTTGGATGCAGCCAGCTTCTGGTCTCATGCGCTTGATGGCGCGGTCTCTGTCTCTGAGAATCTTTTGATCTTTCTTTTTGCTGGAGTTGGCCTGGATTTATGCTTTAAGCTGAGGATTTTGAGCCCTTTTCCCATTGATAGATCAATTTCAGAGACCGATAAAATTTGAATACCTCTTTGCCTATTTATTATTTCTAAGTATATATACATAGAGAGTAAATTAACTTTGTAACAATTGCTCTAAATAGAAGTATACTTGAAAATTCTCTGTTAGCACTATTCACTGCAATTATCCATAAATCGACTAAATTATTGCCAGGTCATTCACAGGAGACTAGTTTTAGAAGGAATAAAGCTGCACTTTGAGTATTTTTCCGTCGTTCAAGTTATCTGGAATAGCTACGATTTGGATGCTTCCACAGACAATCCCTCTATGGCAACAAATGTATTATATGATAGTCTTCAAAAAACGAGTCCAGATGAACGTGCTGCAGCTAAACTCTCGTGGAGGAGAAATCTAAGCTGAACCTTGTAATAATGACTACTTGTTCATGGTATTTACAACATTGAAACAATACAAGTTAAATGACCTATATATCTTCCAATTCCTAAACAGGTTAGAGCATTGAGATTCAAAAAGGGGCAACGCCTAAAGAGTGATAGCTTCAACATATGTCGAGTGTCATCAACTGGAGCCAGTCTCAGTCTAAATCCTGAAAGTACGAAAAATATCTTGTTATTTGAAGAAAAGACAACAATGATCTGTCAGACTAACAAATAAACATTTTGATTTAACCTAAAAGTAGAATTGAGAACCTCATAATCATCCAATCGTAAGCTCACAATAGTTGGGTTCTTAGCAGAAACCTTGGTCCTCTTTGATTCAGCCAAAGCTCTCTCTAAATCAGACTGTGACAATGCTCTTGGTGCCTGTAACAGAGTAGTTACCATGTGTTTTCCTAAGTTAGAACAAAATGCAGAGACATTTGATCTATGACATGCATGCAAACCACCATGTGTGATTTTGCAAGAAAAGCAGATAATAATAATCAAAGAACAAAACAACTAGCGGAAGTGTGTGTCTATATATATATATATATATATATATACTATATATATATATATATATATATATATATATAGAGAGAGAGAGAGAGAGAGAGAGACACCTGCAATTGCTCTCCTTTCTTCTCATCTTGCAAATACTCCCTAAGAGGAATAAAGGCAGCTTGCTTGCAGGCTTCAAGAATGTCTGAACCAGTGTATCCCTCACACAAGCCAGCAAGTCGATCAAAATCAATGTTATCTTCGATTCTCTCACCCTTCAAAACTACCTTCAGTATCTTTGTTCTATCACTAAGAGAAGGTTTTCCAATCTCAAATGCCTGAGAAAATCGTCTAATTATTGCCTCATCAAGGTCACTTGGGCGATTGGTTGCTGCGAGGACCATTACTCTAGCATTCTCTGCAGAGAAGGAAATTCCATTCATTTATCACTCATATGTGGCATGGCGTTCATTAAACAACATATTTATATGTAGTATATCATTCATCAATGACTATTATGTTAGTCAAAATGAATGCTTAACAAAAGAGACTTCCTAAGTTTCTTTAGAACAGATGAGTTTGAGTGGAGAGATCAGATTCAGGGCCACATTTTCTGCAAGCAATTCATACAAAAAGCATGGAGTAAAAAGGGGATGGCATATCAAACCAGGGATAAGTTATAATGTACTAACAGCTAAAGTAAGACATGCTACCAGTGCGGCTAAATATGTCCGTCCTGCAGCATAAAGGTAGTATGTAAACTACAGAAACAGAATTGTATATCAATCAAAGTACAACATTCTTAATTATGTAAGTAGCATACTTTTAAACCACCATGATTGGATGCTACAGAAATATTTCAAACAAAGAAGACACAAATGTGCAAATACAAAGAATGGTTAAATTTCCATGACTAAGGCTAGAATTAGATATGAACTTGAAAACGAAGAGCAGTTGGAAAAAAGAAACTAGTTATTCACAAAACTTCTTAAAATCATCTTTAAGGCAAAATGGAAACCAAATGCAGATTGTTACACTCACGGTCAGTAGTAAAACCATCCCATAAGGCCATGAACTCAGTTTTCATGCCAGTCAGCACTTCATTCTCTGTTGAACGACGCTGGCCCAAAAAACTGTCAACTTCATCAATAAATATTATAGCTGGCTGGAGCTTGTAGGCCAAGCTAAAAACAGCAGCAACTGCCAAAATAAAAAAATGAAGAGGGAAGCAAAAAGAGAAAAACAAAGGTCATATGTTTATTATGGACAATTGGACATTAAAGTTAGTAAATGCCGACATAGTATGAAAATGAACATGCAGTCTAGTCTAGTCCAGATTCTTCTTCTTCCTTCCCACTATAGAATAACAGCAATTGTTAGCAATAGAAAGTCAAACCCTCGTTTCAAAATCACTTATGAAGGAAGATGGCATGTTGCATGCTATAACCCCACTTCTTAAAACCTAACCCCTTCAAAAGCTCCTAAGTTTTTCGGCTTTCTTCCTTTCAATGCTACATGGAACTGTAAAGGCAGATTGGAATAGCTCCTTAATTAAAAACAATAATCAGAAACTAGCAAAAAGAAAAAAAGAGAACATTATTCTAAGCAATATATTTCGTCGAGTATGAGAGCAAAGTTTTTCTTTTATCAAAAACTTAGCAAGCTAAATCATCCCTCAATTTCTTAGTCGTCCAACCAAATAGATCATAGCAATTAATATGGAATTTTCAATAAAAAGACAGAACAAAAGTCCAATTAGACTTCTAATTTACAACAAACTTAGCTATGCAAAGGAAATGTGAAAGACTCACCGAGCTTTTGGGCGTCTCCAAACCACTTGCTCATTAGAGTAGAAACCTTGACATTTATGAACACAGCACCAGACTCTTTCGCAATCGCTTTAGCAAGCATCGTCTTCCCTGTCCCAGGTGGTCCATACAACAGAACCCCTTTCATTGGACCAAGCAATTTCCCATGACAAAACAATTCCGGCCTTCGCAGAGGTAAAATGGCAAGCTGAAACAAAGTTTCCTTAATACCACCCAGCCCCCCAATCGAATCAAACTCCACGTCTATGTGGTCTGGATTCACAACATCCCCAGCTATCATATCCTGCAACAAATTACTCAATAAATGAAAAAAAAAAAAAGGACCAAATCACCCAAGAAAATCAAACCACAAGAAACCATGCCATATATCCTGTAAAATGTTACCAAGAATAACTAGAACGCCTCAATCTCAAGTTAGTCGGGGTCAATGCATGAATCCACACTGTCATCTCACTCTATTTGGACACATTTCATTCCGATAATCCATAATTTTTAGTTCCCTGATACATTTCATTCCGATAGTAACTTCTTGTTTCCTGATACTAGAGACTCCCCAAATATCCTAATACATGCAAAGTTATATAAAGACTAAGGGTACACTAGACCTTATGTAAGCACACCATCGCAAATCTAGTGGTAAGATCTCTCTTGTGATGCGTGGTTATAGGTTCGAACCCCAACACAGATAAAATCCTGGTATTTAAGTGGAGAAGAGTAGAAGGACGGGTCCATAATCCATCAATTTTGGAACTTCCTCAAAAATAAGCACAGTATCACTAGTAAGCCTTAATCTACTCATTTCTATTTAACATTATGATCAAATGACACTACAAACTACTACTGTTTGTGTTGGTGAAATTATAAGATTACAAATTACAATTGAAAAATAAAATGAAGAAATTAACTTCACTTCTTGGCTGAGGCGCGGATATCTCGCTCTCTTTAAGGAGATTCAAGCCCACTGCAGTAAATCATTTCACTGGTCCAGCAGTAGTCCTCTTGACTTGTCCCCTCCAGGATACAACAGCCTTATCACAAAAATGTAACTCAACAAACTCTGGACAAGAGTTGAGTTTAAAGCTCTACACAAATAACACCTCCCTTGAACTAATAAGAACTCTCTTTTTTTTATATAAACTTAACTCTCTCAATTTTTTTTTCTTTTATCTTACATTTCAAAACAAAAAAAACCTCTCTATTTATAGGAGAGAAAATCATACAAAGATGAAAAAATAATAGAATGCCATCATTATCATCATTTAGTGTACCATTATGATTTAGTGCACCATTATGATTTAGTACACCACTTATTAGTGATAATTAGATTAAAAATACATAATAATATGATTTAGTGCACCACTTATTAGTGATAATTAAATTAAAAATACATAATGAAATGATTTAATCTTGTACTAAATAAAGATGATAATGAAAGACATTTTTATGCACTAAAGAAAAAATAATAAAGATACATTAAATGTCATCAATGCAATTGCTAAAATTGCAATTTAATAAAATGTTAAAATGCTCACACTAACAGTTTGTGTTTGGGAATCAAGCTTTTTTCCCCACAAATATGGTGAAAATTAGATGATGCGTATACCTCATAGGGATTGGTGTAAATAAGAGTGCGATCTAAGCGTTTGTAGAGATGTTTGCGGGATTCAATAGCTTTCTTAGAAGCTTCGCGATTCGGGTCGAGATGGCGAAACCCATAAAATAACAAACCCACGCTTAATGCTGCGCTTGCAGCGTACAGTATAAGGTCTTGTATCAGCTTCCCATTACTGCTTCCCGCCATTGATTTACAGACCAAACTTTCTAGGGTTTCTTCTTCTTCTGAGAATATGTAAGATTTAACGAATATAACTAACAAAGCATGGTTCAGGCCAATTGCCTCTGCGTTGAGATTTATTATACTCATCACAGGCTGAATCAAATAAATTAAAATAAATATATATACATATGAAAAGTGCATCTCTTGTATTCATTATTTGGTATTATTATATTCCTCATTTTCTAAAAACTATTTGACTAATACAACCAAATTGCACTAAAAAGGATAATATCTCAAAATAAATCGTCATATAATGTCATAGATGAGGTCTCATTTAAGAACTACTATAAAATATTACAATTTTTTTCATTTTATTTAAATTTTTTGAAGATGAATTTGTGTTAAGTTATAGATTTTGTAAATAATATTTAATTATTTGAATGTGCTTTTTCTATAAAAAAAAATGAAATATAATTCAAATGGGATCTTTTTATAAAAATAAAGAATTTAAGCTAAAATTTGAAAAAGAATAATATAGTTAAAGTGTTAACAAAGTTTTGAATGTTTTTCAAATTTCAAATACAACTTCAAGTTATATTTGTAATTTTCATAATCAAAAGCTGGTTTTTAAATAAAGTGAAATAAAAAAGATTCTCTATTTCTTTGTGTTCATTTGTTTTTCATATTTATTAAAAATAATTACTTACAAATTATATTTATTAGCTTTAAAAAAAGATATAATTTAATTTTCTTTTTCATGTTTATACTACTCTAATAAATGTAAAAATTGTTTAATGTGGTTAAGAAAAAGTAATAGACCATTAAATTGAGATCAATGAGTAAATATTATACAAACATATTATGCATCAATTAATCCTAACTATAGTACAAATATTTTTTTGTCAAAATTGTGTTGCGTAGAACTACAAATTCAATTAGAAAGGTATTTTCTTCATATGCGCTTATCATTGTTTAGTCCATTCTTTCCTTGGTCTATTCATATTAGTATTCTTAATTATGTGCATTAGCATTTTTTTTTATACATATAAGCTTTGAATTTTAAAAATGTTAGCTCATATATAACTTAGAGAAAATAAGTTTATGTTAATACAATTTAGAAATAGAAAAGATAATTAATCGTAAAGTGTGATCTTCGTTATTATTCTCAGTCGTGCTTAGATATAAATATTAATGATTAGTTTATTTTTCAAGAATAATAATCAAGCAATTATAAACATAATTTAATTTAGTAATATTGGGTCCATAAACAGGTCTTTTCATATCTATATATTAGTATAGAAAAGGATAATCAAGGATCAAATTATAATTTCAGACTCTCTTTATAGGAGTAATTATTAATAAATTTAGAAGAAAGAAAAAGATCTAGAATCATCCTCTTCCTAAAAAAACATCATCATTTCTAGATATATTCTATAATTCTTCCTAATTTTCAATTCAACTGTTTATTTTAGTTTTTCATTCACTTCTTTTTTGTTAACTAAATTTGTATGAATCACTAAGCAGTAACATTGGTTATGCGTGTTAAATAAAAATTTTAATTATGCACATCCACCTTAGTTCGAAACATGCTTGAGGTTTACGACTTTTTAATATGAGACTAATGTATATGATTAAATGAGGTAACATATTTTATATTCAACATATGTTTGTTATTTAACTCAATACTTGCGTCTTCCGTAACGATTAAATTACATAAGTTTTTAATGTTAGTTGTGGTAACCTAAATAAGTTATAAGGTATTGTTTAATTTTATAGAAATAGAAAAGACAATTTACTTGCAAAGTGTTATGCTAATTCTCATTCTCTGTGTCTACCTAAAATATTAAAAATTAATTTATTTTTTAAAAATATAATTGACCACGTATAAATATAAATTAAGACTGTAATATTGAGCCCGTTAACGGCCTTTATCATATCTTGTAGTAAAAGAAAAGGTGACCATTAAACAATTTTAGTTGGCTTCAAAAGAGGAAGAAGTAAATCATGAAAGATGGGATAGGAATATTTTGATTTCTATTTGTTTAAATTAATTTAGTTAGATCAATAATAAGAAAATATTCTCCATAAGAAAGTTAGACGACAATTCAAAGATGCTCATGATTTAGTATTAGCTCGTTTAAAGGAGAAACGCTCCATAATAAGATTTATTTTCATATCCAAAGCTCAAAATCGAGATATCTAGAGGGATCCTGCCACAACTCTTGCCCTTATTTCTAACTCATCTATTAACCTAGCATAAATAACATCCTTTCAGTAACACCATCACGTATCACACTTGAGGCTTATTTATAACTATGAAATTGTGATAAATAATGTTCTGCCTACACTGGAATTTAGAATTGCAGATCAAAAACACCTAAACAAATTCTTCACGAGGACGGTACATAATTTATGAGCTCAGACCTGCCAATACAGCATGAACCTCTGTTCAACATAAAGATACTAAGAATACAAGCTTCCCTTGATACATATAACTCAGGAAGAGAAACAGCATGAGGGGGGGAACCCACAGTACAGATAAGGCAGTCATTCTACGACTGTGAAAAGATAGCTGTGAAAAGATAGTAGGCCCTGGTCCAATCTTGATAAGAGACCATTCAGATATTTGGTGCAGAGTTGAATCATAGCACGTTAAGATCAATCCGTCGAGTACAGAAGATGCTTATTGTTTGGTCAGTGAACTACCTACAGAGTTACACTTCAGCATATGATTGTGCTCTTTCCAAGGATTGGTGTTAGACCCGTCAAAACTCAGCCTTAAACAGGCAAATTTAATGCTTCCTTGAACTAGGATCTTCTTCATCTTCATTAAAATGCTCAGGATTTTCAGGTCTTTTAGAAATTTCCTGCCTCCTTTTCTCATCTGGTGAAGGCAGCTTCTTAAGATCGTATGTTTCCTCCTTCGTACCAATTTGAAAGATTAGATACGAATGATAAACTTCTAAATCATTTACATGTTAATAAGTGCTTCACGTGGTCTATACCTTTTCTATCATTCTCACATCTTTCTTCCTATCAATTGAAGTTCCAGTCTCGGTAAATTTATCCAACACCTGAAAGTTTCCATCTTTTTGGAATGCTTCCAGCTGCAACAAGATGAAACTTTCAATGAGGATGCTACCATTCGGGATACACAAAGCGGAGTAATAAACTAAATAATGAAACGGAATTATAGAAATTACTGAAGGAATTGAAGAACAAAATGAATCTTTGAACCAAACCAAACGTTATGATAACAATTGATATCTGAAATCAATCACCCCTAGCAGAACGACAAGACATAACCAAAGATATAAAGATCAAAGGAAGAAAAGAATTACCATGAAGACTTCAAGCTTGAAAGTAATTTTCAAGTTCAATCCGAACTATAAGGTTTCCAACTTCACAATTTTGTTTGTAGTCACAATAGTCAATCTCCCCCTAAAGTATGAGTCTAGCAAGTATTTATAACTACTACATCCCTATTCGAATCAACAAAGGAAATAAGTACAAACAAGGAAAAAGCAAAATCCCCATTCTACTAAACAATATGGTAAGCAGAATCTACAAAGAAAAGGAAACAAGATGTCCCTTCTTGGAAAGAAATACTAAACCAACAAAGGAAAGGAAATAGAATTCAAGAACTCCCACTTTTGGAAGGAAACAAAATTACGGTTGAGATGCTCTAGTCTCCTCACAATAAACTATGTGTGAGCCAGGCTACCCAGGATCGTATCAGAGAACCTAGGCATAATTGATTTATAGAGTTTGAGATAGACTGTAAATATATTACCTGAATGTGGAAGATGCACAAGAGGATGCTAGCAATGGGTAGCAAGCTATCTTCAGGAGATAGAGACAGATTGGTGCTGCATACGATAAAAGAGCATCATAATGAAATGCTTGGTTATAAATATCAAGGCAAAATGACTCAATTAAACATCAAAAAATGCTGATAGTGCCTTTGCCTAAATTTACAGCAGCAGGGAATATCAGCTTCCTAGAGAATCTGATGTTATCAAGAAAGGACAAAAAGAGCAAGTCAGACCTTTCACTATTCAAGGGATTATTCTCAGAAAAGCTATTAACCATCGTTTCAGTCATATAACAGCATTGAGTACTGGTTATAGATAATAGCGCCAGAAGGTGTTGAAAGGCTGTTTCAAACAATACGCAAGAAGGGTGACCGCTAAATTGCCCTTTTGAATTTAGTGGCCTTGAAGAAGTCTAGGGGAAGAAAACCCAAAACAAGGGTCTCACTTTTGGTTTTAGCCCTGCATGATTTTCAATATGTTCAGGGGACAATCTTAGTGCAAACTGTTTAAGTCATATGTAATCAGGCGTATGCTTCACAGCCTTCAGCATAAAGTGGCTTAACAAGTCAAAAGACTAGTCAGAAATGGACCTACCTTGGTCCACGAGGATTCCACTCTCCTTCATCAGATAACTTCATTGTTTTATAGGTAAATCACATTTAGATATGTGTGTGTGTGTGTTTGTGTGTGTAACTGAATCTCCCTTGACATAGGAATGTCAAAGGAGCAATGGTTAAGAAGATCCAAAATTTGTAGGGGTTCCCACATGCAAGCTTCATTAGCACCATTTCATTGCATTTTTTCAAGTTCCTTGGTGAAAATCCTAGGCCCAACCCTGAGACTAGTTAGTGAACTTTAAAATGATACAAGTGTTGGTCTTCCGATTATAAACTTTAAAGCTTACAATCATATCAAAGTTGGAAGCTTACATGGAAATCAAGAGGGACAAAGTCATTCATGGAATTAGAGAGTAAAATCCTTCATTTACCATGATTTGTGAAGGATCCGTGTAATATAGATGACAAGATAGAACTCTGTGTTTTCTTTCTTTCTTCTTGTTCAAACTTCAATACATTCCTTAAAACACATTTAGGGTGGTGACAGGCCATTATATTAAAACATCACCTAGAAAACTAAAGTTTTGAGAGCTCCGTACCTTAAATATGGAGCCAAATACACAAGAGCATAAACAGCATAACGCGGTTTCCCAGTATCCAACCATGCGAAAACCCAACTCTACAAAATAAACCAGGAAATCAATCAATCAATCAATCACACCTTAATCCCAATTCCCAAGTTAGTTGGGCTCAGTCCCTAAATGGTTTCAAACTACCACAACCCTTCACCTTCCTCAACTCTAAACCCAAAATTCCAATGTAGAACAAAAGATGATGAATATGCAATAAGAAAAACCTCACCATCCAATTAAAATACGGAATGATGCTGATAATTCCCATGACAGCAAACCTTGCATCAGCAGAATCAATCGTGGATTCACCATCATCATCCTCCGAGTAAGTAGTCGGGAAAACCCACGAGCTCAAAATGCAAGCACCGATAGCAGCGGCGTAAGGCACATCGTTTACAAACTCTGCCCTGCAAGTTCCATTTCTCAATCTTCTCTACAAAATCAATAACAATTAACATATTTCAGCTCATTTTCATTCCAATACAAGTAGGTATTTAAGTTAAAAATGAGATTAGAACAAGTAGTAATTAATTTAATCACCAGATTAAGCTTGTTACGGAGGCGAGCTCGATAAAGAGGTCGGAGAGTTGGTAAGAGAGAAGATCGTAAAGACGACGGAGAAGTAGAAAGAAGTAGAGCTGAAGTGGAAGTGAGAGATTTCATCGCCAGAGATAAGAGAACGGCGACGGCAGCATCTAATCTCTGCCGGCGAAGTGTTTGGTAGTCGGATTAGGTTAGGATTATGGAATTATTATTAGTTATTATTAGAAAAAGATTCGTGAACACGAAAACAGTGCCCCTTAAGAAAAGGAATATCTTATGGCTCTTGTTTGGCGCTTTTCATTTTCGAAAGCGGGTTCCACTGCCAAACAAACATTACCACCTAAATTAACTTATTCATTTTCATTAAATGCAATACGAACTAATATCAACATACCGGTGTAATCCTATACCTGAAAAGTATACATAGACCTTATTCACAAAATCAATTGGCAATTTGGCAACAGCCACAAATATGTTAGGCATCGACCAGGTAGAGGGATACTTGTGAAGCTAAAAGCTTTATTGAACACATCTCATCGTCATATTGGTTTCTCATATATGTTACAAAATTACAACTTAATATGACTACAACATAAACTAAGGATCTACAAATGAAATTGGGAATTGAATCCCCCCCACCCACCCTCTGCCGCCTTCTTCCCGCTGAGCCCTTCCTCCACAATCTTCTATATCTAAATAAATAATAATTCCCTTGGCGTGAATCTGCACAAGAAGCTTGTTTTCAGCTCGTACTCGTCAAACAAATGAAGAAATTATCTATGCGCTGATTGTTTTGTTTATATTGCTACTTGGAGGATTCTTCCCAGACGAGCTATTCAACAAGGACAAGTGCATGATTCAGCCACATAAGAATAATTACACTCTGCCTCTTCCTATACTTCAACCTGCAAAAGCAAATGAAGCTGATAAAAGTCCATTCAAGGCATTTACATGTGAGTGAAGAACTCAAATCTATCTGCTCTAGCAACATCAAATACACACCTGAATATACACGGTGTTTACACATGAAAAGTATCATTTCTCATCAGGATTCCAATTCTCTTCTGTCCCCATCCTCTCCGCAACTTGACGTGGCATTTAACCGCTGTTGCAACTGGTAGCAGATGAAAAACCATTGTTAGCATAACACTTGGATGCAATTAATAAACCTCTCCAGTTCATCCCCTCCATTGTTTTAACTTCAGGCCTAGTTTTTTAAACTTCATCACAGAAGAGAGATATCTCCACACAATTGGTCTTCTATTATTATCTCTTCATTCTTTTTTTTTTCTTCAATTCAATTAATATTACATAGACCTTTGCATCAAAGAAACGAGTATGCACTCACCTGCCAGTATTTTAATTTTTCTGCAGTTAATTCATCCGTCAAATTAATCATCCTGCAAAGTAGAGGGAAGATCAGTTCTTTAACTAAGAATTCTACATAGAACTGTGGGAAAAATGCACCACAGTTGATTTGTGTCCACAGTGGACTGACCTAGCCTGAAGCTCAGATATTTTGACCAACAATAGCTTCTCCCTCTCAGAAGCGGCTACTTCAACCTGAAAAACGCAAGTGTCTTTATCAAAATGAATGGTTGCCATGTGATAAAAGTTCCCAATAAGAGACAAATGTTTATATAGCTCCATGTAAACATTTGCAGTTTCTAAAGTCTTAAAGCTAAGCAAATTTTCAAAGCAAAGACATGTACTTACAGTTCCATTGTTCTCTAGGCGCTGTAGGGGAGATAACTTCCCATTTTGAGAAGCTGAGACAGAACAAGAAATTTCAATCTAAGTAAACCTGAATCCATGTTACTATTGGTAAACACATTTCTTTACATAAGGACATCAGACATTTCTTCCTCATACTTACAATCTCCTGCCTCAGATAGTTGCAAGCTACTCAATAGATTTACAATGAGATCCTGATAACAAATGCAGTAGAAATAAAGAGTTAGAACAACCAGAGAAATAAAAATGGATTAGTAAATCCTGAATTTAACATTTCCTTTCTTGTTTTTGTTTCTCTGTTTTTTTTTTTTGTGTGTAGGGGGGGTTACACAGATCTTGCATCCCTACCATACACTGATGCCTTACCTGTTGAATAGATGTCTGTTGAAAGAGATTTTGTAAGTGGGGCATGAGAACTGAAGCAGGAACATTATTAAGGCCAAGTTCCTTGGGCGGTTGACAGGGTGGCTGAAAATTTATGAAAAATGCAGTATTATTATGTCAATAAGTTCTTTGCTTTTTCACATGGTTAAGAAAAAATAGCACCATTAGGGTGGATCTCAAGTTTTAACATATTACATCATTTAACTACAGCAGTAAAGAAAGGGGCAATACACACACCATTTGTTTAGATTCGACCAGCCATTCTCCAACACTAGCAGACTTCCTAAGTGGTGATCCCTGTGAATCACAGAAATCTTGTGTCAAAGATACAGCAGGAATGAAATACTTGAGTTGTTTTGAGAAGGCAACACCACACCACTTACTTGGGAAGATCGTCGAGGAACTGTACATAATGGAATATCCTAACATACATATATAAGTTAGCAAATAGTCATCTAAAAGAAAGAGAATGAAAAAATATGATTTACCTTTACAAGATCTACATTTTCTGATGTTACAGAGAAACGGCCTTTTATTTGGACCAAGTTCGGCTTCGACTTGTCATCCAAAGAATCTTTGAATCCTGAACAGATAAAAATTATCATTACTGAAAAGAGAAGTCTGCCTTTAGTAGCATGCCACCTAGATTTTTCCTATTAACCATTGTCAGTCTTACACACAATAGCAAAAAAATGAACTTGTGTTGAAAGCATTAATACCCCCAGATGATTTAATCGGAGCTGATAAACTATTTCCTGAAGCTCGGTTTGGAAGCATTAAAGGGCCACTAAAGCTGGGTGCTCTTCGCACTGGATGAGTTTTATCTCCTGGTTGTTGGTTTTCAATCTCACTTCTGCAAGAGCAGCATAAGTTACACACCGATTTTAGTCTCTATAAAATGTATCCAACACACTAATTTTAAAGAAAATGCCTGTGAGAATTCCTTCTCCCATGAAAATCTTTTTTGTTCCAACGAAGAAACATTCTTAAAAAAAATCGGGGACCTGCCCTATTGGTAGAGAGACCACATTTCACCATTCAGTTCTGATTAATTTCCTTTCACCCTATTACCGTTGAAAATGATATGAAAAGAAGGCTATTTGATTCCTGAATATTAATAAAGCTTCATAGTTAAAGCTTTGGTGCAATGTTTTTCTTTTGATAATTTGTCTTGGTGCAATGTAAGATACAGTAGAATAAGCAATGAGTCGTACAGAACCTTTCGGAGTTTCGAGCTCTTTCTGATGCCGAGTGACTAAGTACAGCGCCTGCCATAAGTGGTCCGCTCTGACTTTGACGAGCTTTTGGTGTTTGAGTTCTACTCTTGGCCGGTAAGGCATCCCTGTCTGAGGTTAGGGGTGGCAACTCTGTTTTTGATGCATTCTTCTTCAGTCCATTTTTCTCCCAATGATCAGAATCTAGTGGACTACTTTCCAAATCTTTTCCCTTCTTGATCTCATATTCAGCTACTGGCACTTCACCAACACTTTCTTGCTCACTGGGAACAAGATGTATCAACAAAAACTAAAAGTGAGATGATAATAATCCAAGGCCTACCTTGACCAAAAATAATTTAACTAACGGCTCACATAATCTAGCCCATGCATAACCATTACCTAAACTATCATATTTTGGTGGTGATGACAAAACAATTATTAATATCCTCCCCAGGAGAGAGCAGTTAGTCCTCAGAAAATATGCTGATGTTTTTTATCTTCTTTTTGAAACTAGATGTTTTTTTATCTAAAAATTACATTGAGAATACCTGTTTTGTACTTGATTCCACAGGAAAAAATATATGCTCCAGAAGAGAGGATATAATGGATAAACTAACTTCTAACCAAAAAGCACCCGAGGGAAGTGACGCATGGTTCGAAACTTAGTGGATAATGGATCACCCCTCTACCCTTCTACCCTTAACGTAAATATGGACAAACTTAACTTAAATAATCATTATGGATTCTAAGAACAATATTTAACATGAAAGCCCAGACATCCTGCGCCTCAATTTGTACGACACACTAGTATTGTGGGATATTAACACCATCCCTTAATATAGTTTATAAGTCTTTCCCAACTTCCTATGATAAAGATTCGTTTAGGTATCCAACTTTTGAACTTCAACATGATATTTTCAGTATCATGCTAATTTTCAATCATTACTTTAATATTTATTCCCTTAAACTCTTCATCCAAAAAAATACAACTTTTTAGAATGAAATGGTGGGAGTATAATAGTTGGCCCAAAAATGATTTAACTAATTCTAACACCTAAAAGAACACGGGATTCAAGCTCATAAAAAGTTCAAAATTCAAACAAGGTGTCAATTCCCCCTTGCAAACTAACAGCTACTAATTTGATATCTTTCCATGACTAATTCTATGTGCCTGATCAAAATGAAAAAGGAATATACCTGGCAATAGAATCTTTTCTAGGGGTTGATTTTCCAGCATATTGTAGGGCAATAGATTTCTCCTGCAAATAGGAGAACAGTTCAAGGCCGATGTGAATAACTTGAAAACAGACTAAGAGCCCGTTTGGATGGGCTTAAAAAAAGTAACTTTTATGTATGAAGTGCTTTTAGAACTTTGAAGTGCTGAAAGTTATTTTTATAAATAAGCAGTTGAGTGTTTGGATAAAAGTACTTATGTTGAAAATAAGTGTTTGAATTTTAGGGTTAAAAGAATAAAAAGGGTAGTTTGGGAATTTAGTTAAAATATAAGGGATATAAAAGTAATTTCTATGGTCAAACAAAATGGCTTTAAGCACTTAGAAAAAAAAAGTTAGAAATCCTAACTTTTCATTTTTGACTGACTTTAAGAACTTTATGGCTTAAAGTTAGCATTAGGCAAACACGTTCAAAAGCTAAAAAGGGCTTATAAGTTGGTTTGACCAACTTAAAGCCCATCCAAACGGGCTCTAAAGCACCACAGAAAAAGACTGGCAAAGACCTTGTAGTTCATATAAGCTTTCATGGTATCATCTTCTTCCTTAATTTCTTGTATTTCATCATCGTCCTGTACCTGCCACAGAAAACGAGACTATTAAATTTAGGATGGCAAAATTCATGGAGCAAAAATGAAAGAGCATCTTTATCAGACATAAAGAGACGCCTCTCATATACATACCAGTGAAGCCTGAAGCTTTAAGTCCTCCAAATCAAAGTTCCAGGCGCTAACTCCCCGTTGGTATTCACTCTGTGAAGAACAAAAAAATGTTAAAACAGAAGGAAGTTTTTAAAGAAGGCAACTCCACACCTTGTTCACTCTCACATGCCACAGATAAAGAAACATGAAAAGAGAAAGATTGGCGTAAGGCACAAAGTAAACACTTGCAAAAGGGAAAAAGATGACGGAAAATGCTTTTACTTGCTTAAAAACAGGGCCATAGACACAATGCGAGAAGTAATCCTTTCGGATGAGAACATAAAACCATTATTTGAGTACATCATCACCATCCTTATTGCTTTTTCTTTTTGAAACCAGAGGTACATCATCAACATCACATCCCCATGTCCAAAGGTTTGAAAGTGGACACGAAGAGAAAGCACAACATTCTTTAAAAGAATAAAAAGAACCAGCAGAATGAATTTGACAGTTATAATTAGCAATTATACACTAACCAATTTGATATCTCCGATTTTCATGGAATGCACAAAGTTCAACAGAGCAAAATGGAGATCCAAAGATCTGGAATTCATAATTGAGAGGCTGATTACATTTTCTCATCAATGATGAAAAACTAGTCTAAGAGCAAAATGGCTTTTTTGTGCACAGAAAACTAGCATTGCAGCTACTGGAACAAATAAATGCACGCGAGCTTAGATGGCATAACCATTGAGCACTAATGAACAATGTCATCGATAGAACAAATGCCACAAACCTGTGATAATGCTTCCTGCTCAGAAGAAGGCATTCTCTTCAAAGCTAGTTGGGCAGCATCTTTAAGCTGCAATAATTTCATCAATCAACACTAGACAATGCTAAGTAGGAAAACTAAGCAACCCTTAGAACAACGATACTATGAAATACCTGTAGGGCTTTAACTCGATTCCAAAGTGGTGGCAGGTCCGCAAAGAGTTTTTTTACAGCAAGCTCTGGGGGCTTGGCATTTTTGAAAAAAGAATGCTTCAACAACTTCTCAGCGGTTGGCCTTTTAGTTTGATCTTTCACCAAACACATTGCAACCATTTCCTTGAATGACTGTTATGACAAGTAAAAACCATTTTGTTCTCCATACATGACACAAGATAAAGATTGAAGCACAAAGAAGATCAACATATACAAATATCTCCATGTACAAATGCAAATGAAACAGCTTACTTTTTTTTGGGTACAGTTGAATGAAACTGGAATTTAATACCTACTTACAAAAAAATGGAATTAATACCTTAGAGAATTTTTTGTCTCTGTCATAATCAAGTCCAGGAGGGGCATTTTGAATTGTCATCAGTAGTACCTGTGGCAAGAGAACAGAAGGCAACTTAAAAAATGCATACTCAAGCACCAAGTAAAGTATTGTTGTTAACCCCTCTTGGAAATGAATAGATACCTTCATTGGAGGGTACTTTGAAAATGGTGCATGACCATGAGCCAACTCCAGTGCAGTTATTCCAAATGACCAAATGTCAGCCCTGTAGAAGGAAGAAAATTAGTGTCCATAGCATCGATAATATAAATAGTCTCAGAGACCCTGTATAAGTACACAAGCATATCACTTAGACAAGAAGAAAATGTAGACCTTTATGTCAAAATTCAGAATTCTCATCTTAGAGCGTGTTTGATAACTCTTTTAAGCACTTAAAATTACCAGATTAAGTCATTAAAAATTTAGACTTGTTTATACATAAACTAAAAATCATGTACCACTTAAGTTGCTTTACCAACTTCAAATAAACCAAAATTAGTTATCACTGAAGTCTGAAAGACCACATATCCTAAAAACAAGTTTCTAATCAACCATAGTTGCTTAGTACATGAATTAAAATGCTTAGAATATGTCGTCATGAATGATAGAAGCTTAATCATTACAACCTGAATAAGTCTAAGAAGCTAGCATTATCTAGTGACAAATTAATATACTTCCATTCAAACAAATACTAAAGAGGATAATTCATAGTTGAATTCAGTGACAGGATTAAAATGCATAAACTTAATACCTTTCAGCACTAAAAGTTCATTAACGTAATTCAATGATACAATTTCAAATGGAATTCAGACTTCAGCTTTCTCAAATAGCTCTCAGTCAACCATTAAACGGAAATTTACATCATAACATATGAAACCATCAAGATTTTACACCGCGACAGAGAAAACTCACTTGAAATCATATCCAGTTTCAGGCTGCAGAACTTCTGGCGCCATCCTACAAAATAAAAGTAGTGGATAACTTGATGGACATGTAGGACACGAAAAAACTTGCATAGAAACAATTATTGATGGAAATTGACTGAAAGGATGCCTATATGCTCACCAGCACGGAGTTCCTACAAAGGTTTTCCTTCGCTGTCTATCACCACTGTCAAACATGCATGCTGAAACACCAAAATCGCCCAGCTTTACTGCCCCATTAGTGTCCAGCAATATATTCCCAGCCTGGGATGAGAAAAGTGGTAGAGAAACCACAAATATCACAATTTGAGGGTCAGAAACAAGGGAATATCAGCTTTAACAAACCTTAACATCTCGATGGATGTGCCCATGTCGATGGAGATATTCCAACGCCTTGAGAGTTTCCTTCAACATAGAACAAATAGCAGATTCTTCAAATCCATCTGGATATGCTATTTTTATGAGATGTAGACAAGAACCCTCAGCCATGAAGGGCATCACTACCCAGAGGTAGTTCTCAACAACAAATGAACAGAATGACTTTATTACATTAGGATGGTCTATCAAACTCATCGTTTGAGCTTCCCTGCGTATGTCATCCTGTGGAGAAATAAAATTCTTTCAACTGCCTAATACAAAATAGCAGCATGATCCTACCCAAATAAAAATGAAATTACAAAATACAGTCTTTATAACATGACATCTCAATTTGTAACTATAAGAAGCCTTCCTTGACACTTCTACTCCTAGAAAAGGAGCTGACGCTGACCAAAAATCACCTTGAGAGCAATTTTCTCAAAAGACTTAAACTTTCTCGGAAGCATGCAACTTTGCTGAAAACAGAACCCTATGGACGTAAAAGATCTAAATACTGCGATTAAGGTTTAATTGTTACTGTCTCACTTCTCTTTTTTGTTGTAGAGACGTGTACGAGTGAAAAATGTGAGATTTATAAAATAACTAGTTTAAGATAACCTCTAATTTATCTTTAAAATGAAATTAAAAAATTAGCCGGAATAGAGTTGAACGAGCAAAGAGGATTCATATAATTGATGCCAACTAGTTTGGGATTCATTAATTGATATTTAAATTTGTTACTCTTTAATTCATGCCGTTGTTAATGGAGGAGGATTGGGCCCCCCTGAAACATTAAGGAATCAATAAGTGAAAATATAATATCCCAATTAGAGAATATATGAGGATCTTTTCTTTCTTTTGGATAGGAGTGGAGAGAGTTTCAGAGGCAATTAGTTTAGCAGGCTATTATAACACGAAATGAACATACACCAACTAAATATATTGTTCCCTAATAACATGGAAATGAAATTATCTAGCGACATCCACAACCAGTTCCCCCTATCAGAATTTCAATCCAAAATTGTTGGTAGAAGTTACAATATGACAAGCTAGTCTTACTCCTTAACTATTCTATGAAATATGACAAACTAGTCATTAAATATTCTATGTAATAGATTTGAACTTGTTGATATGGCTTTTACTCTGTATATTCTATGTAATCGTAGTCTTTCACTTCTTTGGCCAATATGACTATTCTTTATAGTTTAAGTTAATTATCTCGTATTATACTTTTTCTCGTCGGAGACTACACTAAAGCTCATGCTTTAGTTAAAAGCTAAAACACCAGCAAACACTTGGCAGTTTTCTACATTTTTTGCCTTTAATAACACTGACCTAATAAATTTTAGTGGGTGCTTACATTGAATGCATTGATCAACCTACCAAAATGAACTACTATCACAAGTGCAAAGAAGCACAGAAATGCTGGGTGGCACAAAAATAGACCAAGCACAGCTGGTCATGGTAACTTTCAGGGATACTTCCTCTTAAATATTTTCCTCGGGCTGATTATAGTAAGGGGTCTATTAATTGCTTACCAAATCTGTATTTACCTTATTAAGAAGGAAAAGATCTTCAAAGATCAATTCACTACTGAAATTAAAAACTGCAAGCAGATGTATATCGTGGGGTTCTACTAGCGACAAATCAAACAAGAACTTAATGAGAAATCTGCCAACAAAAAAAGAAAACGTCTTTGAATTTTGATAACTAGAATCCCCCGATAAAATAGGATTAGTGGTGAGTGGTGACAGGGATAATGTGATTTTATGTTGCATACTGGAATATGATGGTATTTGTCGAGCGAATCCACGGGCTTCTGAGATAATGTCCATCAAAGATGTATTTTAAGAAAAAACTATTTTAAGGTTTTGTAGTCCGTTTCATTGTCGACCAACCTATCACTCAAAACAAGTTGCTGTCATTTTCTATCTTTCTTTATCTGATCCAACTAAAATTTCCATTTAGTGTGTGTATGGTTTTTCTTTTGCCCTGCTAAATAGTTTTGTAGCATATTATTTCTATTTGAAAAGATCCCCAACAGCAACAACAAAGAAAAGTAAAATTAGGAAATGACTTGCCATAGACATGGAACAAATTGCATTTCAAAATAGTTACCATTATCAAAAAAACAAATTGCATTTCAAAATAGCCAAAGATCGTATATGTTCTTTTTATGCCCTTGAAGAGAACTTCATATGCATACATCATCATCGGAACACCTAGCAAACCGAATCTTTGACATAAAAGCACAATCCAAAAGGAGTTCAAGAAAAGAATTTAAAGCTTCCAAACCTGATTATTGTTACCGGTAGGTAAAACCAGCTATCTCTTAAGACGTAACCCTAGTTAATCGATTATACTTTGTTATCTGATTACACACAAATTAACTCTAGTTCCCATATATCTATCCGTGCATTAATGTTTAGTGTCAATGAACTCCAACAACAACAACGACATATCCCGTGAAATCCGACAAATTGGGGTCTGAAGAGAGACTATTTCAAAAAGACCTTGGCTCGCCAATGAACTCCAACAGTGTAAAATTAATACAAAAGGGTCAACACAAATACAAAATCAGTGACTTCGTTCAATCAACATCACTTGGAGCCACCAGAAAATGAGTCTTGTTATATTGGCCGCTGACAAAATACAAGGAGTAAAAACACGGATGTATGACAAATCAAAGCAAACAAAAAAATCACAATTGAAGCCTCGTCCTTTTTAACTCTATGATCTCTATCGCCAATTTGCAATTCTAACCACATATATCGACTAAGATAAACTAAAAATGCATCTAAACTAAACTTCTCAAAGCAAAATATCAACCAATCCGCAAGTCAAATCAAGTCAAAGTCAAATTTCCATCAGTAAAACTCAAAGAGCACATAGATACAAAAGCAGAAGAAATAGAGACACACCAGATTGCTATTACAGCGATCGAGATCCAAGCACTTGACTGCAATTACTTCATTGAAAGGAAGATAGATCGCTCTATAAACAGTTGCACTCGCTCCGTAACCGACTTCTTCGAGAAGCTTGTAATCGTTTGGATTCGCCGAATAGTTTCTCGGACCGCCGCCGCCCATCGCCGCTCCGACCGAATAAGCAAAAATCGCGTGTTAGAAAACTGAATTATAAGTCGCCGATTATGGAAATGGCCGTTGAAGTTGTCGGAAAAGCATCGGAGAAAGTATTGACAGTTGAATGTAGCTCACAAATGAGCTACTATGACAAAAAATTATCGATAATATTTTTCAGAATTTGTTACTATTTTATATTTTTTTATTTTTTTCTATAAATTTTAGGCGATAAATAATTTACTGAAAGTGCTTTTACTTTTATTTTATCATCAGGGGATCTGTTGACTACCATGAGAAATGAAATAGAAAAAGAAAGAAATAATATGTATGAAGGGAAGGAAGGAAGGAGGTGCCAACCAGCATATCGATACGGGTAATTCGGGTCTGGGTTCCGGATCATAAGTTGGATGGTGTAGAGACGCTGACGTGGATACATGCATCTCCGTGATGACACGTAGGTACTTGCCATGTGATGTAATTAATCGCGTTTCAATTTATTTATAGCAACAAAACGCAAAAGTAAAAATAAATAAAAATTCAAATTGTAATAGGAGTAGTGAATTATTCCCTTGTTCACTATCAAGATTCATCACGTATAGATAGATAGGCAATAATAATAATCAAAATTGATTGAGTTGACGCAGTAGGTGATATTCTGTAAGAGAAACAAGAGATCGATTCCTCATTTACGCTTATTTTTTATTTAGTTGAATGTTGATAATACTAATAATTAAGTAAGTATATTGTAACAATTTTGATATATGTGAAGGTTTATATTTGTTGTCAATCTAGTACATGTAGTAATCCTCATTTATCTCAACTTGGAATCAACAAACTAAGCAAGCTTATATTATCTCTAATTTGGAATCAAACGAAGTAAGTAAGCTCACCTGAATATGTATATTAAGACTTATTCGTCAGCTTAATTTCTTTTACATCTCATAGGCACTTCAAATGCATTCAGATTATATCAATCTCTATTAATCTCATTGACCATTTTTTATTTAATTGCAAAGATCGTATTTGTAATTTGTATGAATTCAAATAAAGAAATAGAAATCCATATACTGCATGCTGATTAATATTATTGTTATAGTATAAGTTCAACTAGGTTCGCCTTTAGTTTACTACTAACTAAATTAGTTTCACTTATTATAAATATTATCTATGATCAATTTCTAAATAATTTGGCAGTGTAAAGAGAATTATACTACTAATTATAGTAAATATAAAGGTCAACACTTTTTTCGAATTAATAAGCGTTGACCGTGCAATGGAAGCATGACAATACTCTACCAAATTTGAATTACATCATCTCCCCATCCACCTCTAGCGATTTTCCTTCTGAACTTGTAAGCATTCTTCATGCCAAAAAATTCTTATCATGATTTTTGGCCAAATTGTTATTAACCTAATCAAGAGTGTATTTTCATCCCTTCATGTGAAAAATATGTTATACTAACTAAATGGTGAAACAATTGAGTGATTGACAATTAATTGGTAAGTTTGTAATCATTCAAAAGCAAAGTGGTCAAAAAACAGGTGAGATAACAATTTTAGGATAATTAATTTTGGGAAAATTTGTTTTGCGGATAAACGAACCTAAAAGTAAATTAAAGCACAGTGAATTAGTGCAATAATGGCCCGAAAATTGTGTTTATTAATTTGAATATAATATAATGGGTAAAGTTGAGTTTGGTAATCGTACATCTACCTACTTTTCATACCGCACTATTTTTATAGTTTCTACTTTTTAATATTTTTTCTTTGTTGTAGTTTTTAATTCTTCGATCTCATATCGTTGTTTTTGTGGGATAGATTATATTGGAATTGGTACCTTTTATTTCGTTATCGCTATTTTTACGGGATACACTATCTTATAGTTTCTCTATTTTTTATAATTTTTTATTTTTTGATTTCAATTATTACTTGTGTTTTTCTATTTCAGTATTGCTATTTATATATTTTTTGTATTATTTCATTGTTTGTTGTGTAATATTCTTTTATATATATATTTCATTATTGTTGCTGTTTCATTTTAATATTCCCATGCCTTCTAAGTATGAAATCACTTGTTTATTATGGAGATAGAAATATGCATATACACTGTAAAGGGATATGTTTGTTATATATTTCAAGGTTCAAATTAGTAAATTAAAGCAGAGTCACAGTGAGACTAGTGTAAATAATGATCGGAAAATTGTGTTTATTAACAATATGAAGATGACTCGAATTACTTGTACAAAACTTTGTGCTACATCCTATTTGTTAGAAATTAGTAGCAGAAAAATAGTTTTATATGAATCTCCTTCTTCTTAAGCTCTTTGAAGAAGCTCTAGAGACTAAATACCCCACCCCCACCCCAAGGCACATCACCCATATCCCTACATCTACTGCCCACCCAACTCCCTCCGCCGTGTCGCCGCCGCCGTCCGAATCCTCTTCTTCACCTTCACACTCCGAGCAGCAACAAGTGGACCCCTCATCAAGCTCATTTTCAACTTCTTTTTGCTCAGGAATCTCCTCCAGCTTCTGAAAAGTACAGCTCCTCTTCCTCACCGTCATCTCCACCTTCTCAGTAATCACTTCAGGGGCGGCGCGTCCTTCCACCGCTACACACACCTCTGCCCCTTTCACTCGTAAATCGTCGTTTTCCAAAGCCCACTTGCAATCGATTCTCCAATTCTCTTGATTCATGAAAATACCCTTTATGAGCTTAACATGAGCCATGAATATTTCGAATTTTACTCCTTCACTCGCTTTAACTCTGTCTCTGTTTCCGTAAATAACCCCTTTTGTTGTTACTGATACGACCCGGTGTAGCGTAACGAAAGCGGGGGAATTGGATCGGATGTTGGAGTCGTTTATCTGTAATGGACTCTCACTTATGCGGGGCAGATAATGCAGAGTTAGTGAATCGGGTAAGACATATTCGGTCGGTGATGAAAATGATAAATGGAGGTAGAAGCCTTTGATTTTCAGGCGATCTATCTCGTTTGGCTGAAACCCTTTACACATTTTCCACGAATTTTGTTTTGTTGATCGGAATGAAGCATGAATTGTTATGAGGTTTGAGGTTTTTATGAGGGGCTAAAGAAGTAGGCGACGTTTGTTTTGGAAGGAATCTTGGGGCTGGAGTCTGGAAAGCACACGGTTTTGACAAATTTCATAGTGTCAGCAGAGGGACGTGGACGGTGGACTTGACATAACGACAAATTTTACCCAATTAAATATTATGTAAATTAAGACCTACTTTTAATATATTTTACGATAAGAGCCAAATCAACTTATAAGTTCCTTTTTAATTTTTAGACGTATTTATTTAATACTAACTTTAAGCCATAAAGTTCTTAAAATCAGTCAAAAATAAAAAGTTAGGATTTCTAACTTTTTTTCCTAAGTGTTTAGAACTATTTTGTTTGACTATGAAAATTACTTTTATATTCCTTATATTTTAACTAAATTTTCAAACTACCTTTTTTTTATTCTTTTAATCATAAAATTCAAACACTTATTTTCAACATAAGCACTTTTACCCAAATACTCAATTGCTTATTTATAAAAATAACTTTTAGCACTTCAAAATTCTAAAAACACTTCATACATAAAAAATTATTTTTTTTAAGCTCATCCAAACGGGCTCTAATTCAAAAATACTCGTTGTTGCTTCAAAATAAAGGAAAAATGGGTTAAATTTGCCTTAAACTATTTGAAATAGAGCAGGTTTGCTTTAGACTTTATTTTTTCTTACTATTTGCCGCTTTAAACTATTTGAGAGTTTCATTAACCCCTTGAAATTAATAGTCAAAATTGCATTAATATTTGTGTTAAACCTGTCGTGTCTATTAAAATATTATTGTACAATTACGTGTGTTTTATGTTTTATTCTTAATTTGAATTTGAAACTAATAAAAATGCGATAGTTTAAAGGGTTTAGTACCTGATATTTATAGTTTATAAGGTAATGTAAGCACAATTTGTATGAAAATAGTAAAAATGTAATAGTTTTTGGAGGATTTTAATCTATTATCTTCTCTAAATAATAAATTGAAACTAAAAAGAGAATAGAAGACGACAAGGTAGGAAGGCGGATTGGCCAACAGAATTTTGATATGCCGCGTGCTAACTGCTAAGGCTTTTTCTTTGTTGTTCCTTAAACAGTAGTCGCAAAAAGTAGCCAAATACATTGTACTCGTTGTCTGCAGTTGTCTTTTTGATTTTTCAGCAATGATTAAAAGGATTAGGCAATGATCTATCCAAACCTCTTTTTATCAAAAATACTATTTTATATATTTATAATAGATATTGAATCTTCTTCTTGTGTTTATATTTTGAATATCATTACTGAAAATTGTGGTTACTCATGTCATTTCACTTTTATCAATTTTGATGTGTTGCTTCCGATTTGCTAATTAATAGAAACATTTGGTTTGGGCAATTGCATAGTTTCACTTTGGGCCTGTTTGAAGTTGTGGGTACCAGATCCGCTTCTAAATGTATATTGGGCCATCCTTCTGTGAAATGGATTACTTAGTCCTTGAATTTACTCATAGTTACCTTCGAATTTTTTATTTTAAATATCTTTTGTCTGGAAATGCCAGAAATGTGGACTGAAATTGGATAAAAATAGTAAATCCAAGTTATTGAAAAATCACAAGAGAGTTATCAACTTAAGTTGTCTTAAATCTCTTTTTTATTTTTAGACACATATGTTGAGGCTTAGGGAGGAACACAACAAATTATACGTAAGATTTGTTTGATTTTGTATAGTAAGGTTACATGACATTATTTTTGGCTCAATGGGAGAAATTGGACACATATAAAGTTGGTATGCCATTTTTTTATGAATAGTGGAGAGGTGAGGGAATCCCCCTTCCCCCAACCCCAACCAACTTGTACAGTGAGATAGATATCTCTAATTTTAACATCATCATCATCTAGTGGGATGCATGAGATTCTTTCATTCTTAGCTAGAATTTTAAATTCACGCCGTTGAAATCCATAAATTCTTGATGGGCAGTTTCCCCTAAAATGGAAAATATACAACTCAAATTTGGACTAGTTAAAAAAAAAAAGGGCAGCCCGGTGCACTTAAGCTCCCGCTATGCGCAGGGTCCGGGGAAGGGCCCGACCACAAGGGTCTGTTGTACGCAGCCTTACCTTGCATTTCTGCCAGAGGTTGTTTCCAAGGCTTGAACCCGTGACCTCCTGCTCACATGGCAGTAACTTTACCAGTTACTCCAAGGCTCCCCTTCCAAATTTGGACTAGTTGAGTTAGGAAATTCTAAATTCCAAATGATTAAATAAAAAAGAACTTAGTCTACCGTTAAATGTGAATATCACTGATCCCCATCAAATTTTAAAAGTATCCTATAGCCTTACCTAAAATTATTCATTATGTTTTCTTGTATCTTCCATTGTTCTTTTTGGGGATATATCATGTAGTATCAATTAATAACTGGTTGACGGCTTCTTCAAGGACTGCTACCAAGCAAGAAAAAGAGAAAATAGCAAAAAGGGTCAATAAGCCTTTTGATTTCTTAAAACGTGTGAAAAGAGGATTTACTGGGACAAGTATGCATGTTTTTTAATCAATTTCATTGACTATATCACACCCATAGATAAGAAAACTATTTTCTAATCAATGCCTCCACAATTATTATTATTATTATAGATAAAATAATTCATTCAAATTGATATAAACCATTGGCTTAAAGAGAGCAATATTGTCCCTTTCGGATCTGGAAGCATCCATCAAGTGGCGTGTGTTTGCCTCTCTTACCAATCAATCAACCATCAATTATCAACTATCATATTCCTTTTTTTCTTTTTATTCTATTTCTAAGGTAGGCATTTTATACAAATGTTCAAATGCAAGATAAAAAACTTTTATTTTTGTTCCTTTACATATATTCTTCTATACATTTTCTTTTAACCATACAAGTTAATGTACAAATTATGAGAATAATTTTTACTAGACGCAACAAGGATGTGTACTATTAATTCTCACTCATTTAACAAATTGACATGGCTCGATCGAATACTTAATAAGTGTTTCTCTTTAGGTAAGTCGAAGAAGCAAATGCATAAGATATGATGAAATGGTAAAAATTTACAATTTTTCGCTCTCAATTAGAAATTTGTGATTGATCAAATTTTGAGAATATATAATATTAAAATTTTCTTATAATAAATTTGATGCGATTAATCGAGTCAGTAGTTTCTCGACATGGTAAATGCTTTTAAAATGTGGAGTCAAAATTTAACCCCACACTACTATAGGGATCTGCTAGTTAACTGATAGTGGATGTTTTCAACTCTTTTTTTTTCTTTAGTTCATGGCTAACACATGCATGTTGGGTGTCTTTGCGGGCGTTTACAACTTGGACCATATATAATTAATTTCAATAACCGTTATCAATTATCAAATTTATTAGGCAGTTAAGTTATCACATTAAATATATTATTTCCTTTGATTATACGCATTCACCTCAACAAATCATAAAATCAAGACATTTTCTACTTGAGGTTGATGCATATACTTAAGGAGATAACATATTTTGTGTGGTTAATTTAACTATTTAATAGACAAATGAAAATACATACTCCATCCATTTCAAAAAGAATGACTTCCTTTCTTTTTTAATCTGTTTCAAAAGGAATAAACCATTTTTTTTTTTGTAAAACTTTAATTTCAACTTTCCACATGGCATGTTTAAGTCAAAAGATTAAAGGGTATTTTGGTACATTTGACATAACTTTCATTTAGGACTACAAGATGGAAAAGTCTTCTTTGTTTTCTTAAACTCCATGCTAAATCAAACTAGGTCATTCTTTTTTAAACAGAGGAAGTACAATTTTTTTCTTCAAAATTTGAATTAAAAATATCTAATTGAAACACCTTATTAGGATCAATTACGATATTTAATTGAAATAAAGTTTAGTTCGAATATCTATATGGAATATGCTGACAAGTTGGTTATATATATATATATATATATATATATATATATATATATATATATATATATATATAACCGTCAAAATGGGCTAACCCAACCCAACCCAATCCAACCATAAATGGCTAGTGAGTTAAATGGGCTAGGACGGGCTGACTCTTTTAATTAAATGACCTATAGAATAGCAGTCCAACTCAGCCCTAAGCAGGCTACGGGTTGAGACAGGTTGATCCTTCAATCAAAAGATTGACAACATTGGCCTGTTAGAAAGACTATCGAACATTGACGAACACAACATCAATACATCAAAAATTTACATGTCCATGAGTTACATACACTTTAGTGGAATACTTACAAAATAATAGAATAAAGAAAGATACAACAGTCAACATTCATATGATTCATCATAACAACATACATTACATGATCATTTTTTTCATAAACTAGTCAAGTAAGGAGAAACGAAAAATTAGGCATAAACATAAAAGTAAAAGAGGTCAAAGATCCATAGTTACAATAACTTTAGTTGCCTAGTTGCTGAAGATTTGACAAAATAAAACACTACTTAAAATATATATAATAAATATTTTTAAAATTCACGTCTCATGGACTGGCTTCTGAGACTCGCGGGTTAAGCCGATGAGGCCGGCGGGCCAAATGAAGTTGGGCTAAAAAGTCTCATTTTTAAATGGGTTGAAAAATGTTAGCCCAACCCCACTTAATTCAAGGGTTGGATTGGGTCGGCCTCACGGCTTACCCCCATTTATATATATATATTAAGAATTAGGTCTACATCTATACTACTCATATTTCCTTTTTTTTTTTATATTGACCACTCTGGTATGCACATATTTTCTCTTCATTTTTATTACTATATTTATTAGGTCTAGCCTTTAGAATGACTCTCTATCCTAACTTATTTTCATCGGTTTGGACATCCTAACTTACTTCTAGTGCAAATACCTATGATTTTTTGGCAAAGTGACAGCCATTAACAGATTTGATGAGTCTTTACTGGCTATCGTTTGAGCCGAATTAGTTGTACCTACATCCGGTATAGTGGATTTCTTAGCATTCAGAGGAGAATGCACACCCTTCTCATCCATTTTCTCTTAAGATGGAAAAATCATTTCTAGGGTCTGAGTACTAGCATCTGTCTGAGCGACAAACTTGCTCCTGAGTATTTTTATTTGTTCTGTAAGCTTAGCATTCTCTAGAAGGAGGGCTTCATTTTTTTCATTAAGTCTTTTAAAGTCTCAGTCATGGAAGAACAATGGTCACAGAAAATTATTTTGTCTGAATCTTTTTGGATATTGTATTGTGGAATTTGAGTTGGGCTTTGTCTGAGTGCTGGAGAAATATAATAGTTTGGTTCAAGCATTTCTCTGGCGTAGTCTAAAGCTTCAGTAAAATTATTAAAATTTTTATTTAAAAAGTGGATTTTTACACCGTTTTAAGAGTCTACTACTTTAATCCATGTCTGAAAAATACTATTTGTCTTTCTATGTATAACAACATAATATTTAAATTTATTTTCTCTACTTTTATTTGAAAAGTATTGGCATAAAGCGTTTGTTGCAGCAATAAAATGTTTGGTGTCTTTTTTGTTGTATGCTATCCATAAATTGTCTACTAAACACTTTTTTGATTTTTTTAAAGTACAATCTTATTCTAAATGATAAATTACACTGAGGATAGGAAATAAGTTGAACTTACCAAAGTAAATTCTTCCATCATCTCTATGGAGTCTGCTAGATCATTATCCTTTTCTTTTTCAAAAACAATATTATTATATACCGATATAATATCCATAAAATTAAGCCACCTTCTCGTACTACTAGCTTTATCATTTATCTTTTGGTGAAATTTTACATCTGGCTTCACAATCTGTTCTTACTAGTACTTTATTTTTATTTTAAATGTATATATTGAAACTGTTTAATCCGTATATAATTGCTAATACTTTTGTGTCTATACTACTCATATTTCCTTTTTCTTTATATTGACCACTCTGGTATGCACATATTTTTTCTTTATTTTTATTGTTATATTTATTAGGTCTGGCCTTTAGAATGGCTCTCCATCCTAACTTACCTCCAACGGTTTGGACAATTAGTAAGATTACCATAGAAATTTAGCAAGCCAAAGGTATTTGCACCAGAGGCCATTTACTGTATACTAGTTCTAGAGGAGAAACTTCAATTGGATTCACTGATTATAATTATACAATTAAAAAAAACTAGATGCTAGTGAAACATAAAGTAACATAGAAACAGAACAAGAAGAATTGATGAACATAGAAATAATACAAAAAGGTTATGAAGTGGATAACGCTATAGAAGAAGCAAAAAGGCTATACAAAGAAAATAATTACACAGTCTTCAAATGCAAAGGGTATAAAAGGGTAAAATGTATATAATAAAAATCATAAAATATTTTAAGGAATGTAAAGATAGAAATGATAATTTAGCATATAGAACAGAGGAATCAGAATATGAAGAAAATGAAGTTGTCGTATTTATAATCAGTCATAAAGAGTTAATGGAGGCAACTAGTTCAACTAGTGCTAGCCCTTTCCAAAACGACTCCAGCACAAACGATTAGTTATAATACCGAAAATCTACTTAGAAAAAGAATATATATATATATATATATATATAATCTAGACACAAATAAAAGACAATATTAAACCCGCAGGATGAAGAATGCCGATAGAAGAACCCATTAGATTACAAAAGGGGGGAAATAAATGAAAAATACTTAATATAGCGGCTCATAACCCGCAAATATGGAATACAATTATTGATTTATGAAAAAGAATAGTAGTAGCAGACTTTATAAAAAAATTATCATGAAACAGACGCAGAAACAATGTATAAATACTTAGAAACCTTTCTAGAAGAATCATGTAAGACAGTATGAGAAGCATTTAAACAAAATTTCTGTAATAACCTTGAGGGTGATTTTCAAAAAATTTGTACAAAAACGCGTGAACAGTAACACGTGTGAACAGTAACACGCGTGAACAGTAACTTTTTGGGCAGAAAATGTCCCTTTCTTCCCATTTCAATATTTTTCATCATTTGTTTGAGTTCTTGAACTCCTTGAGGTGATTTGAGAAGAGATTTTCGAGGCAAAGTGTTGGGTAAGTGATTTTTGACCTAAAACCTTCCTTTCTCATTAAGTTTTTGACGATTTTAACTCTTAAATTTTAGTTTCAAACCCCAAAAATCTTTGTTTCTTCCCTAATCCGAATTTAAGGAAAATTGTGATTTCCAACTCGTTTTGAGCTCTATTTTTATGGGTTTTTCAACCATGAGTTCCTTATTACCAATAGAATGGGATTGTTCAATAAATTTCCAGATTTGATCCTTTTCGAAAATAATTAATTTTTGGACCATTTTACCCCCGGTTCCGAAACCTATCAATATGGGTGTCATTGAACTCCTTGTGACGTGTATGTTTCATTGTTGATAGTGGGTTGTCATTCCGGGCGCTGAATTTGAGAGTTGCTTGTCCGGTGGAGGTATTCGAGTGCGATTTCGGCAATTGAGGTAGGTTTGGCTATCTTTCTTTGAGATTGAGATGGGGTAATTAGTCACTCATATGTTATAGACTTTAGGATGGGGTTGTAGTATGAGTTGAGAATGTTATATATATTGTGATGTTCGTGTGGAGGCTTATTTATTAATGTGTTGCCGTGACGGGGTTTATTTGTATTACATAGTCCGTGTGGGGGCCTTATTTATTATCTTATTTGCTTTGAGAGCATGTGAATTATGATTTGCCTAAGAGAGAGGCTTGAATATATTATTTGACTTGTGATGCCGCCTGAGAGATTGAGTTAGGGATTTTGAGCATACTTGAGTATCGAAATATTGTTGAGAAATGGGTGAATATTTAAATGAAAGTGTGTTCTTCCCGTTACTATTTATTGAGGGTGAATATCATGTGTAGGTTAAGTTTTGAGAACTTTGAACCTTATACCACATGTGAGTTGATTATTACTTTCATGCATATGTGTTTTGATGCATTCATCCTCATTCATCATATCATTAAACATGTGAAGTTGAGAAATATGGAAATTCTTTTTGAGAAAGAAAATGAAACACCTTTAAACCTTTGTATCTTGAGTCCCTGCCTCATGACCAAAGGACATAGTTGTTGCCAGATAAAATATCCGGGGTGTGGTTAAAGAAAAAGTTGTTAAAAACAAAGGTTGAGAGAGAGATGAACAGGGTAAGATAAAAAAAAAAGTAAAAACGGGGAAATTCGAAATTCACATCACAGACGAACATGGTAAAACTAAACGAGAGAGGGTGTGTGTATATATATATATATATATATATTAAGCGTATATGGCTATATAGTATATAAATATATATGGCACCATGTCCCATACCCATAACTGAAACATCCATTATTCAAACTATAAAGTACAATTATAATCTTAACTGCATTTGATCACAGTTTGGTTGTGTACTATCATCTTTTCAGATTTTTTTAGTCCTTATTCTTGTTGCTTTCAACGAGGAGATGATGATGATGATGATACTCCACTAAAAGTAGTGGAGGTAGGCACAAATAAAAAGATAATCGATCCATTATATAATAATTTACTAATTTTAACTGTAATTAGAAGCTACTTGACACCCTAATTACAAGATTAATAATAAAGTATGGAAAAAATCAACTCTACCTTTGCGAGCTTTGCAAAGCATATAAGTTGATTTGCCATAACAAAGACGATATATACCATTTTCACAGATTCTGTCTATGTCATTCACCAATTATTGTAACTTGACAATCACCCTAAAATTGTATTCTATTTTTTTTAAAAAAAAAAAACTTGTTCGATATGTATTTTACATTTTTCTTAAGAAATCATCTATTCAAATATATTTTTACTATATTATGAAAATCTAAGTTTGATTAGACGTATTTTAATACGTTTGAGAAATAGTTACTTAAGAATAAAGATAAAATTGGAGAAAATAATAAATAGAGTATTTCTTTTGATTTGATCATGAAAAATATTGAACAACTAAAAGGTAACAAAGTAAACAGATCATCTGAATATTTAACGGAACAAGATGGATATGAGAAAATGAGATCTCTTGGCTGCTCATAGATTGAATTAAAGATAAATTATTTTTTAAAATCTTTTGTGCATAAAATAAAGGTATGTTATATGCAAAAATGAAGGAAAACAAAAGCCTGACTAAAGTGGATTAGTACAAATTTTATACTACAAAACCCAATTAATTTGTAGTAATTAAAAAGCAACTATGTAATTGACCAAGAATAAAGAAAGGAGGATAATTAAGTAGCTAGGGTGTCAATCCCCACGTCTTCCTCTCTTTCTTATGCCTTATTTTCAGCTACATGTTTCCTAAGCAATTGTTTAAACACTTATTATTTCATTAAACAATGTTTTATTAATCAAATTGACAACTACAAAAAATCCAATTTGGGGCCATACCTATAGATATTTATATAGCCCACTTGTTTGAATTATCAGTTAAAATTGGAACAACATTAATTAATTATTTTTATATTCCAATTATTTGTTTGGATTCTGCTAGTTAGCTAGGCTGAACTTTGTATGACGTTTTAGATATACTGCAAGACATTTAATCTTTTACTTTTGTCTTTCAAGTGATAAAAAGTTTGATACGGAATTTAAAAATATTTTTAAATCTTATGATCTTCAATTAAAAATATGTAGAATGTATCTAATTAAAAATAAAGAACTATTTATTATACAACACTATTATTTAACTATGTACACATGCATACTAATTAAACTTCTTATTATATACTATACTAGTACTAGTTAAGTAGTAATAATAATCAAATAATTATTAACTACTACTGAATACAATTGTTTGATAGAGAAAACGTTATAGTATTAATTTAAATTTAATTTTCATATTTTCCAAACACGCATTTTCAATTTCTGTATAATATTAAGTTGTCATTTGTCAAGCAACCAACAGGAAGAATCTCTTTGACCCTTTTAGACAATCAGATAAAGATGGATGAATGAATTTTCCACTGTCCACCTCTCTTATTCATCTTTTATTTTATTTATATATATAATTGGCATTTCAATCATAATATTCGAGAAAGAACTCTCAATCATAATATTCGAATATATTTATATAGCCATTTTGAGAACTACACGTTAATACACGTCTTTGTCCAAAAATGTTAAAAAGATTGATTTATAAACAGCTCAAATTCAATTTATTTGTAGATTCCAAAATTATAAATAATAAATAAAATAAAACAAAGACAAAAAATGCCAAAAGTTGGGTTACTTTATGAAGGAAGAACCTCCTCTACTAGTACATTATCCTTATGGATTCATACTTTTTTCTTTTTTACATTAAAACAATTAAAAAATATTACACTATAAGTATAACTTTAATCGCATATAAAATGTTATATTACTCTTTTATGTTACCATATTAAGCTTGTTCTTGTAATTATAAGATAATTTTATATGATCCACATCATATTCCATATATAGCAGAGTCATCTTTAATTTGTCGAATTGACAGAGTTTCTTCTAAACATTATCGTTGCATATATAAATACTAGACACATGTGTCCGTGCTAATATGGGCTCAATATTTATTTTTTTTGTCTCAATTTATATGACATAGATAGAATTTAGAGAGTCAATTATTGTGATTTATAGTATTTTTTACATAATTTTAAAATAATATATATTACTCCTTTTGTCTCAATGTATGTAGCACAGATAGACTTTCAAGAGTCAATCAAATGTTGTTAATTATTGAGATTATACATGTTACTCCTTTTCTCCCATTTTATGTGACACCGATATATTAATTTCAAGAATCAATCAAATTTTTTAAAAAGTTTTTAAAAATATTTTAAGTTACCAATTATCAATGATTAAATAAGACAAAAATTAAAACGGAAGAACCATAAAAAAATTATACATATACCATTAAACTAATCAAGCAAGCATGTCAATCTGCAGCCTGCTTGAGCATTGGAAAGCACAAGTTTTGTAGTTTCCAAATTGAATAATACATGTTACTCCTTTTATCCCATTTTATGTGACATCAATAGATAATTTCAAGAATCAATCGAATTTTTAAAAAATATTTTTAAAATGCCAATTATCAATGATGTATAGTTTTTTTTAACAATTTTAAATATATAAAAAAATATAAAAAATAATATAAACAAATTAAAACGAAAGAATCACCAAAAAATTACAAATATACCTCCAAACTGCTCAAGCAGACATATCGACCTGCTGCCTGCTTGAGCAGCTAACTCCTCTTAATTTTGTTGGATAGTTACCACACAGGTCAAGCTGCTAAGCTTGGCTTCTTATATAAGTGATATTGAATCCCATTGCCTTTTTTTATGTTTTCTTAAAAGTAAAAATTACAGTTCTGTCATAGCTTCACTGATCATATTTGTGCATAGAATTTAAATTATATCCTAATTAGGTGTAGAGGTAGAGTATTGTTTGCGGGTTAGCTAAGCCGAACTCAATAATTTTCGTCTAAATTTTGTATTTGTGTTTTAAAAATCATTAAACATATATAAATTATTAATTCATAATCTAGTAATTTATAAAAATTAGAATCTCAAACACACAAACTTTAAATTCCAGCTTTATCTGTGATCCCTATAATACATGTGGAGGTCAATGATGATGATCTGCATGCCAGCAAGATACTCGTTAAATAAACTCCCTCCATATATAGTGGTTATTTTTTCTTCCTTTTTGTGTGTGTAGTGTGTACATACATAAATATATAATTTTCTTTGTTAGTACAATGAGAAAAGACTTAATATTCATCGTAATATTAGTCAACTTCACTACAATTCTACGGACAACAACATAACTAGTATAATATCATAATTTGGATCTGAATAAAATACTTTAATCGTATTTTTATGAGATAGAAAGTTGTATTCGATATGACTAAAAAATAAAATAGTCAACTTACGGTATGGAGGTAATATTATATGAGAAAAGATACAAAATCCAAAATTCTGGGACCAGATCCATAACCATAAGGAAGTAAAGTTGAAGACAAATCATATATGAAGAAGTTCTAGGAATTGTTCACTACTCAACTTCACTATAAAAAAGTTTCATTCTTTCAGTTTAATATCTTTTTTTTTTTTTTTGGTAAAAATATTCCCAAGAATTATTAGCAGCTGTAGTTCATTATATTCCCCTTTTTTTTGTAACTTTGAAGCTAACATTTCAGCTAGAGCTAGCTCTTCCTCAAGGTATTAATTTATCTATCCAAAAAAATAAAATTAGTGTATGTACTATGCTTAAATTGTTCTTTTTTTGAATTGTAGTAGTTGAAGTCATGAATAATAACAACACAGAGCTAGAGCAAATTCGCGATTTAGCTATGGAGGAACGCGTGAAGGAGGAGGAGGAGGAGGAAGCGTTGTCAGAGAGCGCGATGAGAATTCAGCCATGGACTAAACAGATCACGTTAAGAGGAGTAATTGCTAGTACAATTATTGGTTGCATTTACAGTGTGATACAAATGAAAATGAACCTCACAACTGGGATTAATCCTAATCTCAATGTATCAGCTGCACTTCTTGCCTATGTATTCATTCAGGCATGGACTAAGATCCTTAAAAAGCTTGGGTTCGTCTCTGTTCCTTTTACAAGACAGGAAAATACCATGATACAAACATGTTCTGTCGCCTGTTACAGCATTGCTCTTGGAGGTATTATCATAATGTACTAATGTCTTGTTTTAATTATGTATTTCGCGATTTTTATTAATTTTTTGTGATTATGTTATTTGAATTTTCAGGTGGACTAGGATCTTATTTATTGGGAATGGACAAGAAAACTTATGAACTAGCAGGGGTTGGAACAGTTGGAAATACATCAGACAGTTATAAGAAACTTGAAATTGGTTGGATGATTGGATATCTTCTTGTAGTTTGTTTTATTGGACTTTTTGTATTAGTTCCTCTTAGAAAGGTAAGTTAAATTCTTAAATTTTTTTTAATTATTTGAATTTACATTATTAATTGATGAAATCAAACATTGTTTTACAATTATACACAGGTTTTGATAGTGGATTACAAGTTGACTTTTCCAACTGGAATGGCAACTGCTGTTTTAATTAATGGATTTCATGGCAAGAATGATAAGAAAGCTAGGTAAAATTACTATAAAAAAAAGGGGGGGTTCCTTTTAATTAATTTCAAATTATTAAAAAGTGCATAATGGAAGTTGTTGATTATTTTGCAGAAAGCAAGTGAAAGGTTTCCTCAAGTTTTGTTCCTATAGTTTTAGCTGGGCTTTCTTTCAGTGGTTTTATACTGGCAAACAGGATTGTGGATTTCAACAGTTCCCTACTTTTGGATTAAAAGCTTGGAAACAAACGTATGTCTTTTTCCTTTTGGCTGAATACATCGACAACCCATGTCTAATTTATTTACGTAATGAGCGCTTGAAAGTGTCTTGATAGGAACACTTTATCAGGTGCTCATATAGAACAAGGCGTACTTTGAGTGTCTAAATGAAATTTGCTATGGGTTGTCGATGTATTTTAGATTGTTTTTTTTCACTTGATCATGGCCTAACATATAGATTCTTTTGTGGTGTAGATTTTACTTTGATTTTAGCTTGACTTATGTGGGAACTGGAATGATATGTCCACATATAGTAAACATATCATTGCTTCTTGGGGCAATTCTTTCATGGGGTGTAATGTGGCCTCTCATTGCAAAACTTAAAGGAGAATGGTTCCCTGCTGATATATCAGAATCCAGTATGAAAAGCCTTAATGGTTACAAGGTTAATTAATTAATAATCAGCTCTCTTTCTCCAAATTTTAATCTGAATGTGCTACAGATTTTTTCATTTTCTAGTACTATATGTTTCTTGACATACAGGTCTTCATCTCCATCGCGCTCCTCCTTGGTGATGGGCTCTACAATTTTGTCAAGATATTGTATTTCACACTGTCCAGTGTTCATGAGAGGTTCAAACGCAAAAATCTAAGTCCAGGTAAAGATCAATTTAGCTTTATTGTAATTACTGATGTGTATGATGATTAATCAAATACTTGGATTACTAGATATATCAGCAGCAGGGGTGAGGCAGAACAAGAAAACAGAGGATATGAAAAACGATGAAGCATTTGTTAGAGAGAGAATTCCAATGTGGATTGGAGGTGTAGGGTATTTAGCATTGGGGACTATTGCTGCGATTATGATTCCATTGATTTTCCATGAGATCAGATGGTATTGGGTGATCATAGCTTATCTTTTTGCTCCATCTTTAGCTTTCTGCAACGCGTATGGCTCAGGTTTGACTGACATAAACATGGCGTATAACTATGGTAAAGTGGGACTTTTCATGATGGCTGCATTGGCTGGTAAAGAGCATGGTGTCATTGCTGGTTTAGCTGGTTGTGGTTTGATAAAGTCAGTAGTTAACATTTCTTGCATTTTAATGCAAGATTTTAAGACAGGGCATTTAACATTGACATCTCCAAAAACTATGTTTCTTAGCCAGGCTATTGGGACAGCTTTAGGCTGTGTGATAGGTCCACTATGCTTCTTTTTGTTCTACAATGCATTTGATATTGGCAATCCAAATGGTGAATTCAAGGCACCTTATGCATTGATCTATCGAAACATGGCGATTCTCAGTGTGCAAGGTGTTTCGGCTTTGCCTCAACATTGCTTGCAGCTATGTTATGGATTCTTTGCATTTGCTGTAGCGATAAATTTGGTGAAAGATCTTTCTCCAGAGAAGATAGGGAAGTGGATGCCATTGCCTATGGCGATGGCGGTGCCTTTTCTAATTGGTGGTTATTTTGGTATTGATATGTGTATAGGGAGTTTGGTTGTGTTTGTGTGGCATAAACTTAACTCTAAGAAAGCTAAGGTGATGGTTCCAGCAGTTGCTTCTGGTTTGATCTGTGGAGAAGGTCTATGGATTCTTCCTGCATCTATACTTGCTTTGGCCAAAGTAACTCCTCCAATCTGCATGAAATTCTTGGCTTCTTGAAGAATTTGAGTGTCCAAATGGTCCATAAAAAGAAAAAGAAAAAACTAATGTACTGATTTACAGAAGAGAATTTTGAAGTCACCCACAGCTCGTTCCGTTTCGTTTTAGCTGAGTTCTTACCTTAGGAATTGATAAAGTTGTACCTCACATATGAAATTTACAATGAGAATGGGTGGCATTCATTTACAATAAATTTCGCAAAATATTAGTACCAGTTTTCTGTAAGCATTCTACATTCACCAAGACCATAATTCCTAAAATCCATTAAAACAAACCATACTGTAGTAAGTCCTCACTTGCTATCTGGATCCTTTGTTTCTAGAGAGATGAGAAAAGAATGAGATATTAGAAAGAGAGGTGACGGCGTGTTTACCCCAACAAAACAATTTAACCTTGGCAGTTAAAAATTACTTTGAAAATACACATCAATTAATCATGATTTAGGCATAAGTATGTGTGTCTTGCATTCATTAGTTTTAGAGTAAACACGCAGGATTAATTTTTAAACAATTAGTGTATTTTGTTGTCTATCAGATTAATTAAAAGTTAATTGCAGGTGTCTACAGTAAAGAACACGAATAACCTGAGAAATGCCAAGTAACTTGCTATGATTAGGATCAATCTTCTTTACAATGTCTCTGAATATATCTTAAATCCTTACCAAATGCATAACTAAAATAGCTATGCAGCATTTCCTCTTTCAATTTAAATAAGCAAATAAACTCGATAGACAATCACAATAAGAACCAAGAATTTAATTCAACAAAGTCTCTTCCTTATTCCACATCTATGAAACATCAGTCCAAGCTCAAATATCTGTAGTCCTGTGACGTACATCCGCTTAAAAGAGGAACTTCAATGAACCTCATTTCATGTGAAAAATCAAATAATATACAAGTGTACAATAGCAACAGACTCCAGAGGCTAATAAATCAGGCTTTTCTCGAGCAGGAATCCCACATTTGAGGTTGATCATATAACTAGTTACTGGCAAAAAACTTATGAAGTGATGATGCCTGCCAAAACATCACTCTTGCCCCTTGCACCTATCGTGTAAACCAAACGAATTGCATCAAGCCACCAGTCCAAAGATTCCCATGAATCAGCTATCTGAGAAATAGAAGAATGTCACAAGATCATGCAAAATGAAATTTTCCAGTGTATGTAAAATACTATTAACTCCAAAACTGAAGAATGTAAAATTTAGGAGGTGTTCCAATCAAAAGAGTAATCTTAAAATGAACATATTTAAAACTTTGTTTTCCCACTCACCCCTTCACCTACAAGAAGGAACTCATGGAAAACATAAAACTAATGAGTAATGTTTCATGAATAAAAAGAATGATGATCTGCACATAATGTTCATGCTCACCTCTGGGAACCATTTTTTATGTTTTCAGAACAGATCAAATGTAGATAGCATCATTTGTAAAGGTAGCTTAAAGTTAGTGAAATTACCACGACATCTTTGTACAAACCTGAAAACAAGTCCTATCTAAAGGTAATAATCTTCAGCTCGAAAAGTCCAGAGTGAATGTAATTGAGTGGGCTAGATGTAAGATAAACTGATAAAGATATGATAAATGGGTCTGTTCAAAGAGTAGGTAATATCTGAAGACAACCCAAATGCAGTTTTCAGATGTTACCAAAGCAGGCCTTTTTGTGGCACGGGAGTAAGAGAGGGAAGGAGGGCATTACAATCATGGAAGGTTTTTCACTATGACCACAGAGAATGAAAAGTAGATTTAACATAATCAAAGTAGACATAGATAGCTCATAAAAGTCAACTCGTGTCTAAAGAATAACCAAATTTCCATCACAAGATGAAGAAAGGTGAGTTGGTCACCACAACAAATGGTCAAGGACAGTAAAGGGTAGGTTCGAGCTTGATGTCAATAATATTCCATAAAATTCCAAACACATAGGCTTAAGGCACTATGAAAGGATGGACCCATTTTGCAAAGGAGGCAATGACTTTAAGAATATCAAATCATCTGCTAAAGGAAGCAATCAAAACACCCTACGCAGAAAAAATTAGCTTTTGTTGATGAATTACAACTAGTCACCGTCCTTTTAAAATAATCCATAGATGACTTGTAATTCTCATTGGCCATGTTGTCAAAGAATATAACTCTCAACTAATTAAGAAACATATGTATTGCTGTCTCCAGTTTATAGGTTTGTATAGGACTGGATCTGACACTGACTATCATCAAGTTAGAGGATATAGCACTCAAACTACTACTGTTCTCTAAGGCATATTTCATCCATGAGCTCAAATAACTATCAGAAGTAACCGCAGGAGACATCATAAGTGGAAAATGTGAGTTGAGAAAGCATGAAGAATTACCATGTAAACTGGCCCATGAATCGTATCAATACAAAGGCCTGCACCAGGTGGTAATGTAAGATCTGCACATGCTGATACAGAGATGATATCCGGCACATCAACTTTAATTGCTTGTCTACTAGGACTCATATCTGCTGAATTTGATGAAAGGCTTCCTGACATGTGTCTTTGATCAACTTTGCTGATCTGTCCAAGCAGGAAAAGAAATTAGTAAATTACTAGTAAGGAAACTAGAATTATGTATCAAATAAAACATGCAAGAACATTCAGATCCATCATGTTGAAGTCATAATTAAGAGGATAAGTGTGTGCTCTTTCTAATGGCTTAAACTTTTTAAATGAGATGGTCACACACTTCAACATGATATAAAAGCGGGTTGATCTCCTATGTTCCAGTCTCACTGCCAACTATTATCAAATAGAATTTCCATGTGTTTGGCCATGAAACAAAAACAAGTTTGCATGTGAAGGAACGTGTTGAAGTCATAACTAAGAAAATGAAAATGTGTTCTTTCTAACAACTTAAGCTTTTAGATGAAACGGTCACATATGTCATCACTACTAAAAGGCAAATATGTCTTGTCATCTACTTGATCGATCTAACAGAAGAATATATCACTTTGTGCACATCAAATGAATTTAATGTTGACCTTAAGGGAAATAGAGCATTCTCCAGTTCAAGTGGGAGACTAGAACTTGATGACAAAGAGAAAATAGCAAATGCAAAATAGTCACAAAACTGTAACATGGTAGGCTTTACATAACTGATATGCAAGACTAGAAGTTCAAAAGGATCATGCATATAATGATAAGCAATAGTAAGGTCCGACCACGTGATCTGGTCATACTTTTCCAGAGTTGAAAACAATAAGGACCCGTTTGGCCATAAATTTTGCAAGTATTTTTTGGGAATTCTTTTGGCAAAATCTGTTTGACCATAGAATTTGTCTAGTTTTTGTGAAATTTTGAAAACCAAATCCTAAAATCTTGTTTTGGGGCAAAAATATAGCTATTGATTTCTTTTAAAATTTTAAAACTTACCCTAAACTTTTATATTTTATAAAAAAAGTCCATATATTTATAACTGCAACTAATTCCTCTCTACCCTTTTCAGTTATCTGACGTGGAAATACATGCTCACCATGAAGAGATTGTTGGTAGAATGTGGGAAGATTATATTAAAAAATAGCTAGTTAGTACCATTGTTATTATTTATTTTTTCACTAATGGATCTTCGTAACTAATTGTAATTTGACGAATTGTAGTAGCTAGTTATTGTGTTATTAGTAGTTTTTATCAAAATATTGTGTTATGATTTTAGGATAATGTATTATCTAGTTAAAAATAATTTTGTGCCAAACTTATCAGTATTATTGATAGTTTTTAGAACTTATTCGGTATAAGTCATGTTTCATGTTTTTCAAAAAAAAAGGTGACATATGTTTCCAAAAACTATGGCCAAAAACATTTTGAAATTTCAATCCAAACTTTACCCAAATCTGGTCTCCCAAAATTATTTGGGAATCTATGGCCAAACACTAGCTTAATTTAGTTGTGCCATTATAATTGTAGTGAAACCTCATAGCATGAAAATTTTGAATGCAAGACATGTTTCCATATGAAGGTAGACTATTAAACTCCCTGTGAAGAAAAAAAGAACCAGGCTCGTGTCCATAACATATTGTGTATTTATTGCTAACAAACTGAGGCATGGAGTGTTTTCACCTGTTGAAGTCCTTCGTGATTCAAAACAAACTGAGAACGCTTCCAGTCACTGTGTGGTGCGAGTGGATTACCAGCAGGTGGTGAAGTGAGATATCCGACCTTTAGGTAGGGCAGAGGTAGCTGAAACAGAGAAGTGCTTTTAGAGCTTGATTGCATGATTTGACTTGACAAACTTACATGCCCAGTAAGATCAAATATGCCCAAAATTAAAAAAGCTTCACCACATGCTTATCTCAATAATCAAAATATTACATAATAAAAGCACTTGTTTCACTAGACTACTGCAAATGATATTTGACGGCAAAGCAATAAGCTTTTTTTTAATAAAAAAGGGAAGGGATCCAACCTAGTAATGATTAAAATTAGAATTACAAGATTATCCTATGTAGTTGCAAAATAAAAACATGTTCTCTATTTTCTATTTTCTTACTGACCGGAGAGAGCGAGCAAGAGAGAGAGAGAGAGAGAGAGAGATTAGTTTAACAGGTGAAACCGACTTCACATTGACCCTTCTCCTTTTGCCGTACTAAACAGCTCCACCGAATATACTAATAAATAAAACGAGTATTTTCTAGTTCATATAAAAGCTCTCAACCATTTTGAATTTTGACCATCATAATGTAAAATTAATGTTCCATGCTATGCCAAAATGCTGTCCACTTCTTTTGAACGGAAACCTTCTCCCTCATTTATATTGTTAAGAAAATGTACGAAACTCTCATTTTGATTCTTCTAAGATTTCAAATCTATCAAAAAATAGGCTCTATCTCCTGTTTGAGTTCACTTCTCTTTAGCTGCATATAATTTCAAATATACTCCTGAGTTACATGCGTAATAAAACAAATACAACAAAATAAGAAGGGGGGCTATTTCAGAAACTACAGGATCCAAGCAAAAATACATACCATAGATCGCACAAGCTTCAAGGCACTTGTATAAACCTGCAGAACAACAGCCAGCTGAAATGAGGACAACAGAGAAGGTGGGAACTGCACAACAAGTTAAAACAGAAGAATAGCCACTGGCTTGCCGATCACAACTTTCCTTCGCTAGGCAGCAGAATTATGATTAAAATCTTGAATTCCCTTCCCTTGGAATGTGTATCACCAGGGTACAAGGTTAATAATCTCTTTTGATACGGCTAGCCAAACCAGATTATAACGGCTAGCCAAACCAGATTATAGAGTTAATAAGCAATAATGACACCAGCACCAACAGTTACCATGTCAGTGGTAGATTAGTTTGAAGAAATTGGAAGGGAAGGCATGGATTAAAGATAATGCATTTCTAACTTCACTCAATGTTTCCACTTCACTCCTTCCCTTTTCATCAAAACCAATTTTTATACAAACAGAAATATAATGGAGATAAATGGAATAATATATTTCAAATATAAATGACATACCGAGTAATTTGGTTTAAGTGCATGTGCAGCAGCAATGTAAATTGCAGACTGGCTGTACAACTCATTAGGAGAAATCTCTTTAGCATTAACAGTTCCCCCTGTTCTTGACATATCCTCTGCTAATCCATACTGCAAGAGAATGGTGCAAAAAGAAGGTTATCATCATTTCCACTTTGTATCGTAAGTAAATTGCTCCCAGTTGTTCCATCATTTGATAACCAGAGTCAACGATCACTATGAGTTAAGACTCCTTTCACATTGTTTTAAGTTTTTTCAATTTTCACTTGAAAAAGGAGGAGGTTGCTGTAAATGATCATCACTCTCCCAAGTACAGAAGCCAGAAAGAGCAAATATGTTAAACCCACCAGAACAGTTCCAAGGTTGTAGATTGCCCTATGGAAATCAAATTGAAGTTGGATTGCTGCGCGAAACTGCAAGTTCATAAGAATTGATGAGTGATGTGTGAGCATAAACAAAAATCAGACAAGCGATGTTTTTTAGGATTCTATCAAACTGCTGGACCTATATGACTTTGCAGCTTGTTCTTCATATTTCGACTGTGTCAAATAACAGCAGTACCTTACTAATTGCTGTTTTGACAATTGTTAGCTTTTCTCTGGCAGGAACAATTGCACTGAGTTCCTGGATGTATTTCGAAAAGTATAAGGTGAGATTTCGATTCGGCAAACTGAAATACACAGCAAAACTCAGGAACTATAACAACATAAACTACACTAAAGTCAATATTTTAAAGTCTGGAAAAAATTGTCCAGAATAGGTTTTTTCAAGTAAAGATACCTGCAGCGCAAGTCCCCAGTTGTTCAATGCCTGGAATGACAGTCAAAGGAATTAGAGTAGGAAAAACTCTTAAGGACAAGAGATCAAAGGTAGATCAATATAAGGTAAAATAATGCATCTCAGGAGAAAAGCAGCAAACTTTTTTCATACAGACAGAGAAAAGCAACAAATTACATATGAAATGAAGGCCAACGTCTGCTTGACCAGAAATTCACAAGCATAACATATAGAAAATAGTTCAACATAAAAACCATTTAATAACTCCAGTACAAAAGCAGATCAATTACACGACCCCCAGATTAAAAAACAAAAGGAGATTAATAAGCTGGTATGTTGATCATAAAAGATATAGTACAACTGCATCCTTTAGAAAGAGTTATATGACATACTGGTAATTGGTATACCCAAAGAAATTACAAGGCCTGTGTACTAACAAATTGGAAAAATCAGAAGAATATCTTCGTTGTTATTTGTGATAATACAGCCTTCACAAAAATAGCATTCAAAAAAACTATGGTCTGGAAAGGAAAAAACAGGGACAAATAGCCACTATTACGGTTACCTAAACTATATTAGAAATTACCTGTGGACTGTTCCAATTGAGCTGGACAGCCTTTTCATAGTTCTTTGTTGCCTGAAAATATAAAAGAATAAGAAAAGTTTTTTGAATAAGGACAAGTTTTATTGTTATTGATGAAATCATAAGTTGCCAATCAAAACATAAAAAAATGTGTTTGTATCCTGTTTCTAGAAATATCAAAATAATACATTTTCTCTAATTATATGAAGTTTTCACAACCAAATAGAAGATCTTTGGAAGGATTAAAAGCAGTTTTTGAACAAAGTTGGAAAGAAGAAAAGGACGAACATGCTAGTGAGCCGTGGAAAGGTAGTGCAGAGGTGGGAGAAGGGAATGATGTGGAACAGCAATAGAGGATAAAAGGGGCGACAGCAACAGATGAAGAGGAAAAAAATATATGGGAAGGAAATCATATGAATAGGGTGACAAAAATGAGGTTGGGGTTGGGGAGGAGGTGGGAGCGATAGTATTGACGATGGGGGGTAAAGGTGAAAGGGATGCTTGGTGTTGAGAAGAATAGGGAACAAATAAAGCAGAGACACGTTTTTTCTTTCTTCTTGTGTTTGTGTGCACGCATGAAAGGTGTATCTAGAACAGGAACAATTACAACACCATCGTTTGAATTTTCTTCTCAACCTTCTGAAACTTAAAACAAGAAACCAATTTCTTGCTACCAAACAGCCCCTCAATTAGGTAACAAAGAAATAATAAGGCAAATGATACCAAAGTGGTTGTTCAAGTGTGACAATAATTCAGAATAACTTCTGCTTATCAAAAAATAATCAGAATAACTTCACATATCTTCATCCATGGATCTTGCAAACGTTATACATCTATTGACAGAACATAGAAACATAGATGAGGAAAGATGTCTCTCATCTATAAGGACCAAACAGACACTCTTTTCGCCCATGAGGAAATGAGAGAAAATAACATAATAGAATTGACAATACCTGCTTCCAAAGTTCTTCAGCTTCTTTTGTACGACCCCGGATTTTGGCTCGATCAGATATTGCAATGGCCCAATTGTAGTAAGCCTAAGATAAATAGGAACAAGACATAGATAAAACAAGCAATGCCCTTGTTCAGAAGCTGAAGGAATCTTTACCAATCTTCCATATCGTGTTATAATACTTTAACTGTAATACTATATATTGATATTATATGTGTGTGGGTGCATGTCAATATTAAGAGTAGGAACTTCTACAAGCAATACCAATTGCTCCTGCAACTCAATGTCAATGAATCCACTTCAATGGAAAGGGGACAATACAGTATTAAATTTGCAATTTGGTACAAGGTCGTGGGTTTGCTGCCGGGAAATGATAAAAAGGTCATATTAAAAAGAAAATCATCAGATAGAAAGCTAATATGTATGACAATAGCGGGAGATCACAACTAGGCCAATAAATAGTGACTTTTCATTTAAAGTACTCTGATCTTCAGGTAAATATTACTTAATCCAACATCACAATGTAACCTAGACCAGATTTACACAAATTTACATCTTAATATACGAATTGTAAAAAAATCAAAAGACTATTAAAAGGTTTTGAATACATACATCATTCAGTGTAGGACAAAGACGGGTTGCCTCCTCATACTTTTTGCATGCCTGTTCGAGCAAAGAATCTTTTGAAGGTGAAGTGGAATCTGGGCTTACATTATCTGCACTTTCCTGCATGAAAAGTCAAAACTATGAAATATTGAACCAAGAATAATTTCTATGGAAGGAAGATTCAGATCCTTTGATACGTAGATAATGGGATTTCTCTTTCTCGTTTTCTTTTTCCATATCTATAGGTCGTTCCTAGAAAAAGCTTGCATAGGATGACAAAAAGAAAATTGCAAACAATCAATCCAGAAAACTAAGAAACCAAATTACTTGAAGAACCAGTGCCCAATTATAAAGCGCATCATAATCTTCTTGATTTCGCTCTAGTGCACTAGCATACCTGCACAAAGATCAGAACTCAGATAGGCCTGCATGAAATATCAAAGCTTAATATGTGAAAGATTTCTATGCAGTTCAGAAAACAGATACACAAGAATTGTGGGCAAATGCACTAACCAGACCAACAACAATTTACCCGTTGTAATCCCACAAGTGGGGAATGCATTAACCAGAAAAAAAAAGAAACTAAACAAAGTCACCAAGAAATCCCACATTGACAGAAATGAGAAATCTATTCTCAACATGGCATGGAACATACTGAAACTATTGTTTCATACTTCAAAGTTTTTTTCTTCTTCTTCTTCTCCCATAAGATAGCAGTTCATTTTGTGGTCCTAGCGAAACATTTCAAAAGTATACAATTAATTTTCATGTTTTGAGATGAACGACGAGAGCACTCAGTGAATACTCTATCAGATCCAGTCACGAACTACTTTAAAGGGGTAACTATCTCACATTCCGATCACCCATGGAGAAAGTCTTGGAAAACGGAACTCCCCATAAATTGGCATGTTTAAGTTGGTTGGTGGATAAGGAGGCTTGCCTAACCCAGCACAACCTACAGAGAAGGGGACTATATATCTATAACAGGTGTGTTTTGTATGACAGTAATACGAAGATGCAAATCATCTTTTCATTCACTGTAAATTAATCAATTGGATATGGAGCATGCTATTGGATATATTTGAGGTGAAATTGACCATGCCAAAGACAATAAAGGAGATATTAGTAAGCTGGACCAGAGGAGGAATTTGGTAAAGTTCAAAATTTGAATACCATAGTGCAATTGTCTGGTGGATGATTTACGGTGAAAGAAATCATTAATATTCTGAAGAAAACAAGGAAAGAATGCTCAGATAATACAATTGCTTTTGTGTCAAGTTTTTTTGGAAACGAAATTGATACCACGTTAGACTTCTACTTTTATTACAGGATTGAAGAGGAACTGAGTTTTGCCTTTTGCAATGTACACTCCCAGCACCCACTTAGTATTCGAGAAATCACAAAAAAAATCATTACCTATCAAATAAATAACAAAAAAAAAGAACTCTAACTTCTTGAAGAAAGTGAATTGTCTGGAGACCTCTTGATTTACAAACCATAAAACTTGTCATGAAATTAGAATTTGGAATGACAGCCTAAGCCCAATTAAGATATGTGACAACATAACTAAAATGGTGCTAAAGATTAGATATACCTCCGGGCAGCATATGTTAGAATCCGTTGGCGAGATCGGCCCTCCTCGTCAGCACCTGTGACACTGTTAATCAACTCCAAGGCGGCATTACTTTCTGCAAGCTGCTGACTACTCTGTTGACTGGAGAATCAAATTCACAAGTAACAGGAAAATGTAAGTTATAGGCTTCTTAATGTTCAGAAAAAGAAAAGAATGAAAAACAGTAGATGTAATGAGGTATTGAGGTCAAGCCGAAGTATTTGTGGTTGTAGAAGTGATTTAAAATAAACAGCAGAGATTGTTCAAAAGATGATAGATTAAATAAATTGATTGCATAGTTAAAGCAATCAAAATGCCTTCAAATGTTACATCTCTGGAGAAACTTAGCTATTGGGAGCTATTATTTTAACATCAAATGGAACTAGTAATCCTTCTATCTCTCTTAAATTCAGATTCAAATTTGGAATTAGATTGATGTTAAATCACCATGAGGTCTGAATCGATCTCGAGGATCAAAATAGAAGCCTCAACTAATTTGAAGCATGAATTACACATGAGGCAAACTTTCAGCTTTTAACCCATGACTATGCCATCTAGGCACTTAAAATACTTTAAATTCATTTTGTGCTTTAGACATTATTTTTGTGTTTCATTATATGTACAGCAATATCAGTGGTCAAGACAAGAAGGTAGCAGAGTGTGGTATCTACTGATGCTGGCATCCTCATAACTCATAGACCAGTCATCATCATCTTCAATCATGTCCATTTTCTTGTCAAATTTTGTTAGTGCTTTGTTTACTTTCATTCATGATTATTTTCTCCAAGCGAGTGTGCTTTCTTGCCTTTGTGTCTGCTATATTATAATCTTCTTCAATCTTGTCTACTTTTTTGGTCAAAATTTGCTTGTGCTTCATATATTTTTGTTCGTGATAATTTCATTGACTGAACTTTGTTGCGTTAGCATCAATGACAGTTAACTCGACGAGTATATTTTACAATCAAGGATACACTTTTAATGTCACACAAAACACCACCTTCTTAAATTAACTAGTTTTGTAGTAAACTTTTCGTTGTCTTTTATTTATCTTCATTCATGATCATATCAGCAGTCAGCTACAGTTTACTTGGATGAGTAAGCTATAAATTGGAGAATGCATCTGATTCAATCTAACATGTTGATGATATTTTTAGTTGATAAGTACATATTAATGATATTTTCAATTCTACAATTGAAAGATGCATTGCATTTTATAGAGAAGCCAGCGAACACAAACCTGTGAGGTGTGTCGTCTTCTCGTCTTTCAGCTTCAGAATCTTCATTGGCATCACCATTCTTCAATTCATCCAACAACTCCCTCATTGTAAATGTTCGGCTACCTTCATCCTTTTTTAGCTTCTTCGAGCTGCTCACCGTTTCATTAGATTCAACAGTATCATCCTTCGGCTCATCCGCTTTGGGATCTGAGTCACTTGTCTTGTTCGATGGGTTCAATTCCGAGGCCTCTGCATTGTTCAATTGTACATCTCCAGACTGGCTAGAAATATCTCTCTCATTTGCCTTGGGATCTGCATCACTTGCCTCGTTGGATTTCGTCAATATCTCGTCAGATTTTGAGGCCTCTGCATCGTTTGATTGTACATCTTCGGATTGCGCAGCAAATTCTTTGGATTCCTCGAGTTTCGGATCTCCCGCGCCGACTGCTGGTGCTTCCCCCAACAGGATCGCGGGGTCTGTGACGGCGGCCGGAGCTTCTGCTTCTTTTTGCAATTCCGTTTGGTCGGCGGTTGAGGACATGGTGATGAAGCAGAGGAGGAGTTAACAATGGCGAAAATCAGTTTGAATGTGAATCTCCGAGCTAATGACGAAATACATGTGACAAAATTGGTTTAGATGTAAATTACAAGGACTAGTAAATCATAAAACAAAAAATGGTGGGGCACAAGAAGCAAATCTAGAGACTTTTGAGGTTTACAACAAATTTACAGAACTTTAGAGGGAGGGAAATACTAATATTATGGACTATGGAGTAACTCGCAAGATGAACTTTTATGTATAATACTAACACTAACAAAATTCGTTTTCACCCATAACTTCTGATAAATGTCAATTGTGTCCTTATCTTGCTTCCGATATTATTTTTTTGGGTAATAAACAATTAAGTATTATTATAGACAAATCAAATATTTACACTTAAATTTAGGGGTGTTCATGGTTTGGTAAAAATCAATCCAAATCGAAAAATTAAATCAAATCAAGTAAATAAATCAATTTTTTAGTTGGTTTGATTTTATATTTTTAAAAATCGATAATATTTGATTTTGTTCAAGAAAATCGAAGAAATAACCGAACCAAACCTACAATTATATACATATATTTTTATAATTTTATATACATAATATATTATTTTTTATGAACACTTTGTTATGCAAAAAATGCAGCACACATAAATCATTAGCTTATGCATTATTCAATAAGTTTAGGTTATTTAGTACATTGAATTAGCTAACAATATAAGTAGGAAGTTAAACATAATTAAAGTTGTGGTATAAGAATTATAAGATCCAAAATGATTCGAAGATAATTTATTTATTTATTGAATCAATTATTGTCTTTTTTTCTCTTTTGAATGAATCGTTATTTTTATTTTTGTGTATTATTAATAACCGAATAAGCGAATCAAATCAAACCAAAACCGATAACAACCAAATCGATGAATATATATTTTATTTGGTTTAATTTGATTTTAATAATTTTAAATTAATTTAATTTTAACTTTGATCAATAATCGACCCGTAAATACCTCTACTTAAAAGCACTCTAGAGAATTTAACCACCTTGTAAGTTGTAGGCATGGTGACTCTGAAATCTCAAACAGAAAGAAACAATTAGTTACAAAATTTCTGTATTAAGTATAATCTTTAAAACTCCACCTTTTTTGTAATTTCCTTTTTGATTTGTGTATGAACTATTTTTGTATTTATAGCTAGCCCCCTAAATTATTTTTCATGTATGATAAGTCATTATTGCAGTGGTCAATTCCTTCTTAAATTGTTCTCAAAATATTTCTTTAAGCTTCCTCAAATACTGAACGACCTATCTTCTAGTTCAGCTAAGTTTCTTCCTCACACGGACAATATTGTGTATTCTTAGCTGGTATATGCAAATATCAATCAAATTCCAAAACTAAACTTGAAGTTATATTTGAAAATAACTTATAATTTTTTTTTTTTTGTAATTGTATTTAAGTAAATTCAATTGATCAGATTGTATGAAAATAGAGGTCCGTATTTGATGTTTTGTGTGATAAGAATGTGAGTTATTAAGACACATAAATTTTTATTTTTATTTTATAAGATGATTGTTAAATTAAATATGTGAATGGGTCGTAGTGTTGACCAATAAAAAACTTGCACATTAAAAAATTAAAGTGATTGAGATGAGGATATTGAGACGGATGTGCGAGCATACCAGAGAGGATTAAGAATAAAGACATTAAGGATAAGGTGAAAGTGATCTCTATGGTAGACAAGACGAGAGAAACGAAATTGAGAAGATTTAAGCATGTAAATAGGAGATGCATAAATGTCTCAGTGAGTGAGAAGGTGTGAGAGATTGATCACGATTAATTTGAGAAGATGTAAATCGAAAAAGTATTGAAAACAAAAGTGGTAGATAAACATGACATACTAGGAATTTATCGAGAACACGACCCTAAATAAGATACGAAGATTGAAGATTAAAATAGAAAATTTATAAGCACTAGAATGTTGTCTGTCCGCATATATATTATTATTATTGACATATTATCTTGTTATTTTTTATTGCGTGTTATTTTGTTTGCCTTTTTATTATTTGTTTGTTGTTATAATATTACTTATTTGTTATAGTTGCACCAGTCAGCACGACCCATCTTCTTCAAAAAAGAGCACAGTGAGCAGTGGGGACACTTCCACCAACCAATGGCTAGAGCCACCATTGGCTCAGCCACTCCTTTCTCCTCCTCCTTCCGCCACCTCAAAAACCTCTCTAATTCTTCCCCTCACCTACACGTCACGTTCCGCCGTTCAAAAACTACCGGCGCCACCGCAATGTCGGCCGGCAAAGTTCCTCATCCATCACTGGAAGTCACAGGCGGAGCTCGAGACAAGTTTCTATCTGCTTTTAAATCCCTTCATAATCCATACAGTCCTTATCCCATCGTCACATGGAATCGCCATATAGAGACTATTTTTGCAGCTTTCTTTAGGTCCGTTCCTGACGTTCGTCTCCGGCGAGAGTGTTTTCGAACTAAGGATAATGGCTCCGTCGCCCTCGATTGGGTCTCCGGCGACGATCGACGCTTACCTCCCGACTCCCCGCTGCTCATTTTGCTTGTGAGTCTTCTTTCCATTGCTTCATTATGATAAATGGAATTTTCTATAGAATGGAATTGTACTGATGAGAGTAATTGCAGCCAGGTCTGACCGGGGGAAGCGATGACTCGTACGTGAGGCATATGTTGCTGAGAGCTAGAAGTAGGGGTTGGAGAGTTGTGGTGTTCAATAGTAGAGGATGTGGAGATAGTCCTGTGACAACTCCCCAGGTACTCTCATTTTGTTCTTTCATTACTTTGGTTGATTGATTTATCAATAAAGATTTGATCTTTAATTTCGTCCCCACTGATACAGCTATTAGTTTTGATGTGATTTATGGTGGAGTTTGGCTAATGTTTGTATCTGTTAATCAGACTTTCTGGTTTAGAAGAGAATTGTTGGTATGGTTAGTTGATGTGGTTCATGGGAATTGGCAGCCTTTGTTGTGCACAATTGGTTGATCTTTTGCTGTCCATATTGACTCCATTTTTTGAGTGTTTTTTGTTCAAATAGTTAGGTGAACAACACTATCAACCAGATCCCTTCTGCACAACTGCCAGTCAACAACCTTGATCTGTCCTCTCTTTCTCCTTCCTGCTTTGTGTATATTTAAGCACCACACCACAACCTGAATTCTGCACCTTACAATTCAGAGCCTTTTCGATCTTATACCACTGCAAAATGGCCAGTGATAAAACATCATGCCAAGATGAGCGTGCAGGAGCGGAAATTGTATATGGAGCTGAAGAGTGCTATAATCATTCTCTTGAGCTCCTGAAAGAGTTGGGATTTCCCATGGGTGTCCTTGCTCTTAAAGACCTTGAAGAATGTGGCTGTGTTCGCGAAACTGGATTTGTGTGGATGAAACAAAAGGCTCCGTATGAGCATTACTTCGTTGCAACAAAAACTCTAGTTAGCTATGCCACAGAGGTCACTGCCTACGTGGAGAAAGGAAAAATGAAGAAAATGACTGGAGTTAAGAGTAAGCAACTATTTATGTGGGTGCCAATAGTTGAGATGAGCATTGAGGATCCTGCTCAGAACAAAATTCACTTCAAGATTCCTATAGGAATTGGAAAGTCGTTTCCCTTAACTGCTTTCATGACTGACGAAGAGAAGAAGGCATATCTGGAGAAAGCTAACGAGTAGAGCAATTATCTATATGATTGCCCTTTTTGCTTCTTTTCGGCTCAATATATTTTTCTGTATTTATTTTTTCTGGCATCAGGGCATTGATGCCTTTTGTTTTATCTGATTTTCATATGCTTGTTAAAAGAATAATCTTTATGAACCAAGTATAAGTTTATGCTTCCATTGCATCAATTATTAGATTGAACTCTTAAAGCTGATTATATTCTATTGTTTATGCAAATAATATTCACCGGGACTTTTGTCTTCGGAAGGGCTCAAAAATTTATCTTCTCAAAAATGTTGGTACCCTTCCCTTGCTTGACATGATCCAGACTCTTTCACCAAGTGATTTCAAAAAGGGTTTAAAACATAGTGAACGAAAACAAGTAAGAAAGGTTTCAAGTCTACCCTGTAGTTCAAGTTCAAATATGGAAGATTTCTCCTTTCTCTTCAATATTTCATCTAGATAAAAAAAAATTGGGGGGGGGGGGGATGCAACCTTCAATTGGCTGAGACCGGTCATGGGTAATACTCTCTCCGTTCTATATTAGTTGATCACTTTTTATTTTGCACGGTGCTTAAGAAACCATAAATAAGAAATAATTTTACTTATTCACCCCTTTAAAAACTTCTTGGGAACTTTATAAACAAATGTGAACACTTTCAAAAAGAATTAATTGCAAGGGTAATATAGAAAAAAGTTAATTAATGCTTTCTTAATTTAGTAAGGTGGACAACTAATATGGGTCAACTATTTTTAGTATAATGATCAACTAATATGGGATGGAGGGAGTACTAGATTAATAGCTCTGGGAAAGGGTCCAAGACCGTCATGTGAAAACTATATGAAATCTGGTGGCCATTTTAATTCTAGATATCCTTGCCAAGTTGAAATCAAACTTACAGGCAGTGGATGGATGCCATGGTTGTTGTATGATTTAATGATTGTCCAAGAAGGCAAGATCTTATGATTGACACGACCTTCAAGAATACAATGAAGATCCTTTAGAAATTAATTTCAATGCAAATATCTTTTAAGGGAATTAGAGTGCACCTGGGGTAGGGGAGGGGAAGAAGCAAAGAGATGATAACAATTCCGTGGCATTCATGGTAACAAATATCTTGATTAGAGCCTAAGAAGGAGGAAGATATTTGTTGTTCTTCCCAGTAATAATCTCTAACTACCCAATTTCCGTATCTTTTGGTCCTGGACTTTTCTTCATCTGTACACCTTCAAACTCGCAATCTGGCTCATACCAGAGTATCAGACATAGCTTTCGTTTAAGCTGTCCTAGGCAAGGTAGGAAATCAATGTGTATTTCCATTTTTGGCATCGAAAGGAGTTCTCTGTTCCAGAGTTCTTGATGTGTACTGTAGACTTTCCAAAGTCTGGTATCATTGTAGCTCCTCATTGAACTTTTGAATTTTCTGATAGTTAACTCCATTATCATTATTATTATTATAGCTCCATATTATATCCCCATTATCACCTATGAAAAAAAAGATAATTAACTCCATTATTCTCAAACTTGATCAGCTTTATTTCTCAAATGGTACTGGTAAAGTATTCTGAAATTTTTAGTTCGGTATTTTGTTAAGATGAAACCATACAACTGGTCATGAATCAATCAAATTAAGGTGAAACATATTATTTTAAGATATTACTCTTCCTCTTCAAAGTAATGTCAAAATGCAATCATCTTTGACATGTAAGAGTTATCTGTTCATTTTTATTGATGAGCTAATTCATGCAGTTCTATTCAGCTTCATTTCTTGGTGATATGTATGAAGTGGTGGCACATGTCAGCAACCGCTATCCAGCGGCAAATTTATATGCAATAGGCTGGTCTCTTGGAGCAAATATTCTTGTTCGCTACTTGGGACAGGTAACTCAATCAATTCATTTTGTGCTTATCAATGTTCCTCCTCCATTTGTCCTTGTATTGATCTACCTTGCATCTTCAGTACGAGCTGCTCTAAAGAATTTGTCTGGTATGATGCTATGGTGAACTTGTTAGCATATTTAATTTGATACTGTAACTTCTGCTGAGTCTTAGTGATCTGGCAAACATCATTCAGTTTATTTAGAGAAGGTGAAGACTCTGTATATGTATGCTAGCGCCTAGCAAAATTACATCATGAGAGTATAATGAGGAAAAATGTTTAGCTGTATCCCGTTCTTTTTCTCAATCATTTCTGGTGCTTATTTCTCAAAAAAAAAATATCATATCTGGTGCTTAGTATAGCCGGGTGTTTATCAGTTGAATTGGGTTTCATGAGATTTTGGATAATTAGACCATCTAGTGATGGTGTCCCATTTTTCTTATAACGATCGTTTATATTGGCCAGCATGCACGCATCTTAACTATTCCCTCGGATATTTGCTACCTCCCATTTAGCACAAGCATGGGTAACATTGTCCACGCAGGCTTAGGCAGATGGTAAGACTGAGATCACCTAACATTTTTTTGTCTCTGTTAGGATTTGAACCTTGGTCTCCAAGGTTTTCCACTTTATTGACCGCTAGGCCACCCCCACCCCCCGAGTGTCTAGCACTGGTATTCCATGTTTTCATCGACCTGGCTTATGATCGTCAAAATGATTCTTCATCTCTCTCTTTGAATACCCCAAACCCTTGTATATTTTTAATGCGTTTTAAGTAGTTCAACTGATTCAAATGATAGGTGAGACCGACCTGCTGAAAACCTCATCTCTATCTTCAGGTTATTGAGATTATTCCACTGTAGCCTGATTTAAGTCTACATAAAAAGGAATTCAATGTTGCTGCTTAAGAAAACTGATTAGAAGGGGATGGTACAGTAACATGTATTACCTTCTTTTATCCCACATAGATCCTTGAGACATCTCAATAAACACTCATTGAACTGGATTTCTATTTTAAAATTAAAAAACCCTTTAATTCTTATTGCTTTTTTATTTTTATTTTTTAATCATATTGAAAGTTATCTTTGGAGTCACTCTACAGTCAATTTCTACGGACAGAGTCGGCAGTAAATGTTGAATGGTCATGTGTTTGAAATAAGGAACTGTTATGCTATAATCTGGTAGCTGGTTATATACTTGGCTAGGTAATTGAGCACTGCTGTCTCCATTCATTTGTCCTGGGTCAACATTGTGCTTTCTTTGTTCTGGATCAAATTTGAACAACTTTTGGCAAAAAATTGACTACCAGTTGCTGTATTTGTCTTCAACAATATTGCCTATCAGTTGCACTATTTGTATTTTGACTATTTTCGAAGACAATAAACTTTTGGTTCCGTAATGAACTGATTTTAATCTTGGGCAAATGATGAAATAAAATTGGAGTGGTTGGAGTACATGAATTCTTATAAACTGCTTTTTAATATTGTTTTGTTTAATGGTGCATTTATCGTCAATTTAATTAAACACAATAAAGATGGGGGTGCTTGACTGATTGATCTCATGTATGTGGGCGTTCACTGAGTTGTTATTTGGTTTGTGTTTACCTTTCAATTTCATTGCTCTGAGGTCGTTATCTCAACTTATCTACCTGCAGGAATCCATGTGCTGCCCATCTCTCATATTTTATCTTTCCATTGCAGGAATCTCATTCTTGCCTTCTCTCTGGTGCTGTTTCCTTGTGCAATCCTTTCAATTTGGTCATTGCAGACGAAGATTTCCATAAGGGTTTTAACAATGTTTATGACAAAGCATTAGCAAATTCTCTCTGCAAAATTTTCAAAAAGTAATTGCATAATTCAGTTTCCCCTTTTTTTTCCTGGGGTACATTTTACCTCTTTTTAACTAGATCTCTTAGTTTATAGGCATGCTCTACTGTTTGAAGATATGGAAGGCGAATTTAAGATATCATTAGCTGCCAATGCCAAAACTGTCAGAGAGTTTGATGATGGACTGACACGAGGTGTTTATGCTTGTATGCAGTAACAAAAAAATCGTATATGATTTCATCTGAACTTATCAGTAAGTGCCTTCAACTTTTGCAGTTTCATTTGGATTCAAGTCTGTGGATGATTACTATTCTAACTCAAGCAGCTCAAATTCCATTACAAATGTCTGTACACCTCTGCTTTGTATCCAAGTAAGTTTGCTTCAGCCATTTACTCTCCATTGTCCGTTTCTGTTTGTTTGTTATTTGTTTTTGTTTGTTTGTTATTTATCGTACTGCAGATGCCATTTATAGGTCTAGAGTTCATGGTCAGGAGAGTTAAAATGTACACTTTTCTTGGACAAAATCTGAACATCATATCATATAAGTTAAAATTCCATTTAAAAAAGCTGAAACTTGAGAGAGAACATATGTTTTAACTTTGTGTTTCCTTTAGACAATACACATTTGTAGTTATCAAAAATCTTATTGTGATTTAAAGAGAAACATTCCATCTCTTTGCGTCTCTCCTCAAAAATAGAAAGGAGGAAACGCAAAAGAGAGAAAGGAGGGGGAAGAGAGGGATAAATAATATATAAGTAATCTTGCATAACCTATCAAAAAGCGACTTGTCCTGTTCAGTCCTCTGCCAAAAGTTAGACAAGTTATGCCTCTCATTAATACAGTGTGTTCCCTTTTTGAATCTCAGGCGGTTGCTTCGCTTTTTAATCTTTACTGATAATCCGTAAGAATAAGTCGTGAATGATTTAGATTTTGTGTCTCTGCAGTTTGAAATTTCACTGCATTTTCTTTGCTGTTCTCTGTGGTTGTTGATTTCTGGTCACTATGGTATATATTGTTATTAAAACAGTAGTAAAAAAGACCTGGTGTTGGTGGTAAATATGAAGTAACTTCAATAGAATCTCAGAAGTATTTTGTTAATCTTTTTAACTTAAAAGAAAAGGCTGTGGGGAGTGGGCAAGAAAGGTGGAAATGTAAGCACTCCAGTTCTTTTTCTATGCTTATTAAGATTCTGCAAGTGGTAACTAAGACAAAATGCAAAGTTAACTTACTCTTCTTTATTTGTGGAGGCTGCAAATGATCCAATTGCTCCATCCAGAGGAATCCCTCATAAAGATATTGAGGTAGATACTATTCATTCTCATAGCCCATTTTATTTTGTTGATATTTTCTCATTGTTTGTTGATGTGCATATGTAATTCAGCCAAAGATATTTTTATTTCTTGTTATCCTTGCAGTTTCTTATTGTTTAGCCAAGCAAGGATAGTCCCTTAGATTTTGTTTTCTTCGTAGTAATCCAGACTCCCTTTATTCATTATAATTTATATGGATCAGTCAGGCAAAGCACTGATAGTTTGTTATACCCTCAGCCTGCTAGATTGCAAAAGCTAGATAATCATATTAGAGTAAAATATTCAATTTTTTTTTTAGACCTTTAACACTTCAAAGAAACAATTGTAAGGATTATGTTTAAGTATGAAGAGGAAAAACATTGGCAACAAAGTAAACTATGCTCAACTTCATCTCATTTTTATCTAATACAATAATATTACATCTCAAATTGGAGGTCTTCTTTCTTGGCATGTGTCTCAAGAGAAGAGCTTAAAATTATATCTTAATGGTATATGGAAAGGCTAGTTGGATCCAGTAGTTACTCATTGGTTTTCTTATGTAGAAGGATCAATTTGTATCTGGATGGGATATTCTTGGACGGAGAATATTTAAGTATGCTCTAAAAGGATTGGCGAAGGACTATGATCCGCTAAATTATTACGGAATACTCTAATTTACGACCTAGGATCAGATGGGGGAGTTTGACCACGGCTAGTGCCCTGGAGATGGGAGAGACATTGAAGGATATGGGGGCCTGAGATAGTAGTGGGGATGCGAACAGTATGTGGGATGGGACGGCTAGTTGTATTAGGGTTGTAGCAAGGGAAGTGTTGGGAGTCTCGACAAGTAGCCGTGGTCGGCATCGAAGGGACTGGTGGTGGAATGGAGAAGTGCAAGGGAAGGTGGAAGCAAAAAAGATGGCGTATGCGAAGTTGATAGAAAGCAAGGGTGAGGTGGAGAAGTGGATGAATAGGGAACTTTATAAGATAGCGAGGAAGGAGGCCAAGTCGGCGGTTTCGACAACAAAAACGGCAGCTTTTGAACGCCTTTATGTTGAACTAGAAGGGAAAGGTGGGGATAGGAAATTGTTCAGGCTAGCCAGGGCGCGGGAGAGAAGGGCACGTGATGTGGATCAAGTGAAGTGCATTAAGGACGAGCATGGAAAAATATTGGTAAAGGAGACCCTCATTAAACAGAGATGACAGTCATACTTCCATAAACTTTTGAATGAAGAAGAGGACAGAGAGATTGTGTTGGGAGATTTGGAACATACAAGGAGGCGTCACGATTTTGGGTGTTGCAGGAGTATTACGGTCGAAGAGGTTAAGGGTGCTTGCGTAGGATGCATTGGGGAAGAGCGACTGGACCTGACGAGATTTCTGCAAAATTTTGGAAGAGCGCGAGCTCGGTAGGTTTGGAGTGGCTGACTAGGTTATTTAATGTCATCTTTAAGACGACAACGATGCCCGAAGAATGGAGGTCGAGCGTAATGATCCCTCTATACAAAAACAAAGGGGATATCCAGAGCTACAACAACTATAGAGGTATCAAACTTCTAAGCCATACTATGAAAGTGTGGGAAAGAGTGGTGGAGATGAGGGTGAGGAGAGGCGTGTCTATTTCAGAGAATCAGTTCGGATTTATGCCGGAATGCTCAACTACAGAAGCCATCCATCTTATGAGAAGACTGATGGAGCAGTATAGGGAGAGGAAGAGGGACTTGCATATGGTATTCATCGACCTAGAAAAGGTTTATGTTTGGAGGCTAAAGGTGTACCTGTGGCGTACATTAAGGTGATCAAGGACATGTATGAGGGTGCCAAAACCAGGGTAAGGACAGTAGGAGGGGCTCAGAGCACTTTCTAGTTGTGATGAGGTTGCATCAAGGATCAACGCTTAGTCCGTTTTTATTTGCCTTGGTGATGGATGGATTGACGCGACAAATTCAAGGTGAGGTGCCATGGTGTATGCTTTTCGCAGACGACATAGTTCTGATCGATGAGACTCGTAGTGGAGTTAACGCTAAGTTGCAGGATTGGAGACATACCTTGGAGTCTAAAGAGTTTAAGCTGAGTAGGACCAAGACAGAATACTTAGAGTGCAAGTTCAGTGAGACACCTCAGGAGGTTGGCGCGGAAGTTAGGCTTGGTGACTAGGCCATCCAAAAGAACAGTAGTTTCAAGTACCTTGGGTCTATCATGCAAGGCAGCGGGGAGATTGACGATGATGTCACACATCGTAGTGGGGCAGGGTGGATGAAATGGAGGCTCGCTTCCGGTGTGCTATGTGACAAGAAGGTGCCACCACAAAGTTCTACAAAGTGGTGGTTAGACCGGCTATGTTATATGGGATGGAGTGTTGGCTAGTTAAGGTCTCTCACGTTCAAAAGATGAAAGTTGCCGAGATGAGAATGTTGAGATGGATGTGTGGGCATACCAGGAGCGATAAGATTAGAAATGAGGCTATTCGGAACAAGGTAGGAGTGACCTCGGTGGAGAACAAGATGCGGAAAATGCGACTGAGATGGTTTGGGCATGTGAAGAGGAGAGACACAGATGCCCCAGTGTGGAGGTGTAAGAGGTTGGCCATGGATGCTTTCAGAAGAGGTAGGGGTAGGCCGAAGAAATATTGAGAAGAGGTGATTAGACAGGACATGGCGCAGTTACAGCTTATCGAGGACATGACCTTAGATAGGAGGGTGTGGTGGACCCATATTAGGGTAGAAAGCTAGTACATAGTCTCGTTATTCTTTCGTATTAGTAGGCGCATTAGCGCACTATAATTTCTTGTGCTCTGATTTCTATTATTATTTATTACTTTCTGTACTTTGATTACTCTATTTTATCTTTGTCTCTTTCGTTATTTGCTTTTCCAGATCGCTTTGAACTTCTTAGCCTTATCTGAGTTCTTTTTATGCTTTTATTGAGCCGAGGGTCTCTCGGAAACAGCCATCCTACCCTGGTAGGAGTAAGGTCTGCGTACACTTTACCTTCCCCAGACCTCACGTTGTGGGATTTCACTGGGTTGTTGTTGTTGTACTCTAATTTACGACCCCACTTGTGGAATTACAATAGGTATGTTGTTGTTGTAGATAGGCAGGGAGTAAAATTTTATTGATATAAGCCAGCAATAAGAAGATGCTGGCAGGAGGGTTACAAACCAGTAGTAACAGTGCAACCTATGTTTAAGGATAATTACGTTTTCTGTTTTCCTTAAAAAGTTTGACGAATCTCTTCCTTTCAAATAGTCTGCTAAATTGCTGGTGGAATTGAGTTCTAGGTGTACCTTTGCATTGTTCATTTGATCCCCAGGATGTTAAAGATGCTCTAGTACAAAGCGTAATCATCACTTGAAACAAATGCATTCCTAAAGTAAAGCTGATTTGGGTTCAATACCCTAAATTGAAGTTCATTTACCAAGTAACTACTCTGTCTATCCCAATTTATGTGGCACACTTTCTTTCCTAGTCGGTCCCAAAAAGAATGTCACCTTCCTGTAGTCCGAAACAATTTAACTTTTAAAATTCCCTTCCACACAAATGGTCAAGTAGTGTTTTGGATCACAAATTTCAAAAGTTTTTTTTTTCTTGAACTTCATGTCAAATCAAGCAGTGCCACATAAATTGGACGGAGGGAGTTGTATTTTAGTGCTTTTAGCTTGTTGGCATAAAGAATCTATCACATGATACTTGAGACCAGTATAGGATGCTCAACTAAGGGGAAGATTCTACAGTATAAATAGTGAGCGGGTTCAACTAATCCAGTAGCTTCTGCTGAGACCCCTGTATATTCGTGTTAAAACAACAGTAGATAGGTACAAATAATATGTTCTGACACAAATAATCAAATGAAATATTGGTTCAGAAAATCGCGAATCCATAAAGTTCAAATCCTTGATCCGCCTGTGGCTCAATTGTAGGAGTGCATGCACAATGATTAAGTTTGTGCTTGAAGACATACATTGCAGCTAATCTTTGTGATGTTCCCTCAGGAGAACTCAAACTGTATGTTGATTGTAACCCCAAAAGGAGGCCATCTTGGCTGGGTAGCAGGTCCTGAAGCACCACGGGGATGTCCATGGACTGATCCACATGTGATGGACTTCTTGGAGTATATTGAACATGGTAAATCTGCTTCTGCTGCATGTGCTAGTAATCAGGAGACTATGAACAACGGTGTTACAGAGAGATTCCAACACCTTGAGGTATAGCAACAAGGTGTCAAATTCAAATATTCAATCATGTTGATACAGACAGTAATATATGCACATTGAAGTTTATCATAAATCATAAATTTTTGGCGAGTTCTTGGTATTCTTGCTCAGCAACATGGAGCCTATTCTTTGATTATTCTCCACACATCCAAGAATTGTATAAGTCATGGTGTTGTTCGGTGAAGCCCTTAAGGAAATTTTCTATTTATAGATTGCATCAAAGTGGTCGATGTTAACTCTAGTAACTGTAACTGTATGCTCCTCATTGATGATGGAATTGACTCTGCACAAGTTGAGACTACAAATTTACTAAAATACTACTATATTCTACATATGGAGATATGTGTTGTGCCATTGTTATACGTGCGCACAATGTGTGATCTAACTTACATGGACAACTTTTTTTTGGGGCATAGGTTTAGCATATCGTTACAGATCAGGTGTTGGATCGGATATGAGGTTTTTGGTTAAAACGGGTTGGGTTTTAATAATTTCTACTCTTTTTTCCTCTAAAAATCAGGTGTTACGTCATTAAAACGTTGTCGAATATATCACTTTACAGCATCTTTCGTGTAAGAAAAAAAAATGAGTGAGTTTTTAGGACAATAATCCTACGTGGAGTCATCAACTAATTTTGTGCTTGCTTGTATTCTACAACATTCTTAAACCCATTTAATGGATAATGCCGATTAGAGGGATATTTGTTGTGGAAGAGATAAAGATGGTGGAATTAATCAATTAGGGAATTAATGAGAAGTGGGAAGCACCTAATTATAGTTGTTGACCATTCTTAATTGTTGTCATTAGATTTTATCCAAGTGGGGTAGACTAAACTCACAATACTGACAAAAACCTTAGCATTTGCAAAATTCAGATTAGCATGTGCCCTTTTATATGGCTCAGGTTCATCTTCTTTGTACTAATAGACGCCCCATTTGTTGTCTTTTCTTCAGTTGTGTCTTTTCTTCCTTGTTCCAAGCTACATGGACAACGTGTTCTTCCCAGAAGGTAGGTGACCTTTTCGTTTTTTTAATAATAATTATACTGTTCGGATCAGGTATTTTGATTAATTTTATAGGGTATTTGTAATTATTTCCCACAAACGAACATAGATAAAAATAACTCTTTATATTTAAATTAATATAAAAAAAAAATCACTTCAGAATTATTTAAATTTAATTTGAATGCTGGACCTCAAATAGATAGAAACTAGATGACTTGGCCATGATAAGGAAACACACAACCTATTGTAATCCTCCAGCTAATTCAATAGAGCTTATCCATGCTTATTTAATTTCTTTCTCCTTTTCTTTGTTTTCTTTTTCCTATTCTTTTCCCCACTTCAAAAGTAGAGGGACCATGAATATATACTGAGTTCACTCTTTTGTTCTTAGGTGAAAAGGGTAAAAAGTATATTAATGATGTGTGTCTACACAAACATATATAAGATTATTATGAGAAATAATAACAACGTTTCACCCCAAATAAGTTAGAAATTAGAATCGACTATAGGAATCTTTAATTTTATTTAAATTCATTTCACATTGATAATAAGAAAATCAAATACAAAAAGAAAAAGAAGAACGTATGCTAGTGGTACTTTTTTTTGGGGGGGGGGGGGCGATTATCAATCAGTGTCAGGAGCCCGTGGAGCCCTGATTAATCCCGATGACGCACTGCAGGGCCATTCGGTTGTGGCGCTCTCAACAAAAAAAAATTCAATCATAGAACTCGAACCCGAGACCTCTGGTTAAGGGTAAAACAGTTTCACCACTGCACCACAATCTATGTTGGTGTATGCTAGTGGTATTTATGAATTCTTCCTTCACATTAAAGTCAAAACGTTTAGGTAAATAATTTGTGGAAATTAATTTCACATATCAAACTAGGTTTCGTAGATCATCAAAAAATTGTACAAGAAACAAGATATTGTATGAAAATCGAATTGTTTCCTTGGATGTGTCAATATTAGTCTTAAACAACATATATTAAGAATAAAGACGTGCAATTGCCTTTTCAAATAATGTTTTCTTGTTTAGTGTAAAAAATCAAAATATAATTTCTCACTTAATATTTATTTTACCTTTATTATTAATTATAGTCATTATTTTTCAAAATATTAAATTTATTATATTCAAAAATGGAATATAATTATTATTTTATTTATCGTGTGTATCAAGTAAAAATGGACAGAGGGAGTACTATTTTAAAAAGAAGAAATCCCAAGAAAATAAACTAATATTCATCAAAAGAAAATTTTTGTGAGGAACGACTCTTTAGCTTCCTTTTAAAACTGGTGTACACTTTTTTTTTTCTTTCTTTCTTTCCTATTAGTCAATTTAACAATAATTTATTTGAGAGATATTGTCGATATCCCAAATTTTCAAGTTTCAATCAAATTTATATTTTTGGACTTTTGTCCAGATAAATAATTATAGTTTGCAGTTTAATATTTTCCTTTTTATCATTATATATGTGGAGGACATTTCTTAGACAGTGAAATTTCTCTTCCTTGTCCGTAGATGTAGACATAATTATTCACATAAATAACCGGAAGATATTTACAGTGTACGATCTCTATCTTTTTACTATGAATTTAAGTTATATACATTGGTACTATACAAGATATTTTAATCCGTGTAATTCTCAATTGTGTGTTTCATGTGTTTCAAAATATGTGTCCTACATTATTTTTTAATATGTGTCCTACATTATTTTTTTCTTCACGTTATTCACATAATTTTTTTGGTTCACTGAATGAAAGAAAATCATCTACTTGATCAGATTACTTTTACGATTTGATTGCTGTTATTATCATATTAGTATATGCATTATATCATAAGCATGGTATTTAATTTTTTATAAAATTAATCAGAATTATTGTAAATCTGCTAGCTTATGTCAACGTAACCTTGAAATTTTCTTTTCTTGCTAGCACAGTTGCACCCAAAGAAAAATGCCACAACCATATGTTATTTAATTAATGGAAAAATATCATCCACATGGTCCATGGGTGTCTTAATAGTTAAAAAAACGTGATTAGCATGTTTAAATTTATTGCTAAATTTTGTTAATGGAAGAATATCATGAGGGGTGTCTTAATTAGTAGTTTTAAAAAATCCTAATTAGCACGTTAAGTAATGTTCATTTCCACATTATATTATGGTTTTTTGGTTAAAACATATACATATTTTAGCTGGATATATACTATTAATTGACTGTGCTTTTGGCATAATTCATCTGAGCCGATAAGATTAAATATAGTTTATCATATATTTGGAGGACGACAAAAAGACTCTAGCTAAAGGATTAGATATTCGAATTAAAAAAATAGAGTCATCAAATATCATATACTTATAACTTATCCCTTTGATTTGATAAACAAATCATCAATATATCCCATGTTTGCATTTGATTTTATTTAGGCTTATTCCATATATATATGAATTCATAATTTAAAAATATAATAAATTTAATATTAAAAAATTTAAATAGTAAATTTATAGAGTTCAAATTTTTAATCAGCATATGCCGCGAGACTGCTAATTGACAAGTGGCACTATGTTTCCAAGGTCTTGCAGGCAGTAATTATGATTCTCTTCTACGGATATGTTTTCATTTTATTTAATAAAAGTTTTTTTGTTATATTTATCAAAAGATGATTTGAAGCTCAATGGTTTTTGACCAATTTATTGAAATTCTTATAATGTATGGCCGTCTGTCAAAATAATAGTTTAGTAAATTAGATAAAAAGTAATATATAAAAACAAATATACCTATTTTATACAAATTAGTGTAAAACTTTCCCTAACTTATATTCATGTTGTAAAGACCCATTAAAGAGAATGTTTCTTAAGTTCATCCATTCTCTCTAATGTGAAATTGTTACCTTTCATCTCGCAACATTCTTGATTAAAGAATCTTTGATAAAAACATTAAAAATTATTTCTTCTTTTTTTTGCATCAACGACAAGAAAAAAAAGAAAGGAGATTATCTGCATGTGATCATGAAACTACATAATCTATATGATGTATTAGCATATCTTTACTTGATTCCCCGCCTGAAATTAAGTAAAATGGATCTGCATTGCTCCATTTGTTAGAATGAAAAAGAAAGAAGCAAAATCTGCACGTACGTACTATATTGTTTTCACATATCATGAAAGTGACTTTGTAATCTTGTAATGTAATTCTCATGAATCATGGCTATATATATCCCAATAAAAGGACCACACAACCTTTGGCTTTACTTGTCTTGAGTAATTGTTTCTATATCTAATTTTGTATATTCTCACTACTATATATGTATGTAAAAAGTAGGCAATTAATTTGTCTTGTACTTCCAATAATTGATATTGATCACATGTTTTACTTGGGATGGTGGTTTATTGAGAAAGAGAGAGATATATTAACCAAAAAAAAATAAAAAATACGGGTCAAGCTGGGCTCTTTATCCATCTCTCTTCTTCAAATTATTAGAATATACACTTGCTAATATTTCTTCATTCAAATACTATTCTAGAACACGCTTCTATTATGAATGGTTAAAGTCTTTCCAATTCTTCATTTTTATAATCTTCCCGAATAATAATAAATCACACCTTGTAACTAGAAGCTAGCATTTTGGCTCAGATGTTGGAAATTGGAATCATTATTCAAAATAATGTTATCTATATATATTCAAATTAGTGTCATGAGTGCAATTTCCTGTGCTAATACATATTCTCCAATTGGCACATGTTTCTCGTGCACCTAAGTCTTATTTTCTCTCTCTATATATTTATATTAAAGATGAAAGGCTAACAACAATGAAATAAATTAAAATAGCTTCATTGTTGAGTTTCTAAATAACGTATTATTGAGGTGAGAGGGAACTCAATTGGTTAAGGCCGTCTATCAATTGTGAATTTCATTCCCCTTCCTTCCTCCTACAACCAGATTATAATATGGAGGAAATTTAATTCAGAATCCTATCAATAAATTTGGAATGTACCTTTTCTCTGCATGGTATACTTCCTATATTATTCCCAAATACGTCCTTTATCCAATATAGTCGGAAGGACGGGTAGATTCGTTCTACCAATTCAATTTTCTTACTGATCACTATAATATAATATATACTAGTCAATGCATTGACTATGCACCTCTTTGTCCTAAAATAGGCACCATTTCACAATGATTCAAACTATTGATCAATATTTTAAAATATAAAAATATTATAATGAAAAGAATTATAATTTTTTAAATATTAAATTAATATAATCTAATTTAGCATCAAAGATTGATTCTAGAAAAAGGGAAAAAACATATACTCCCTTGGTACCTCCACCCATATAAAAAATAAACTGATAATTTTACTATACCATCCCTAATTATATTATGTTATATTTTTTTCAATTTGGTGATAATAAGTTATCTAATATAATTGAAAATAATAAAAATACTAATAACAAGAATAAAATAGATAAATCATAATTTTTTTTTGAATATTTTTCAAATTTGACAAGTTAAAAAATGAATATCTATTTTTTGCATAATAAACTAATAAAATTAGACCGAGGAAGTATTTTAGAACAGAGAGTATGTACAATATAAATATTCTTTGTTTGGTCAAAATAAAATAATATTCTTTGTTTCCTTTTATGATCTCACGGCATTCCTACTGTAAAAAAGGAAAAACCTAATTACTCTAGTCAATATTTTTTTAATTATAATTTGCTATGCTAGCTTTAATTATCTTCTCATATTTCTCCATTATATATAGACTGCTCTTTCCCCTTATTTTGCTCACACACACAAATTAAATTTCCCAAATCTACTTATCAAAAGGCTCTAATCATTTCTCTCCACAAAAAATCTACTTAGAAATGGCAGATACATTGAACCAAAACAACATCGTTGTTTCTTCTAACAAGAAGAGATCGTCGGGTTCCGATGAGTGGGACCATCACGACGATTCCTTTTTCGTCACCAAAAAACAATCGAAATCGCTTGTATGGGAGGATCCGGCCGCGGCGTTAGCCAATGCTCGCCACGAATTCGGCGAACACGGAGGTGTTAACATGTCCATCGAGGCCTCCGCCACGTTCACCGTCATGGAACCGGAGACGATGCGCCGCATGTTCTCCGGGGAACTTGGTCCGGACCGTGATTTCTTCATCTACAGCCGCCATTTCAATCCGACGGTGCTCAATCTCGGACGCCTCATGGCGGCGCTTGAGGGAACGGAAGCTGCTTACTGTACGGCTTCCGGCATGTCGGCGATATCATCGGTGTTGCTACAGCTGTGCAGTTCAGGTTGACACCTGCTGCCTTTGCCCATAATTTTCCCCCTTTTTTTCAATAGCTATACATTGGGTTGATTTTTATTTTCGCTCACAAAATTTTAATTTTTTAAAAAATAATTAAATCCACACTCAAATACAAATTAAATATTTTAAATATATATATATATATATATATATATATATATATATATATATATATATATTTCGAAATTTACGAAAACTAGGAGTGAGGGAGTATATTTTTATTCAATTGAATTTGTAAATATTGAATCCAGCTAATAAGCTAGATCGGCGTGTGCAGGTGGACACGTGGTGGCTTCGCAGACGCTGTATGGTGGGACCCATGCGTTGCTCACGCATTTTTTGCCGAGGGCTTGTAACATAACGACGTCGTTTGTGGACATAAGGGATTTGGAAATGGTTAATGAAGCTATAGTTGAAGGGAGAACAAATGTGCTGTATTTTGAGTCAGTGTCGAACCCGACGCTGACGGTGGCTAACGTGCCGGTGTTGAGCAGGATAGCGCATGAAAAAGGTGTGACGGTGGTGGTGGACAACACTTTTGCTCCGATGGTGCTGTCGCCGGCGAAGTTAGGTGCTGATGTTGTTGTTCATAGTATTTCCAAGTACATTAGCGGTGGAGCTGATATCATTGCAGGTTTGATTTTACTCTCTTTTTGTCCTTCCTTTGATTTCAGTGACGTCACACTCGTGCCATTCCTCTGCCTTGAAGTCATCAATATTGTAGTTTTAATTTATGTGGCGATATTTAATTAGTGAAAGAAAATTATAGTTTTTCGACTTTAAAAGAAAATCATTAATTACCAATGAAAAATCAAAATCGAATAATGAATTTTGAAGGCAAGTTTCGAATTCTGGCTCTGTTCTGTTATTTAACTGGACCAGACAAAAATAGAAAAAGGATAGTAGATAATCTCAACGTGATTTATTGTGGTTGTAAATTTCGTTCTTTTAACGAACTTTTGATGAGAACGAATAATACTGCTACAAGTCTACAACTATAGCTTGACTCACAGTAAAATTCCTTAATTATAGGAGTAACTCAAGCTTGTAACAGTGGCATGATAACTTTTATTACCCCTAGCTAATATTGTTATAAAATTTAATTTAATTTACTTTTTTTAGGAATTCAAAGAAGATGGTACTCATTACGCATTAGTTAATATTAATCAAGGCAATTCTAAAATTCTCTCTTTCTTATAATACTTGAAATTATATTAACTTGATGAACTAGTGGTCGTGATAATTGATAGAGTCCATTAATGTAAACATATTTCCACCTTTTATTTTTTTTCCAATTAAGGCTCATCGACACGTAAATAAAGAAGTATTGTGAAAGGTGGTAAACTTCTTTGACATTGTTTGAAAGGTTGGAAAGATTAATTTTAGGGACTGTATTTTAACACGTGCTTAGTTGATTTTTGGTGTCTTTACATTATTGGGTGTTAGTACTCTTTAAACCGACTTTAAAGATAAGATTTCACGTGTTTTCTCAATTGGGATTGCTACCTTGATTTTTTCTTCTTCTTTTATTTCGCTTTTGGTACAAACACGTATAGTACTAGTGTATTTGTGGTCGTAAATTATTTTTAAAAATAAAACAATAAGTTTACGATGACCCGTCCGCCCGAAATACTAGTTCGCAAAAGTTGTGCATGTACCTATGATATAAACTGACATGACATGTACCTACTAGGTGTTGAAGGATGATCACATGTATTTATTTGTGCCTTGTTCGTCAAGAAAAGGGCATGAACAGCCTTAAAATACTATTTCATCTCCCAGAGTTAAAAGCTCCTGTCAACATACATAGGAGGTTCCAAATTGAAAATTTGTGAATTCTTCAACTTATCGTTACAATAATAATTAATTACGTTAATATTCAAATATTTAATAAATTTTGTAATATATAAATTTTAGATAAAGTTATGTGGTTTATATGAACTCACCAACTTTTAAATCTGGTCCTACTTATCAGTAGTTGTCACATTTTTGGCTTGGTTATTTAAAATTTTAAACACGTGGCTTCTGCAAATAGCAAAGTGAACTGATCACCAGAAATGGAGGTCTTCATAATTGTTTTAATCTTGTCTTGTTATATTTTAGCTCTATCCTCATTGGAATATTCCTTCCTATTTTTATATCAGACATTGTAGATTCGGTTGATCTTTGATTGTACGTTATAATATGCATATCTTTTTTTTCAAAAAAGAAATTATTATGACTGGATTCAGATTCTTATAAAAGGTTTATCTTCAATTATTTTTTTTAAATTTGAAGATATTTGGATAAATAACGAGAAAGAAAAATAAGAATAGAGCTTTTGATGTGATTGTAACCTAATACTTTTTAAGTTTAATAGTGTGAAATTTAAAATTATTCTTCAATAATCTTATCCTATCCTATCTTCAATCTATTTTAATAATTAATAGTGATCTTATTGTATTCAAGGTTATTTTATTTCTACTTATTGTGTAGCTATCCTCAAAAGACCATTATTAAATGTATTATGGACTTAAAGACACAGTAAAGAAAGGTGGGGCCGAACATTCTTTTCGTTTATACCAGATACTTTGGGTTTATATTGTACCTATAATCTTGCATGTTAGTGAGTTATTCAATTTCAATATAATAACCTGACCAGCATAATTCATTAAATAATTGTTAAGGTCATAATTAGGATATTGTTTAATTTGGTAAATTTATACAGGTGCTGTTTGTGGGCCAGCAAGTCTTGTGAACTCCATGATGGATCTTCATCAAGGGTCTCTTATGCTATTGGGCCCAACAATGAACCCAAAAGTGGCCTTTGAAATTGCAGAAAGACTTCCTCACTTGGGCCTGAGAATGAAAGAACACTGTAAACGAGCTTTGGAATATGCTACTAGGATGACCAAACTTGGGCTCAAAGTGATCTATCCAGGCCTAGAAGTTCATCCAGATCATGCACTTCTTAAGTCCCTGGCTAATAAAGACTATGGTTATGGGGGAATTCTCTGTGTGGACATGGAAACTGAGGACCGAGCTAACCGTTTGATGAATGTCTTGCAAAACTTTACCCAATTTGGGTTCATGGCTGTGAGTTTGGGTTATTATGAGACCCTCATGTCGTGCTCAGGCTCTAGCACGAGCAGCGAGCTGAACAACGAAGAGAAGGAGTTGGCCGGGATTTCACCTGGATTGGTGCGGATGTCGATCGGGTATAATGGATCGTTGGAACAAAAATGGAGCCAACTTGAGAAGGCATTGTCCAAAATGCAAGAGAAAATGGCCTTTTAGAATCTGAAAAATTGAACTTTGTTATGTTACCTTTCTCAAAAATAAAAAAATATTGTACTTTGTTAAGTTGTTAAGGTGATTTTGTGAAGGGATGGATCCTACTTTTTATGTACCTTCGGCCCATGTTTGTGTTACAAGTATGGTGCTTGCAGTAAAGCATGTTTTAAGCATACCTGTGTGTTGCCTTGAGGTGTCATTTGCAATTGATTTTGCCCCTATTTTATGTTTGTCTCAAATTTATGTCCACCGCAATAAATAAATGTATAAGTTTATATTTTCACATCATAACTTTAGTTTCTGTTAGAAATCAAAATGAAGAGCTACGAAATTTTGGGAATTTTCTGTGTATCATTGCATAATGTATCTGTCCCTATTTATACAAAATACCTAATGAATAAACTATTAAATAAAAATAAAATTCTATACATATTTGTGCTCTTCTTATTGGTCAAATAGATAACAAACTAACTAATTTTGTTTCTATGTACAGGTTTCACTAGACTGAGGTGTATGGCTCAGATTTAATTGATCAAACTATTTTCAATGGCTGTGATACAATCTTGGACATTGAATGACTGTGATGCAATCTTATATATTCAATGGCTTTGATGCACACTTTGGAAATCAATGGTCCTGATGAAATGTGTCCACTATCTTGGACACATAAAAGAAGACTCTGGAAGTCTTCACTCTGGAGCTTTCTGAAGTGTCCGTTCATTTCTGAAGCTGAAGAGTTGTGGTCCTCATTTCCTTCTTCTTCTTCTTTCATTTTTTCTCTTCATCTTCATCTTGCTTCAGAGATGGATGTATGCCAACATCCCCCCTCAAGTTGGGGGGGAAAAGTCATAACACCCAACTTGGTCATTAGCTCACGGTGAGAAGCCCTAGAGAGAGGCTTGGTAAATAGATCTGCAAGCTGATGGTGAGAGGGAACAAAATGGAGCGAAATCAGACCGGAGAGAAACTGTTGACGCACGAAGCGACAATCCAAATCAACGTGTTTCGTGCGTTCGTGGAAGACAGGATTCCGAGCGATATGAATAGCTGTCTAGCTATCGGAATGAAGTGGAATAGGAAGAGAAGGAGGAGAGGAGAGGTCATCCAGGAGGCGCACTAACCAGGTAAGCTCCGCTGTAACTCGTCGCATCGATCTATACTCTGCTTCGGCAGAAGAGAGGGAAATAGACATCTATTTCTTTGATTTCCAAGAAATAGGAGCACCTCCTAGTGTAATAAAGAAACCACTAACTGATCTCCGACTGTCCTTGCAGGAAGCCCAGTCGGCGTCGCAAAAAGCAAGTAGATCAAAAGAAGGTGTAGATGATAGAAGAATACCTTGGCCTGGATCTTCTCTAAGATAATGAAGCACCCTCTGAGCAGCGGAGAAATGTGAAAGACAAGGCCGCTGCATGTATTGACTAAGACACAGAACTGCATAGGAGAGATCAGGTCTGGTATGAGTCAAATAGTTTAATTTTCCAACTAAATGCCAATATTCAGTGGGGTTGTCCAGTAAAGGGCCATCATCAGCTTGCAACTTCATATAAGGGTCAAGAGGTGAGGTTACACTTGAACCAGTACAGTCAAAATCCTTAAGAAGATTCATAGTAAATTGTCGTTGACTGATGATGAAACCCGAGGCTTCCCTGATGATTTCCATACCCAGGAAATAGTTGATATCACCCAACATTTTGACTTTAAATTCAGCATTAAGAAAATGAGTAACATCAAGGATTTCGGAAATAGCATCACCTGTGAGTAAAATGTCATTCACATAGACTGCAATAATGGAAATAAGACCACCAGTAGTCTTGAAAAACAAAGAATAGTCATTTAAAGAACTAGTATATCCTTTGAAACTCAAAGCCCCAGCAAGCCTAGCATACAACTGTCGAGATGCTTGTTTAAGACCATACAGAGACTTCTTGAGAAGGCAAACATGCCTAGGTGAAGGAGGTTTCAAACCTGCTGGGAATCTCATATATACCTCCTCTTGTAATTCTCCATGTAGAAAAGCATTATTGACATCAAGTTGAGACACTCTCCAACCCTTCTTTATAGCAACTGTGAGTAGACATCTAATAGTGGTCATTTTCACCACTGGGGAAAAGGTTTCAGTAAAATCTACTCCTTCTTGTTGAACATCCCCCCTTACTACCAACCTGGCTTTCAGTCTTTCTATGGAACCATCTGATTTATGTTTCACTTTAAATACCTATTTACAGGGCAAAGATTTCTTTCCTGCAGGCAATTCCATTACTAACCATGTCTTATTGTCTTGTAGGGCTTGAATTTCATCTTCCATTGCTTTGATCCAACTAGGGTGTTGGCTTGCCTCAGCATAACTTGTAGGCTCTGAAATTTGTGAAAAAGATTGAAGGAGAGTCTGGTTGGAAAGAGATAGAGAAGCAAAGGAGAAAAAGGTTGGTGTTGTGGGATGAATGAAGCAAGAACTTGTAACATCAGTCAACTGGATGCTGTTGCAGATGAAGTCTTGAAGGTAAGCAGGTGCCTATTTAATTCTGGTTGATTGTCTAGTTGAAATAGGGTGAATTATAGCATTGGATGGTTGAAGGTCATGAATAGTAGAAGGTGAGCCAGAAGATGCATTATGAGGAGAGAGTTGAGAAGTAGATAGTGAATCTGAGGAAAAACTAGGAGTATTGGGTGAGGGTGTGAGTGAGGGTGGTGATGTAACAGGTGGTGAGACAGAGATAGGTTGTGGTGACTCAGTAGCAAGGTCAAAAAGTGGAAAAAGAGTCCCACTTGAATTAGGGACTTTGGCAAAAGGGTAGTACTCTTCATGAAACTTTACATTCCTAAAAACAAACACTTTTCTGGTTTCCATATCCAGAACTTTATATCCTTTTTGAGTCTGAGAATATCCCAAAAAACACATGTTTTAGCTCTAGGTTGGAATTTGTCTCTGTTTTGTGCTAGACTGAAAACAAAACATAAACATCCAAAACACTTAAAATTGTTGTAGGATGGTGCTCTACTGAAAAGAACTTGATATGGGGATTTGTTCATCAAGACCTTAGTAGGCAATCTGTTAATGATATGAGTGGCAGTGAGTATACACTCACCCCAGTATTGAATAGGAACTCTAGACTGGAAATATAACCCTCTTGCCATTTCCAAAAGATGTCTATGCTTCCTCTCAACAATTCCATTTTGTTGAGGTGTTGCTACACAAGATGTCTCATGAATGATCCCTGTTGATTTGAGATAAGCAGACTCCAGTGATCCTTTTCCAAGCTCTAGGGCATTATCTGATCTTATCCTTTTAACTTTTACTTCAAATTGTCTTTCCACCATTGACAAGAAATCCTTGAGAACTGAAAATGCATTGGATTTAGTTTTCAGGAGAAAAATCCATGTCCCCCTGCTATAGTCATCCACTATGGTTAAAAAATAGGAATAATCATTGTAAGTAGCTTCCTTAAAAGGACCCCAAGTGTCAATGTGAATTAATTCAAATATTCTTGGTGTTTTGATGAAACTCAATGGGAAAGGTAATCTACTTTGTCTACCTTGAGGACATATAGGACACACATAATTTGAGCAAGAAGGAAATTGAATGAAACTTAAATTCTTCATTGCTGGAAAAGGCAGGTGCCCTAGTCTGATGTGCCACAATCTTACATTAGAAATAGTGTTTGCATGCACACCAACAGAAGAAGTATTACATTCTGTATTGGACACTAATATAGAACTAGGAACAATTTTGGTAGCTACTCCCTTTGAAACTGAAACTACTTCCCTAGGAACTGTGGAGTTTCCTCCTTTTTGAATAGAAAAGACTTCCTTGACTTGGCTTGGCTCTAATTTAGTAGGCTTGAGTAGATAGAGTCCATCCCCTACTTCACCAAAAACTTGTTCCTTCCTCAGGAAATGGTCCTGTAACATACATCCAGCAAGAGTGAATAAAAGATCACATTGATGTTGCACACATAATCTATGAACTGACAGTAAGTTGTATTTAAATTCTCGGACAAGCAAGACATTGTTCAGAGTCAGATTAGGAAGAACAGAAACACTTCCTATATGTGTGACAGAAATTCTAAAAGAATTGGGCAAACTTATATTCAATGGTGCAGGCAAGAGCTTAAGAGTTAGAAAGGAATTAGGATTAAAACACATATGTTCTGAGCCCCTGAATCAATGATCCAGGTGCTAGTGTTATATACTGCAAATTATGAACCTGAATATTTTAGAATAGTACCAGCCATGGCATTGGCATTGAGAGCTGAACCTGATGAATTTGATTGACTGAGTTTCATTTCCTTTAGTACTTGTTGTACTATTTCATTATATTGTTCTTTGCTAAATTGGTTTCCTTGGTTAGTGGTGAATTGACTTGATTGAGCAGTAGGTGTGGGGCTCATGTCCTCAGCTTCTTCATTTCCTATAGCAGCATTTCCTCTGATATTATGTCCATACTCTTTGGACTTGGTGAATTGAAAATCTTCAGGGAAACCATGAAGTCTGAAGCAGTCATCATGTACATGTCCTGTCTTCTTACAGTAAGTACAAGAAACATTAGAGTTGTATTTTGCTCTCCTCTGTTTGAACCTCTGGCTAACTCCTCCTCTTGTAGGTTTAACAGCACTATGTCCATTGAAATGAAGATTGTTTCCTTCCTTGTTAATCTGATTATCAGGTTTTTAGTTTTCCCTCATTTCCCCAGAAACCATAAAGGAACCAGAATCAGCTGGGTTGCTGAAAGCAGTAACACTAGCCTCTCTTTGATTTTCATCTTGAAGTAGCAAAGAATAAGCAACATCCATTGATGGTAATGGATTCATCATGATAATAGTACTCCTAGCTTGAGCATAGGCATCATTGAGGCCCATAAGAAAGCGAATTAACTTTTGATCTTCTAGTGACTTTATTAGCTTAGCCTTACCATCACATACACAGACACAGGTGCAATGTGAAACAGGGTTAAGAGAATCTAGCTGATCCCATATCCTTTTAAGCTTGGTAAAATACCCAGCTATGTTGTTGTTACCTTGCACCGCAGTTGATAATTCCTTCTGAAGTTGATAGAGTTTAGTTCCATCTAGCTTTCCAAATCTTTGTTCCAAACTATCCCATAGCTCTTTAGTTGTTTTCGAATAGATAACACTATCTCTAATATCTAGAGATAGTGCATTCAAAAGCCATGCTATTATCATATCATTTACACAGCTCCATTGTTCATAATCTCTAGATGTTGGTTCTGGTGCTTTAATGCAACCATTAATGAATCCTAACTTTTTCTTTGCAGACAAGGCGATGAAGATTGATCTTCTCCATCATGGAAAGCCTCTTCCATCAAATATAGAGTGAATGAGATTCATTCCAGGAGAATCTGAAGGATTGAGATGATATGGGTGGCTTACATCATAAGTCACCATGGTGTTATTGGCTGTATCAGCTACTGATGGAGCATTGTCACCCATTTCTGCTCAGCCTTTAGTGGGCAAAATGAATCTGAGACAATGGTAATAAAGACGGTGACACAGAAATTTAGAGATGGATCGAGATTAATGCTCTGATACCATGTTAGAAATCAAAATGAAGAGCTACGAAATTTTGGGAATTTTCTGTGTATCATTGCATAATATATCTGTCCCTATTTATACAAAATACCTAATGAATAAACTATTAAATAAAAATAAAATTCTATACATATTTGTGCTCTTCTTATTGGTCAAATAGATAACAAACCAACTAATTTTGTTTCTATGTACAGGTTTCACTAGACTGAGGTGTATGGCTCAGATTTAATTGATCAAACTATTTTCAATGGCTGTGATACAATCTTGGACATTGAATGGCTGTGATGCAATCTCATATATTCAATGGCTTTGATGCACACTTTGGAAATCAATGGTCCTGATGAAATGTGTCCACTATCTTGGACACATAAAAGAAGACTCTGGAAGTCTTCACTCTGGAGCTTTCTGAAGTGTCCGTTCATTTCTGAAGCTGAAGAGTTGTGGTCCTCATTTCCTTCTTCTTCTTCTTTCATTTTTTCTCTTCATCTTCATCTTGCTTCAGAGATGGCTGTATGCCAACAGTTTCTTAATAACTTATGTTTCACTAGGCATAAGTTATGATTATTAAAAAAAAGGTGCAATTTTATGTACCTTGAGTCCTATTGCCAATGGGTCTTCAATATTGTGGTTAATATAATCGAGTATACCAGTATGTCAGAAACAACTTATCCACTTCGCACAAGATAGAAATAGGGTGTAGATACATGCCACCTTCGGATCCCTTTTACGAGATCACATTGGACATGTCATTGCTGTGTGACAAACTTTGCTTAAGAGTACTTGTATACGAAATAGACATGTTACAATAATTCACATCAAAATATCTTCATGTCATAATCCCTAAAAAGAATTCGTCTATAAATCTAAAAATATTGATTAACGTCACAATCACTTGTAGTCATTTTTGCAAATGATACAAAGAATTCAAATGAATGATTAACTTTGGAAATACATTTTTGAAGGTTAAATTGTTGCTGAGTTATTCTTTTATGAAATATTTATTAAATCCTTATTCTTCTTAATTTAAATAGTGAGAATTATTATTGCATAAAATCAAAATTTGATAGATGTCTAGGTTCTTAAAAAGAAACTAATTTACCGACAAATGTCCTCCTTTGGACTCCAACTGCATTGTCCCAACTGGGCCATCACGAGAAAGCCCAGTGGCGGAGAACCAGTCCAAGCCCAATGGGCTTCGGTAATGCGACTATAAACCCTAGCTATAAAAAGATTAGCAGAAGAAGGAACAGCAGAGCAGAGAAGAAGATTGAAGATTGAAGATTGTTGGTAAGAGGCAGAGAAAATGCAAATCTTTGTGAAAACTCTGACTGGTAAAACCATAACCCTAGAGGTTGAATCCAGTGACACTATTGACAATGTTAAGGCTAAGATTCAAGACAAGGAAGGTTTGTTTTGTACTCTCTCTCTATACTAAATTTAAAATACACTCATGTTTATCGCATAATGATTTGTTGTATGTGATTTTTGGTGTTATAGGAATTCCTCCTGACCAGCAAAGGCTGATTTTTGCTGGTAAGCAGCTTGAAGATGGCCGCACTCTTGCTGACTATAACATCCAGAAAGGTATAAAATTCAATTTATTGGTCTATATGTATTTGCAAGTGCTATTGTTAAAAGATTCAGTCTTTCTCCTGGTTGTTGATATTATGCTTGTGTATTTAGGTAAAAATTGATGCCTTTTTTTGGCTATTGTTAATTTAGCTAAAAGTTGATGTTTTTTTTTATGGGATACTGAGTTTGGATGTGAAAAATTGCAGAGTCGACTTTGCATTTGGTGCTGAGGCTTCGTGGAGGAATTATTGAACCTTCATTGATGGCTTTGGCTAGGAAGTACAATCAGGAAAAGATGATTTGCCGCAAGTAAGTCCTTCATGGAACTAATGTTGATATGTGTTACCGCAGTTTTTTTGATACTACTAATATGCTATTTTGTTAAAGCTGATATAATAGAGAATTACTTTGTTCTGAATTGGAACATTATCAGTGTAGAGTTGCGCACATTGAAACACCCTGAAAACTTTAAACAGTTTCAAGCTCTGTAGAGTTTCCAGAAACTAGGTGGTCTATACAATGTGTATTTACTGCCTTTTTTTTCTGAATGTCTCTCCCTCCTATTTACTAGTTATCGTGAGTCTCTATTATATGGTTGAACATGTCCCTTAAAGAACCTTTTTTTTTCTGACTCGTGAATGTCTTGGGGTAGTGACTAATTCACCTCCGGCCAGAGGTCCCGATTGCACCGAGCACTGGGCTCAACCTCACTTGTTGAATTCTGCTTACTTTTCTCACATAAAATCCTTGAGTATTGCTACCATTTAAGATGACAAATCCTAGGTCCACATGCCACTTTATGTTAATGAGCACTACAGTCGTTGTTGAGGAACTTCTCTTTAGTCATATGGAGCCTGCATTTATAATTAATAGGATCAGTGACTTGGGTGGGTGTTACCTAGTACTGTAGTAGTAGTGAATCATTGTGGTCTCCACTTTCAACTTACATTTTCATTTCTATTACTTCTTATTTTTAGGGCATCCATGGTCCCCTCAGCCTTGGAAATCATCAACTATATGTTCTCTGAATAACACATCATAGCAATTAACAGCTCCACCTAGTCTTTTCAAGGTTACTGGATATTTATATGTGCTCTTAAAGTTTGGGTTTTGGTTTGGTACTAAGTTTTGGTTATTGAGCTCCTTGTCAATTCTGATAGAACATTGAAGTATTTTCTACAACTGTAGCCATGTCTCATGTAGTTATAACCATGAAATATTTCACCATTTTACATTGTTATTTCAAACATTCAATGGTCTAAGTTGGACGAACAAAATTAAGTAGACAGGATGTACTTGCAGATGTGTTAGCTGTTTTTGTGTGATGCATGTTTGTTTCTAATTATTCCTTTATTTCTAAAGGTGCTATGCTCGCCTGCATCCCCGTGCTGTCAACTGCCGCAAGAAGAAGTGTGGGCACAGTAACCAGGTTCATTTCATCACTCTTCAAGGCACGTTATATAACTCTCATATGTTCACTTCTGACTAACTTTTATCATTTATTTGGTTTTGCAGTTGAGGCCTAAGAAGAAGATCAAGTAGATGGTGAATTTGAATTCCTGTCAACATGTAGTTGCTGATGTTGAGATCCTTGAGAAACTGATTATTAGATATATCGTTGTGTTGCCTGTTCAATTTTATCCTAAAAACATTGCTGAATTTGTGTTTGAGCAATATCAAAGATTTTGAGCTGTTTTGAGTATTTTCCTCTGATTTATTTTCTGAAGTGAGCCAAGAACATCAACTATGGTTACGCAAGACATGAAATAGATATTCCGTTTGATGTCCTAATCGTAATCACAAGCAAAATCAAAATGCTTATTGCAGCTCAATAAGCATTTTTGATCATTCACCTTTTCCGTTTCCTATTCCATTTGCTTCATTATTGTTTGACATTTTTCAGATCCCCTTGTCTAACTGCATGGGATGTGTTGTATTTTTTGAACATTCACCTTTAAAAACATTCGTTCAATGGTTTCATTAAATATAACAACTTAATTTGAGTAACTTGCTGACTGCTTGGTTGCCTTACCAGTAGTTATGTGTACAGAGTTGACACATAGGAAAGAAAATTTTTATTTGCCAAAATTTTTAATTTAAATGACAACTTAATGTGGGTGTCATGTGTTTTAAAACATATTAATACGCATAGGCTGTCACATACGTTTTGCATATATTGCTTGTCCAGACGTTTATGTTCGATTTCACCTGAGGTAAGTAACCAAACATTCACCATAGGTGCATACTTTCTTGTCCCAGCTCAAGTACATTATACATAATGTTTGTTTTGGTGTTTGTCTGTTACATGAACTGAATGGTAATATAATATTACTGCTTTCATTTTGTTTGAGCTAAATTACATCCACACTTTCCATTGATTGAGCCAAAAAGTGCACATACAATTGTCTTATATATCGCACATCACTTATCTTTCCCATTTTCTATCTAGGACAGTTTCTTTCTACACCTCTTTTCTTAGTAAGTCTGCCAAGCTAAACGATTGTCAATATCATCCGTGCTTATCTAATATTACCTATAGTATATGATATCTTGAATCCGAGGATCAAATATCTCTCTCTGAAGAATGTAATATATACCCCTATCTTCGAGCATGCAGTACTTATGAGTTATGAATATGAACATATCATGAGTTTTTCTTCCATATGAACACGTTAGGTAAAAGGAGTGACCGAGATAGACTTAAAAAGTCGTGGGGAGTGGTGAATAGACAATATATGACACACCTAAGCTTACCTAGGATATAACCCTATAAAAGAAAATATGAAGACTATAGTAGAATGTTAGCAGGTAGTCAAACGTTTTTTTTCTAGTTCCCTCATTATTATTATTATTATTACTCTCGTAATATTTTACTCTTCGATTTAAGTATTACCCATTGTTTCCTCTGCTGCCATTACTGTATTATTTGTTGCTTGCTACTTGTCTCTACTTAATTGTTTTCATCATTGACTTTTTCGCTACTTTCTTTGCTTTACATATGTGATTTTTGATGCTTTGCTTGAGCCGAGGAGGGTAAGGCTGCATACATACCACTCTCCCCATAGCCTCCTTTGTGGGATTACGCTGGGCATGTTGTTGTGTGAGCTTTGCTTCAATGGAATTTGAGTAGTGTAAGATCATTGCATTGCAGAAAATTTTCCCGAATTGGCTTAACTTAGTTGGAGTTTTACTGATTTCATTATAAGCTTCCTGTTTAGTGCAGAGGTTTTTTGACCTATCTGTTTAGGTTGGTTAAACCACCTTTAATTTAGTAGATAAAGTATGAGTTTTAGCAGTACCTATTAAGAAATGATGTAATGGATTCCACTATATATGATTGTTTACATCTCATTATTTATCATCATTTTAGACTCTCACTGACAAAATGGTTCTGTAACAGCCAGCACTAAAATTCCCACAATGGTGATGTACAACCAGAATTATCAAGAAACGTTCTTGACCCAAAGTTGTATTCCTTTTCAATTTCCGATAGGCCATCAACTATTTGTGCCATGTCTAAAATATCAGATTCTGGTCCCAAGTAGTCAATTCCCCTGCTGTCTTCACTAAAAGGTAACACAAATTCAGGGCTGCAATTTTCTGGTACAAAATCATCTTCTTTCACCTCTGTTTCTGACTTAATGCCATCTTTCTCAATCTCTTCATTCTCACCCTTTTCCCTTAATTTTCCAAGTCTCTGCAACTGTAAACATAAAGACTATTCTAGTATTAGCTAGCTTTTCTAGCGATTCATATGCGAAAATTCAAAAAATAATAATACTAGAATGTCCATTTAAACTTGTGATCTAAAGTAGCTGTTGAAAAGAAAAAGAAACTACATATATATATACAAGGTATAGTAATACTTTTAGGGATCGTTTGGTTGTTGGTTAGGAAGTGAGTTGTTCATGTATTAAAACCAACGTAACTAGTACCATGTTTGATAGCATTTTAGTTATGAATAAAATTCAGCACACCAAGTATTGTGTTCGGTTATTAGTTTACAATCCCACATAATATCTAATATATGTATAATTGTGAGGGAAATTATAAATTATTTATGCAATATAAAAGATGAAACATGTAATACTAGGTCACATGGATAACTAAACACTACGTAACTAATCCTTATTTTACTAATACCTATGTAACTCAAACTAGCAACCATACGACCCGTTAATGGTGTGAGGGAAAAACTGATTGTGCTTGGCCTAAGATGGACAATATCACACCATGTTAAGAGAACCTTTAATTGGATTGTTTTTGTTGAGAATATAATTAAGTAAAATTATGTTCTCTCTAACAAGTTAAGCTTTTTATGAGATGCTCACACAATTCAACACTTTCAGCTCAACAAAATCTTCCCTTGTCTGCGTTAATTCAATTGAAGACTAAAGGAAAAAGGACAACAAAGTAAATGAAAATTACCTGGATGAGCAAGGATTCATGCTCTTTCTTGAGTAATTCATACTTGGAAGCCAAGTTGTCATAACTGATTTGAAGCATTCTATACTCCAATTCAAGTTGCTTGGATTTGGATCTAGCTCTCTTGTTCTGAAACCATATAGCTACTTGTCTTGGCTGCAGGCCAAGCCTTTTAGCCAATTGCTGTTTTGTCCTCAGTTCAGGCCTCGACTCTGTCTCAAACATGTTTTCTAATGACTTAATCTGCTCATCATTGAACCTTCTTCTCATGTTTTCGTTGCACTTCTTAATACTACTTGACATAGATTCACCCCAAATCTCCATTTTCCTCTCTTTTCTATTGTGGTTTTAATTAATTTCTAGGTTGCACCATTCATAATGAGATGGATGCTTATTAAATAAAAATATATATATACGAGTGTGTGGGCCGTTAGATGTTTTATAGTAATGACAAAATAAAGACTAGGTGTCTATCTTTGATGTGTTAATGTATAGTATCTCCCTATATGGTACACTTGTTGTTAATCTCTTTCTTTTTATCCTCTTAACATAATAACACTTGAGAATAAAAAGAGATGGATTTTTGTATATTAGGTGAATTGAATCTCCAGGATGTAATAGTATGCATATTTTTAGAATGGATAAGGATACTCTGAATAGTAAGTTAAAACAGAAATAGTAACTTTAACCTTTTTAAGGTACTATTTCTCTTTTTACCTTTTCATAGTTCTTCTAGTTTTAAACAGTTGATAAAACATACTTTTCATGTATGTAGTATGATGATGACACTGACAAGTCTTGGTTAATGTGGATTTTCTTTAACACTCTCTACTTGGGATCAAGTTATACAATTCTTATAATCAGAAGGCCTAATCCTATTTTTATCTATATATGTTGCACCCATTTTTGAAAAATGTATTATTTTGTTGAAAGGTCCAACACACACGTAGGATATAAATTAGAAATGATGAGTCTAGTTGAAGATGGGAAGACCATATTTGACACATTCTATAAAGTGATTAGAAAATGAAAGTGCTGTGGATAATTGCGTGGGACATAAGCAAAGATATTCTGTCCCAAAACCAATGGTGTAAGGCCACTTTACAATTGTATTAACACGTAAACCTACTTACGTGGTCTTATCAATTTGTTTTTAAGTTATAATATTCCAACTTTGCTTTTTCATACGTTCCATTTTCTTTGGGTGAACTAATCTTTCATAAAAGTAAATAAATAAGAGCTCGTTTGGATGGACTTATAAGTTGATTTTCTAAACGAACTTATAAGTTGGTCAAACTAATTTATAAATCTTTTTTTAGCTAGCTTATTGTGGTGTTTGCCTAATATTAATTTAAAGCTATTTTCTTTGACTATGGAAATTATTTTTATATCCCTTATATTTTAATTAAATTCCCAACTATCCTTTTTATTCTTTTAACCCTAAAATTCACATTATTTTTAAGCATTTTTATCCAAACACTCAACTATTTATTTATAAAAATAACTTTCAACATTTTAAAATTCTAAAAATACTTTATACATAAAAATTATTTTTTTAAGTCATTCAAACGGGCTCTAAATCTTTCAGATATCTAATAAGACTTTCTAGTGTGAATCCCGTGTGTTGTTGCTTTTAGTTATTTCTACTCATCATCATTTGTAATTGAACATCAATTTGTGAAGAGACAGATGTTCAAATTAGAGTGAACAAATTAAAGAGTTTTGTTGTTTTCTACACTATTGAATACTCATTTTGTTGGATGACATGGATTGGACATTAGTGTTTTTCTCCTTTTCAAATATTATGTAATCAGGACGCAATTATAAGGGGTAAGGGTTTATTCGAAATTTCTTCCCAAGTTAATAGACAATTTTTTTAAAAAAATATTTAAAGATGCGTATCTATGGTTGAGTTATGTTGTGAGCTAATAGAATAGCATTCCTAATAAACGTATAACAGTTTGGGAAACTTAGAAGATTAAAGATTTCATGTTTATAGGTAGAGATCTCTAAAATTAATTGTATTTAAATATATTATTAAATCCTAAAAATTATGTGTAGGTAAAGGTTTCACAGTAGGCTTCTTTTTGTCTCTCATGTGTTTTTTTGAATTAAAAAAATTACAATTAATTTAATTTTGTAATTGCTTTAGGTTTGGTTATATAATTTAGGTAAGTATTCATAATATTTAACACTTCTAAATAAATTAAAATTTTATCTTATATATATAAAAAAATTCTATAATCCTATTTAAATAATATTTTGGATTAAATTTTACAAGAAACGTAACTTCTTCAATTTCTTTTTTTTTTCTTATTTTGATTTTGATTAAAGTTGCATTCATTATTATCATCTTTTTAGTCTTTCTTTATTTCTTTTAGTTAATAGTTTTAAAGATTGTATATGAATTATACATGATTAGTAATTGACAATGAATTCTCCTCTTTTGATAATTTCTCGTGTTTCTCTTTCAATTAATTTTTTTAATCAATAAATTGGATGAAACAAGTATGGTATCGCAGAATGAAGTAGCCAAAAACAATTAACAATTTATCCCTTTTTTTTCTTTCTTTGTTTAATTGTGACTTAGAGCTCGTTTGAATTGACTTATAAGTTGCTTAAAGTTGTTTTTGGTTTTTTTGAGTGTTTGACTGACCAACTTAAAATCAATTTGTACTTAAAATAAGCCCCCCAAAATAATTGAGTCTATTTGACTTAGCTTATTTAAAGCAGCTTATAAACTGAAAACAACTTATAAGCAAGAAAAAAATAAATTGAAGTATCCAACTTATTTTTTTTTAGCCTATAAGCTGCTTAAAAAAAGTTAAGCCAAATAGGTACTTAGTTTTGATCATGTCATTTAACTATATTTTGGTATAGTATTCATTAGTATTATAGTTGAATTTTTACTTAAATTTATTTGTTAAATTAGAAATACAAGGTTATAGTTAATTAGTGTTGAATCTTGATATCAAGAGCTTTTATTTGAATAATGAACCGAATTTTTATTTGAATGTGAACCTAAAAATTTAGGTTTATAATTGACTCTATCAATTTGGGATTTACTAATTAAATTTGAAGGTGGATCAAGTACGTTATTCGTTGTGAATCGAGTTTAATATATATGTTTTTGTTATGTATATTCTTTATTAATTTGCTCTATATATACATGCCATGCACATCTATCTATCTATATATTATTAAAAGCATGAAGATCTTTAGAGAGACGTGCGAGAGTGGAGGAGAGAGGGGAGGGAGGAAGGGAGGGAGAGTGAGGAGAGATTTGCTATAAAATCCTAACTATAGCTGCAAATTATAACTCTTTTAAACTATAGTTATGTATAGTCAACACATATCACATAATTACTTCCTCTATAATTTTTCCAATAACTAATTCATACACGTTCAAAATATATTGAATTCAATCGTTGTATTATTATTATAACATTCATTTTCATTATTTGAACAAGTTATGCATTTAGTATTAGGTTAGTAGATTTTTTAAAAGGTTCTTCTTCTTATCGTTTTATATTAATTGACGTAATGCAAGCGTGCAAATTACGTAGTTTAAACTTGCATGTATATATACATATAAATCATATACTAAATATCTGATAGGGGATTGGGGTGTGAGTTTTAAAGAATCGTGTAACTTTTTAATAGATCATATATATAAATTAAAAAATTCATAAAATATATAAAAACTATTACAAGGGAATCCAATAATAAAAGTAAGCTCTCAATTAAGTGATTGTTGCCCTCCTCTTGATTAGGAATAAGAGGAAAAGGTAGAAATATTGAAGTAAGATTCGGACATGTGTATTATTTTTGTGATGAATTGTGCATTAGAGAGATTTATGGAGGAGGTAGTTGCCAAATATGTATGTCACAATTTTATCCTCTTTCTACCCAATATTTCAATTGGTCCCCACTCTTTCATGTTGTTCTCTAAAATTCAGACACCATTATGAAGAACTACATTTTCCTATTTATCAAACTTATTGTTTTTCCTTATTTTTACCATTCCTCTCTAAAATCTTTACATAGTATAGCTAGTTGAATAGTTCCATAATTTGGTAAAGGAGAAAGTTTAGGCAGGTTAACAATCAACGTAATGGTATTTTTTTCATTCCACTTTGCGCACATTTCGGCTATTTTATCAGATATATGTGATTACTAAAAAACAACAAAAGATAAAAATATAAAATATCAACTCCAAACGTTGGTCGCAAAATGCATGATCGCTTTTCGATGTGAAAATAACCCCAGGAGGTTGCAAAAGAAGGCCTCATGAGGTTGATTTATTTCTTTTTAAATAATTATTATTTTGAAAAAGAAAAATGACCTCACGAGGTTGGTGTTTTGAATTAATTTTTTTTATTTGAAAAAGATAAACTTAGGTCCCTGAGGTTGGTTTCAAAATTACACAAATATAAAATGCACAATCGAGATTCGATCCCTCCTCTTGAGATCGATTTTGAAAGGTTTTTTAGTAGTGTGCTACCTTCTGCCCGACATTGGTATCGGCCTACCAAAGCTTAGACATATAAAATCGAAATCACCTAACATAAACGTGGTTTAACTTTAAGAAAATTTCAAAATACTGCACATTAGTTAGATAATATGAAAGACTCCTATAGTCGGACTAAACTTGCTTGGGCACTTTGATGTATAAGCCAAGACCAAGTAGACAATTTGTATCAAAGGACGTTATGATTGGGTCAAGCCCACCAAGTATTATTCTGGACCAACTCCATGCTTCCCCTATATAAGTTGCTGGGTTTGTCGCTCCATTTTGCAAATTTGGACTTAATATAACATATCTATGTAAGTTTCGGTATCATCATTTCCATCCTTTCGGCCCACAATTACCATGCAAAAGAAAAGTATGAATTGAGTCATGAAATATCATCATTGAAAGGCTTAGCTTAAGTATTAGAGTGAAAAAGGAATTCCACTCAACCAATCAAAGGTCACAGTCCTTAAAATGGTAATTATAGATGTTAAAAGAGTAGGTCGGGTTAAATTTGAGTAAGTTAAAATCAATTAATTGGCTGGTCATTAACAATTTTATTGGGTTGAGATGAGCTTGATCAAGATGGGTAATATTGGGTTATAAACTAACTCGTTCAACTCTACCCAAGTTTTCATTTTTTCTCTCATATTAATCAATTTGGATTACATATTTATAGCATGTTTGTTAAATTTCTAAAATCAGCTTATTTTGAATTTTTATTTTCTTAAAAAAAATATCTTTTAATGAGAAACAGTTTGTGTTTGGTCAAAAAGTTCTAAAAATACAATTTTAAGGAGTAATTAGTGTATTATGAAAAGCTAGATTAAACAAAAAAGAAAAGTAATAAAGTGATCGTGTTCCAACGAGGAATATCATTATCTCTGAGTACGTACGAAAATGCTAGTGAAGCCAAAAGCTAATGCAAGTAAAAGGTTGACACTGTTAGTCCATTTTTGGTTGAAATGTTGGAGGGAATTGACTCTTGTATCTTCTTGGAAAAGAATCAAGAGCATTCATTCATTATAACTTTTACTAGAATCTTTTGTATTTTTATATCAATTCATAATATTTTTGTTAATATAAGGACGAAAAAAAACAAACACAAATCAATGTGTCGTGGTAGAGTTGTGTTTACCAAATCAAAGACTTGGATCTTAAATTTTTTTATCTTAGATTTTTCTCATTTGTTACATAATGCAAACGAATCTTTCTATCCCCCCACTTTGTAATATAATTTAATTATTATAATAAGTGAAATCTTGGGTAGTGAAAAAGCATGCATCAAAAAGGACTCCACCTTTTTCTCTACTTTCCCAACTACTCCCATGCACCATTTTTTCCCAAGGGTATTCCCTGAATGATTAAAAACGTCCAAAATTAATTAATTTTTTAATTTGTAACAAAGCACTCAAATGTTGATTTTTGTATTTTTAACTAACGCAGAGGGAGTATTAAACAACTTCTTCTAGTTACTCTGGAAATCAAGTCGCTTTTGTTAAAAAAATACTTTATCTTTTAATGTGAAACTTTTTAAATCAAATTCGGATTTAATCAAGTTAATTATATTATTATTTTTTAAAAATAATAATTATTTTGAACAAGTTATTTCTAATAAGCATGATAACTAAAATGAACTGTGGGAGTAGTTTGCATTTGAAATAATTCAAATTTGGATTCTTTAGACATATAAAGCTAGTTATATACACATACATATGAAAGAGGAGATCTAGTAGCTAGCTAGCTAGTAGTTGCAATTTGCAAAGAATAAGGGGGGAAATTAAGGCAGAGTTTGTGTATAATCTGAGCTGGTAGGTCACAATAAATAAATGAAATGGAAATATAGGAGACATGAAGTCAAAAAGTAGCATTGTCAATTCATGATTTTCATGTAGTAGTAGCAGCTCAATAAGTAATTAATGAATGTATATACTGCTAAAATAAATTCAAGTATTAATTGCTGCAGGGTATAGTGAAAATCAGTGCAGCACCTCGAGTCAATGAAGAAAAAAAAAATACAATTCTATTCAAATCGTGAAAAAGAGAAAAAGTAATTTCATGCTTTTTTATTTCTTTTATTAGGGACAAACCCTACTTTTTTTAAAATTAAATATAAAAATTGTCGACCGTCTTATCTTTGATCAGTTCTTCAGCCTCTTTGAAAAAATTTCAGTATCAAGTCAAGTCACATGTACGACGGGATAATAGTTTATATTTTTTTCTTTTAATGTCAAACACATCTTTTCATTTTTAGAAATTACCCTTTCGAATAGCATTAATTGGTAAGTTTCTCTAGAATGTATAAAAACAATAATCAATTTTGTTATCTATATTATTTTGTAACTCTTTTCCATATTGTGGACAAATAATAATGCCCTTAGGTAGACACGGCGATACATATTGTAGAAAAAAGCTAGAACGAAAGTAACCAATTATGTGTTACTTTGGACATGAACTTTATATGCTCTTAGACACAGACATATATGTCATAAAAATCACGATTGTGGTGATAATAGCTAGACTGTTTGCAAATGAGGGAAAATGGACCACATTAACATTACCTTCTAGGTAGGGAATTAAGAAAATTTAGAAAAAGCTGCAATGTTGTTGAACTACCATGGAAAATTTGAATTTAATAGAGAACAAAAAAGCAAAAAAGGTGCTTGTCAATAATAAGCCAAAGGGATTAATTTCTACAAAAGTCTCTTCCATTTCACGCATACAGAAGAAAGAAAATTGAGTATTAAGCTAGGGAACAGAAAAAGTTTAAAACCAGAAATGTTTAAAAGGCTACCACTAGATGTTGTACTACTACATTTTTTTCTTCTTAAAAGTTGATTGATTTTACTCTTTTTAACCTTTCAAGTTGACTCTTTTAAAAATGTTACATATGTCCCACAACAAAATGAATAGATTAACACTATTCCAACGGCTCAATGATCATCAATAATCAATAATAATCTATAATCTTAGCTCTTCAAGATTTATTTTCAAGTCATGAGGAGTTCTTTTTTGAAATACAATCTTCTATGCAGAGATGACTAATTTATTTATGTTTGTTTATAAGTGCACTCAGTGACAGATTTTTCTCAGCGAACATATATTAGGAGAGAAGAAATATAAAATATAGTAGCCGAGACTTGTTTTAAAAATTTATGTATCAATCATGTTTATATCAAATTAAAATATGTAATGAATAAGCGAAATAAATTGTAAATGCTTACTCATGTTATATATTTATTGATTATATAAGTAATTAACGGGTGCAAGTAATCAGTTTTTGTTGAGATTTGAGTTGTTTTATGAGGAAATTAATCCCAGTTGAGTATTAGTTGGAGTGACGTGGCAATAGTAAAATAAGGAAGGGTAATACTGTCATTCCATAAAACTGTGGCTGACCAAGACTGTCCTCCGCAAGCTTAGAAAATGAAGTTACACTCTGAACGAGGGTCCCCTTTTTTTTTTTTTCATGTCACTCCATTTATTGTTTTTTGTTTTCTCTTATTTAGTAAATAAATTATCAATTTATAATTGTTCATAAAAAATGAAAATAGTTTTATTTAAAGAGTACGGTAAGTTATCTATTACACCAACTTAAATTACATAAATAACGTAAAAATATTTTACAATATAAGTTTAGATAATTGACTATATAAAAGACTTAAAGTTATGTAGATTAACGTACGATAAAAACTCCATTTGATAAACGTAGATTCTTGACCTACATTTTACAAGCTATAATAAAAGGTAACAGTAATCTGCTATGACAAATTGAATTAAATTTAAAATATTAAATTTTATTACATTATTGTTCCATATAACTTTAAAACCACTCTTTATTCATGTGTGCCTATTTTGTAAACTTATTAATCTGATTCTGAACGTAGATAAATGAGAAATATTATTTTTAAAAATTTTACTCCTTTAGCTTCATTTTAAATTTGTTTTTTTTTTTAATTTTAAACCTTTTATTTTTTCTTAATGATTAGCTATAAAACAACAACAACAACAACCCAGTGAAATCCCACAACATGGGGTCTGGATATGATTAGCTATAAAAATGTCATGTTTTATGCCACAAGTTCTATTATTACTTTTGGTATGTGAACACAGTTTTTTTTTTCAACTCCTTAATCACTCAGTTGTAAATATCAAATAAAATAAAGCAAAGACTTGAGCATCAATTTCAACTAATTTAAATTGTGGCATGTGGTTTTGGTATACTCTTAATTATAGTGTATTATACACAAGAACATGTAACCCTACAAAAATGTTTATTTGTCATAACTACGTAAAAGATTCCTTTTTCTATTTTTCTTGAACAAAATCCTTCAATTGGACCCGTTTCTAATTGTCAAGTTTTTTTGTTCAAAATACTGTGTTGTTGTTTCACTGTCAAGCTTACCCTATTCATGATATTATATAATATATCTTACATCTCGTGATATACATTTACTTATTATTTTGTCATTATTTCTTTCCATATCCTCGTTTTTGGAATAAGATGTTTTTTTATTCTTTTTTTCATCTTTTGCCTTCCCCTTTTTTTGCTGACTTTCTGGGTATTATTTTGAGAAAAGTTTACATGATGCTTATATTAGGTCATGTATTGATAATTGTCTCCCTTGAACCGCCCCCGCCCTTTTTTTTTTCCCTCACTATCTACTTTTTCGGTTTGACAATATTACACACGTCAAAAAGTTTACGACATACGTATCAAAATCAAGATTAATTATTTCATCCTTTATAAAAAAGCAAGCTGTCAATAGCGCTTATCAAATAGATCGATTAATCCAATAATGTCAAATAACATGTTAGGTACAAGCAGTCATAATAATTGACTTAAAACTTTCAATTATGCTAAAATAGCATGTGATTCAACTGTTTTATGGTCAACTTTACAATATATGTTACGCTTTGCTAAGTGCTAAGGTTCTGAATGTTTGGCATTAAGTATATATCAGGGTATCTAATTAAACATTTTTGTAGGGTTACACCCATTTATCTTAAGTTTTATTTGGACCTAGAATACTCAGATTCTTGTGTATGGTACCAAAATTTTGAACGGAAACTGTATTGATCGCATGTGAATACATCTTAATAACATGTTGAATGTACGAAGGGATCCAAATGAGCCGGGTCTTAGATGTCTACACACTATCTTTCCAAACTTATTTTTGTGATTATATTGAATGTGTTGTTGTTTCACTGATGATTTTGTGTATGCTTATAAGTTGAATGACCTTGTGCATATATACTTAGGTTAAAGTCAAGGGGAGAGATGGTGACACATGAAGAAAGGGTGGGTATTGGTATAATATGTCTGTCTGGGGGTGGGGATGTATTTGTGGAGCAAATTGTAGGGTCAAGGCCCATAGTGTCTGTTGCTATGCTTTTATGACTTTGTTTGTCCTTTTCTTACCCTCTTTCTTTCTCCATCCTTTATTTATTATCCCCCATTCCTTCATTCCTTCTTAACTACAACAATATCCCTCCTCTTCATCCCCAAGATTCATATGGAGGAAGTTCTCTCAGTTGAGGGGAATGTTGTCTGGCTCGAGGTCACCAACTAGATCCATTAGTCCCATTTTATGCTTTTCAAATATGGAAAGGGTTTATGGATCATATGTTGGTGTTCTCGGACCAGGCTTCATTCCCCCCAATTGTTACTTCTTTCGGAGAGGGGGGGCAAGCTAGAGGAGTTCATTTGATGAACTTTCTGGTTAAAAATATTGTCTCCGTCACTATATTACTTTAGTCACAAAAATAGTGGGATATGCATATATATACATGCACATATTTTGAAAAAAGGTACGTTCTTTTTGTCGAATTTAATGTGAGATCTTGGTTTATATGAGGGGAGTTTTTGGATTTGTATTTTGTAGGTTGTGAGATTTGGTCATTATTAGGCAGTGTTGTTGGTGGACAAGAGCAGATTGGTGTAATGATGAAGATATTTGACTCCATTTGCCACTTTCCTATGCTTGTGTCAGTTTTCTCTCTGTTTTGAGTTAGTGTTACATATCATTAGCTTCTTTTTTCTCATGATGGCTTCTTGAATCTCTTCTGTCTCTTTCTGCTACTATCTTTAATTTTAACTTTCATCATTTCTTATTTAGGGTTTTACTTCCTACTTCCCATAATGTGACATAATCCTTACATTCATTTCAAATCTTCATTCTTTATCAACTTACTACTATCCATTCAAATGGTTTCACATAAATCAAAATGTAAAGGTTTACTTCAACAGTCTATATTTTTTAGAAATTACTTTTTCATTTTATGTTTGTATGTTAGATCTACAATAATATTTCGCTATAAGAACAAACAAATATATATCTTGATCGACATAAAATGTTATTATATAGAGATTTGTTTGTATTGGTTCATCATGTGATTTATTGTTTTCCTTTTCCATTAATGTATCTTTCTCTCATGTATATCTGTTTTTATTGATGACAGGGATATGGAAAATAATCTTGAAATCTGAGATAATATCCTAACTTGCATTGTGTACTAGATCTTGTGACATCATCATACACAGATTTGTTAATAAATCTCTTCACATGAATAAGAAGTCATTCCTCATTTTTGTTTCACCTTTTGGGTTAAAAATATAGGAATTGTGGAAGAATATAATTCATTCTAAGCTCTTGTAAAGTTGGCATAAGATTTCTTTTTCTTTCAGAGAATAATCTTTTCAATGACCTATTGCTTACCAGAGTTCTAATTCAAGTTACACAAGCTGTTTTAGTCTAAGAATTCTTTTTATATTAGCAGTCATTCAAAATATATTTACCCTTCTAGTATGCTTCCTTAAAATGTAAAATTGATAATCTTGAAAATAGTGTAATTTTTTTTTTACTATCAGTAACTACTTGAACTTTCATATTGATAGCGAAAATTGGGTGATAATAATATTTGTACTGTCGATATCAATTACCTTGGATATATTTTGATGTGAAAAGAAGAAGCAATAAGATGGTAGAAATTACATAATGGATCTGTGGATGAACTGGCATGGATGCAACATTGCATATGCACTTTGGGATTTGAAGCTGAATTCTGTCGTTACTTGGCTCTATTACATTCTTGTAATCTGCTCCTTTTGTTTGATGGGATGTCTTTTGTACTGTGTGCTAACACCCACCATAAAAAATGAAGAAAAAAAATAACAAAGGAAAACAAGACTTTGGATTTGTTGTTTTGGGAAATTTGAGTTTTGAAATGTTCACTCAAGTGATACAACCTTTTGCAAAATTAGTTCAACTAATTCAGTGATAGCAACACGAAAACCGAATAAAAGGAGTCTATTGGAAATTCGATTGCTAAGAAGAATCATTCTAATATTGTAGAAATTCAATTAAAAAGGTAATCATTTATGTATTCTTAATCGCCGTTTTGTATTGCATTCAAAATAAATACAATGAGTACTGGACCTTGAAATCATAATGTTATAATACTTTTCGAATTTTCGTAGCGTTACTAAATAATTCTCTTGATAAGAAGAATGATCATTTTGTCGCAATTTCATCCAGAAGGTAATGCGTTGTTCTTACATCACGTATAATGCTCAGGCTGTTTCTTGGGAGAATACTGATCAATAGTGATTATTATGAACTCAGAAGATGAATTTTACTGGTTCAAAATCCTTGTGAGTTAGCATTAGCTGAGTAGCAACTTTTAATTTATTGTAAGCTTAAGAAATAGATTCAATAAGTACTTGTCAATAGCGACATCGAGTAATTAAATAGAATATTAAAACTAATTAAGAAACCATACAAAATGGGTATGCACATTTATGAAAAAGTCCATATGCAAGAAATGATGAAGAAGAACAACATATATACCCGTGTATTTTCACAAGCGAAATTACATAGGATAGTGTGTACATAGATTTTATAAATCTTTTTTCATGAAGATTGAGAGATTATTTCCAAAATATTCTAAGAACCATAATGATAATTAATTAACGTCTCTTTTTTTGTTCTCTAAGCTAGATGACTTGTGACGTTTCTTCATAAGCATACAAGAGATGCTTTTATATATTATACACCGATTTTACTATGCTTTTTATTAATTACAGTAACCCTTCTCTCTGGATTGAATTGTCATCGTCTTAACAAGATTTTAACCAGATTTTTTTGTTGAAAAAAGACTATGGAAAAAGAATGAATATTTGATTAAGTAATGAACATTGGAACTAAGTTAACTCTAAAAGTTAGTTGAAGGGATTGTTCAACACTTAGAAAGAGCGGCTAAACGATCGGACCAGACAGGCGCAGGTAGCTTGACCGCCTTATCCGTCATTGAAACACAAGCTGACTCGTTTAATTCTCCCGGGTCGGGTCGGAGGCGAGAACTTGAAAGTGAATCATTCAGTGGTGGGGTGTTCATAGAACAGAAGGCCTCGCCCAAGGAGTGTTCTCCTTTAAAAGGGGTCGTGGGGGAAAAGCCCCAGCCCCCCTACACCCTGCCTCTTCAAGAAAGCTTTGCTTGGTAGGCGCTGCCTCTTTCAATCTCTAGACTGACCGTCGCACCCTCACGTTGTTAGGATCTCATATAGGCCTTTATGGCCCTAATGCTCATGATGTTGAACTCAACACTCCTCCGTATGTGCAGACTAAATATCTGAAGCACTAAATATTTAAAGCATGAACAATATAATATAAGCGCAACATCCAATGAAATATAATAAATTCATGAATTGGGTTTGACTCTGACTTGAACCTCGCTCAACCTTAAAAGTTAAATTATGAAGTGAGAATTGTCCAAGACCATATAACAAGCCGCCATAAATTGATTAGAGGGGAAGTCATATACATCCTATCCCTCGATAAAAAAGCTGACAAACCTGGAAAATAGTGAAGCCTTCTCTCATTGTGTCATTAATTTTTCCTCACAATATACATTTATTGGCTTTACTAGATCGTCAGACCATTCTCTTTCATCACGCAATTCCTATTCAAGTAGAGTCAACATCAATATTCACCCATATAGTATCTATGAATTTTAAAGTAGTAGTATAGTAGTAGTAATATATATGAATACATTTTTCACTTTACCCTCTGAGTTTTTTGACTCTACTTAATTACACAATGATATTTCTGGCTAATTTAATAATTAATTCCTCTCATTGTTTTCAAAAATCACTGCCACTTTTTATGGTACCTACATAATATGTCAGCCTGAGTCCTGCATGTCTGTGCTTTGCCTTTTCCAATCCCTAGAGTAGCCCCTAATTTTCTCCTAGAATCCAGACAAAAATTCACAACCTAGTTTAATTACTTAGCTTACTACTGTACATTTTTCTATTCTTTTTGAAACTAGTTTAAATAAGATCCATGTAGAAAATGCAACCTTGACAATTCAACCAACTAATAACGTCTTTCATAAAAGGGATTAATTTCTAGCTAGATAGCTTTACGATAATTCTACAAAGCTTCCGTGTAATAATTTCTTTCCGATTGAACCGATATATGTTATGATCCTCATTCATTTAAAAGAATACAATGATATACAAGTGTACACAGGGGCGGCTATATTTAATAAAAAAGGCAATAACCTTAGAGCTCCTAATTTAAGAAGAAATAATAGGTTATCATATTTTTTTAAAAATAAATATTAAATATTGTTTGTAGAAAATCTAAAGTTTCATATAAGAGGAAATAATTATTAGAAGTTTGACAACTCTAAAATACTATGTCTCAAGAAAGATTCAATGAGTTGACTATAATTATAAACTTCATTAAAAATATATTAAAATTTAAAATCTTTGTTCGAATTTGGTACTAATTTGTTTGAGCCGCCCCTAAGTGTTCAAGAAGAAGAGGAGACGTTTGTGGGATAAAATTTTAACGAAGAAGAAACTCCGCTAAAGAAAAAAATCAAGATATAAATTATACTTATTTGCTATTTGGCAAAACTCTGGCAGAGAAGCGGTGGATAGGCCGGAGCACTGATAGACAAGAGCTAAGCAATCACGATCACTAACAGTCTAACAGGCAGCAGAACAAGAACCACTATTGTTCCGCTACAATTTGACACTTTTCTTTTTAGTTATAATAAAAAATATTTAGTAATAATTTTATTTTTTATTTTTTATTTTACCCTTAAATAATCAAACAAGTATTTATAAATTCTTATATTTACTCCGACAAATTTTAGAAGTTTTTTTTAAAAAAAACATATAAAAGTAGATTTTTGAAAAATTTACGAAAGTAAATCTGTTGAGCACACTGGGCCACTTTGGGAAGCCCAATTGGACATTGGTTTACTAAAAAGGAAAGCAAATTAATTCACGGGTCAGTTTACAGCTAGCAAGCCCAAACTCTCTATCGAGTTTTGCTTACCAAAATGTAAACATATTGTATCGATCATCGCTTCCCTTGGGGTTGTTTACGACTAATTTCCCTTTAATTATTAGGGGTGACAAATAAACCGTAAATTAAGAAAGTTGAAGACGAAAAGATGGAGTTGTCATGACAAACACATTACTTTACTTCATTAAAAGCATAAAATATTGATTACAATTAGAGTCATCAAGATAACATGTTTTCCATAGTTTTGTTTTCAATACTTTATATTTTAGTTAAATAAATAAATTAAGAACAAGAGCATAAAATTGCTCATTGAAGCAGCTTCCGATCAATTGAACTGGGAGCAACATTCAATTGATTTTCCTTACTAGAAACAGGAGGATTATCATGACAGTGTCTCAGGCATTTTTTATACCTGCAAAAATTATTGGGGATACAAAATTTTCTACAAGACATTTTCCCCTCAACATTTGCTGCAAAAATCACAATGAAAAATAATGCTACTACAATCTTTGTTAAATTCATTATTGAGTAGAATTTTTTGATCTGATTGTATTTGGGATATGCTAGAGAAAGCAAACTACCGCTATTTAAAACAAAATAAATAAATTTAGTCAACTAAGCAAGTAATGAAAAAAAATCAATTACACCTCAAATCATATAAATATAGTCCAATCTGCAATCTATATATTTGAGTTTAATTATGATATTATGCAAATCAAACTAGGTCAAACATACACAAATAAAAGTTTGTCTGGTCTACAACAACTTGTGAAAGGCAAAGATATAAATAATTTTGGATTTATTGAAGTTATTTAATTTACAATAATTGATTTTTTTTTTGTTACGTCTTACCTCACGTTTTGTATGTTAAATGAAGGGTATTTTACTTAAATCGTATAGTGAAAAAGTCCAATTACAATTTATTTTGACTTTTTATGGTAATTAACCGAATTTCCTCTTTTTACAAATTTCTGATACATACGAATAACGTTGATACATCGCGATTTAATACATAAGTTCTTTTCATGATATATCGCTAGTTGATTAAAATCCTTTAGGCCCAATTAAAGCCTCTGGACTATATGACCGTGTCATTGCAGTTTGCAATATCATTTATGTTGGGCTAACTGGACTTGTAAATGGTAAATTTAAAAAATTTAGAGAGGAAAGATGTGAGGGATCGAGAGAAATAGAGGAGAGATACGAGCGCGTGACATACAATGTATCCGTCTTGAAACTAGGCTACTCTATTTATGTTAATATTTAAAGTCTCATTGCATAGAAAATAGTTCAGGTATATAATGCCCTGGTTTGTGAAATTTTATTATCCTATGAAAACATATCTGTCCAACCCGTTTGACAGATATGTCTGTTTCCGAATGTCAATCTTAAATCTTAATGATGTCACATATTATATGTCAATTTAACTTAGCAGCCGTTTTGATGTGGATAAATGTCTACTCATTCTAGAAGCCTACAACCAGAGCCTAAAGGAAATACTAAGGTAACTGGGGATTAAACACGTTTAATGCATAATAATAATAAGAAAAGCCAAGCTGCCCACATGCAAAGTATGTCTAAAGCCTTAGCTTTGGTCCACTTTAATTGTATGTGTTCCCATATGTACAAGTCGCTACGGCCACACTGTACTTGGTGAATCTTTTTATATATACATACGGACGGCTCTGGAGAACAACTTATTTTCATACTAATTATTTCAGAATTATTATTATGTGTGATAAAAATAATAATATAATTCTGAAATTATTAATCGCAAAATGAGTTATCTCGCAATTTTATTTAACTAAATATGGAATGAATTTATTTTTACATTAATTATTTCTTATCAATCGTATCAAACGAGCTTTTATGAGTAATCTTGGATTCGAAGACCCGTAACTTATTAATCATATATATATATATATATATCCGTTATTGAGTATTAAGGCTAATAAGTTATCTTGTTGTGCGATGTAATTGATGATGGTCTGTACGCTCTCACGACTAACACTTGACTTGGTCTCTTACTACAACAATAACAGTAAAGAATAGTAAATCAAAACACAAGTATTTTTCATGGAAACTAACTTGCTCAAGGAAAGAAATATCACGACCTGTCTCATCATCAAGGAGCAACATTGATTACAAACTCATGCAATCCCAAGGATTAAACTCTTAATCTCTTCCCCCTTATTATGATAACCTGAAATCTTCAACCACTAAGCAACACCCCTGTTGCCCACTAAAACTAATCCCCTCAGATAAATTTCGACTTCAAAACTCATCCTAGCTAATTCTGGCTAGGGGTGTACAAGCCAAATCGTACCGACGAACCAAGTCAAACCGACAAAAAAAACTGACTTACGGTTTGGTTTAGTTGATTTGGCGTTGAAAAAAATAAATCGATCATTGTTGGTTTGGTTTGGTATTAATAGAGAAAAAGTCAAACCAAATCCAAACCGAACCGACATAATACATATATAATTTTATATTTTTTATACACAAAAAAATATTAATTATAATATGCTTTGTAAGTATTTTTAAAATTAGTTTATAACTTTCAATGTTTACATATATTATTTTATATTTGAGCTTCTAATATGACTTAAAAAACTGACATGTGTTGTGTTTGTTCGTGAGTTTTTGATATATTTTTCTAAGACAATGTCTTGAAAATGACATTGTACATCTTATGTTTTTCGATTTTATTTATTCAAGTATCTTTGAGATCTCTTTAAGCAATATAATCACACGATCAAGGGAACAACCTTCAAAAAAGAACTTCAAGTGCGACATTAAATTAAACGATCAAGGGAACAACCTCTTCAATTTGATATTAGATTGGTTTGATTTGGTTTATAAGTTTAATAAACCGACATAATTGGTTTGATTATTTTTTAATGAAAAACCAAACCAAATCGGCCTATGTACACCCCTAACTCTAGCTACGAATTACAGAATGAGAAAAATGATTCAAACTCCAAGTTCCTTTATAGATCAGGACTTGAAATTTACATGAAATGAGCAAAGAAATAAAACTTAGAAACAGCAAACAATGACAATCTTGTGCTACATTGCTATTCCTTCGTTAATATTTCTTGAGAGTAAATATTCTGCCTTTCTTCGGTTGTGAAAGAGATGATGTGTAAAAGCTTGTTTGTGCCTATATTTTTTAAACATAATATAGGATGACGATGTCCTTTTGGAGCAATTCTATTGGCCAAGAAGCGTGCCACACTAGCACATCCCGAGCACTCACAAAAGGTAATTACTGGCAGTGTACTATTTACATATGTCACTTTTAGTTTGCACAAAATGATTCTATCATGGGATCAAGTCCCATACCAGATCCCGGTTTGTCAAATCGTCAAAACTACAATCTAACAATTGATTAATGCTATAACGTCAAAAACAACTTTTAGTGGCAATAAATATTGTTCGCCTTTGCCCATTAGATCAGACGAATTTATCATTGAATTATGTCATTATCGAGCTCTAAATTATGCATACCACATGGATTTATAAAATAAAACTTTTCTCGTTATAAAATTCGCTTAAAGATACCATATGAACTGTGGAAATGATGGGATTAATCTCATCTTAACACACTAAAAATAAAGAAACTGAGATAGTAATTGAGATACACATATCCATCACATCATCACGCATTCGAAACTTGATTTCCTTATTTCATATATACATTATACTTCACTTTTTTCTTCTTCTAAACATTATATTTTACGTATATTGGAATGAATCTCAATAGTTCAAACTGTTGAAGGGCCAGATTCATCGAATTTCTTTTTAACTATAGTACGTACTATTCAACTATCTAATGTACTACGCCACTACAAATCAAGTAGTTTGGTACCCCCAAAAGACTTCCTATTTTAGGATGATTCAATTTGAAGAGTGATCTAGTTATTCATCATACATGTTATCACAATGTATATGCACCCTTTTCTTTTTCGTGATAATTGACAGTAGTACTATAGATAAAATATTACTATGTTTTATAAAACACTACTTACTGGTCCCATATTAGTGGTAAGATGGGGGACCTGTCTCTGTAAGTGCTATTGGACAATGTTTACATCATGGGCTGATTTTAAAGATGAGTTGGATCTAAAAAGTACTTCTTGTTATGATATTAGAATATCAGATTCATTTAAATTCATTGTTTTGTATTAATTTATATTGTTCATATTCTAAGTGTTTAGTCTTTGGATCAAAGGGGAGCTAGAGAGAATTTAGTCTCACATCAATAAGATGTTAATATTTGTGTTTTTATATGATCATGAACAATATTCTTCATTTAATGAATTAAATTTTGAGGAAAAAAAATTCATTTCTTATCTTTCACCCGGGATCTGGTTTTGTATTAATTTAAATTTGAACCTTGTCTTTCATATGCTAATAATGACAAATTGCTGATATAGACAGCAGGGGACACCATGTGTACATAAATGACAAATTCCAATTAAACGACAAGCGTGCACTCAACAAAGTCAATCAGCATCTTGATCACATAATGGGCATCACACGAGTCCAGCGAAATAATATAAATTTTTGATATAAATATAAATATATATTTTATAATGTTTTTAGAAATATTAAATTCTAAAATTCATAATTTTTCAAAATGAAGAGTTAATCCAATGATTGAATTTGAGCCCATTAAATCAAAATTTTAGATCCGTCTAACTAAAATAATTCGCTATGATTAGAGATATATATATTTCAATGGTCGCCGTGACTCACATTAAAACATTGTGAACATTTCCACGTGATACTGAAGACTTTAGGTTTAACGTTGTGTACCATATTCAAAATTTGTCTACTTCTTCGACAAGTTATTTTCTCTAAAGATTGAAAATTGTACTCAGAGAACTCATTTCGATTGCTTGATATTTTGAAATTAATGACTTCTTTATAGCTGATACTTTTTTTTACTCGCGATTTGTATCAAATGCAACTGAATCAAACTGGATTTTTAATTTAAGTGCACCCCTCATCTTCAATTCTAAAATTGTAGATTCGTGTCATCTAGGAAGCTATCATTATAAAGTCAGGTCAATATGAACAAACAAGGTTGGCATTGAACGTTTAGTAGTGCAATAGAGGAAAGAAGTTTGGTCCTAGACAAATATATTAAATGCACAAAAAGTTGATGGAAATCAAAGAATTAAAATGTTATATATTTGTGTCCGTTTCCTTCTCTTAATATTTGACAATTAAATAAGTATATTTGGTTGGAACTCGTAAAAACCTAAGAAAATTGAGTCTGGCCTAACCATATATATGTATATATATATATAAAAGGATATCTTCATCAATTTCATTTATTAGGTTTTTTCAAAGAGATGCAAGCAAAAAGGGAGCTGCATGAAAATATGATTGAAAATTTTTAATCGCCAAATTTTCGATTTATATAACTAAACCACTAATTATTTTTTGAAAAATTGTCAGTCGATCCTTATTAGAGAAGTTGACTTGGACGAAATCGCAAAAGATATGTTTTTATTATTATTTTTTTGTAAAAAAAAAGTCTTTCAAATTAATGGTCATGATTTCCATGTGATTGTGCCTGATAAATGCAACTTTACAAATACAGAAAAATGGAGTCTGATCTATTAGATTTTTTAGGATATATACACTCAGATATACTGTACCATGATACATATATTTTATATTTTATATTTTATTTTGTTCATGTAGTTGACATGAAACAGAAAATTTATTTTTATTTTTTCTCTGTTGTAGTTGAGAGGTTCATTGCATTGGTATATATAACGTATTTACTCTGAGATTATAATTTTATTGGTCTGTGGTAATTCTTACGATATGTAAGAGCATCTTCCTATATCATAAGTTAAACTCTAATTTTGATTCAATAGAGAAGAGAGCACCAAAAAGTTTTATGTTAAATTGTTAATCATACACCGTACGTATATTCTGGAGCGGAGCTATCCTTGTCTGAGGGGTGTCAAGCAACGTAACACCCCTTCATTGAAAAATTACATTATAATAATGTTGATATCTTTTGACACAAGGTGAAGAGTTAATTAGTGCAATGGTTGAAGGGGTTGTGAAAGCTTGCAATTGTATGCTTACTACTTTATATTTTGATCACACCCAGTACACTTATATAAGAGTAACTAAAATTAATAATAATTATTGAAACTGTTGTATTTATTTTAATAGGTCTTAAGACTTAAGAGTGATAAACCTTACTCGTACTTTATATTTATATCAAGTCAATATATGCATAATGTATATATTTATGTATATATAGGCTATTGCCCTCTAGCACTTAACCATAATTGATTTAGTAACATATATCTTCACTTTATTAAATCACTTAACTAAGCACACACATGATGTGAATAAATATTTATCTCGAGTAGATACTATTTCCAACAATTACAAATTAAAAAAAAAACAAATTCTTGTATGATGTCTTTAGAAAGAGTAGAGGTTCGTTGTATTGTTTTGTATGATGTCGTTCTCATAACAATGCTACGTTCATTTGAACCTACAGCACGTTGAACAAAATTACTAAATTTGCAGACAGAGAACATTTGACAAGATTATTGGTTCTCAATTTGGTACTATAGTACAAGAATTCCGCCGCCTTGCTTTAAATGACAGTTGGTCCTATGCATCAAGTATCCAAGATATGGGTTCTAAAAGTTATATATTAAGCGCGTGGAGTTGAATTAATTTGAGCAGATCAAAAATGACTTGGTACTTTTATCAGCTGTAATTTTTTCAACATTTGACTTGTCTTAAAGTAAATTAGCTCTAACCTAACTCACATTTCAAAAGTTAATTTAAAAAAAAGAGATTGGTCAAACCTTGTAAGGAGTCCATCCATCTTATTAATTATTAATGCGGAACATTTGTCATTCTTTAACATCACACCTCACGCCTAGTGCTTAGCATCTGATATTTGGGCAATTTTAATTTCGGAGTCTCAACATTGAATGAGACGGATCCTGCTCTGATACCATATTAAATTAGGTCTTAGGCCTAACTCACACCTCAAAAATTAGCTCAAAGGGGAGGATTGCCTAAGCCTTATAAGGAATTCACCCTAATCACCAATATGGACATTTGTCCTTTTTTTAACATAAATTTATCATAACAGTCCAAATATTTAAAATAGAGAAAAAAAATGTCATTATAATGGCTTTAGAAAGGAGTAGGGTTTTTTAATCTTATATTTGGAATTTAATGAATCAGAACCATTGAGATGGTCACTGAGCCGTCCATTCATTGAGGGTCCACCATGGATATTTAATATGAACTCAATCATTTCACATTTCTTTCTTTACCTCTGTATAATTTGGGTCAATCCTGCGTAGGTTGTTTGTTAAAATTTGAGGCCTATAACTTAGAACACGTGAAAAATGACACCAAATTTTAGATCTTGTATGAAAAGTCCTAATATTTTATAAGTAGTATATATGACATATTGCACTTTCACCAAAAAAGTATTATTCTTTCTTCTCCTCAATATTAAAACTTTAGTAATAATGCAAGACATTATCTCAACCACTTCTTCTTCTAATTCTTCTTCAGCTTCACTACTTAATAAACTTCAAAAACTTCTTCAGTATATAATCCACAGTCGTCAAGAATGGTGGGTTTATGCCATCTTTTGGCAAGCATCGAAAGACGCTAATGGCCGTCTTATTTTCTCTTGGGGAGACGGCCATTTCCGCGACACGAAAGATTTGGCTTCGGCCAAAGTCCATATCGCTAACGTAGATAATAACTTTAGCGATATGAAGATGTTTTATGCGGTGTCAGCGCCGAATTGTTTCGTATCCGAGGACGACCTCATCGTCCACGCTTATAATTCCGGTTCCTATGTTTGGCTGAACAATTATTATGAATTGCAACTTTACAACTACAATAGAGCTAAAGAAGCTCACTTGCACGGAATTCGGACTCTGGTTTGTATTTCTACTCCTCATGGTGTTGTCGAATTGGGTTCTTGTCAAGTTCTCCAAGAAAATTTGGAATTAGTCCAATTAATAAAGTCTTTATTTGGATTAAGCAATAATAATAATACTCCGTCACAAATTAATCATCAAGGTCTTTCGAGTTTTAATTTATTTCCTTTGGGAGATTTGAGAGAAATGGATACGAAAAATAACCCGGAAATAATTATGGGTAACAAATCGTCCGATTCAGGAAACTCGGACTATGATAATGAGTCCTGGGCGATAAAGGATGCTAATTCATCTAAAAAACGAGGAAGAAAATCAAGTTCGAGTAGCACAACAGAGCGAGTAATCGCGAAAAATCATGTTGAAGCGGAGAGACAGAGGAGGGAAAAGCTGAATCATCGGTTCTATGCTCTAAGGAGCGTGGTCCCTAACGTGTCCAAAATGGATAAAGCTTCTTTGTTAGCTGATGCCGTTACTTATATTAATGAGCTCAAAGCCAAAGTTGACGAATTAGAGTCGAGTAAAAATCAGTACCAAAAGCCTAAGAAAAATTATGTTAATAATGTTATGGAGATGTATGTATCTTCTGGAGTAGTTGATGGTACGAATTCATCGTTCGCGGGGTGCGGTAATGGGGCATATGGAATGGAAGTCGAGGTCAAGATTATTGGAGTAGAAGCTGCGGTTCGGGTCCGTTCCCCCAATGTGAACTACCCATGCTCCAGATTAATGAACGTATTGCGAGAGTTGGAGTTTCAAATTCACTATGCAAGTGTTTCATGTGTGAAGGACATGATGCTACAAGATATTGTGATTAGGGTTCCGGACAATTTGACTAATGAGGAAGCTATCAAATCTATAATCGTCACAAAGTTAAGTGTTGCTTACATTTGATAGTACATAATAGTATTGTATCTGCATCCATTACTTGAGTGTTAGTAATAAATTAAGTCGCCACCTACTTTGCTTAATTTAATTCTCATATCAAGTAAGTTTTTCTAGCAAGTGTGAAGGACATCGTACGTGCTCCTTTGTAAATTTTGTTGATCATGTGCGTGTTGCATCAAATATAATCTCCTTTTAAATTAAAGCAACTTTCTTTGTGAAGAAACTTATACCACCTAACTATTTCAAGAACCAAGTTCTTGAACTAATGAAACGAATGTAAACAGTAAAAACAAGATACAAAACTTAGTGTGGAAAACTTATTTGGTTAAGGGAAGAAAAACCACAACCTACACCTTGTAGGATTTCCACCAAACTTCACCAACTTTCAAAGAACAGTTTAGATTACAACTGTATGATCAACGAACTAACTCAAACTTCTAACTCTAACGATTAACTATAATCGCAACTCAAACCTTGTACCTTTCTTTCGCACCTGCACATGTGTTAAAACCAACAAAAAACAGAAACTAACTTCCCCATTTTGACATCTTAAAAAGAAGAGTAAGTGAAGATTGCATGAAGAAGGAAATGAGAGTATACTGAATCAGAGCTAAAAATGGCAACACAAGCACCTGTTGGAGGAAACATAAACTACTCACAGTCTGAGGATATTAGCCATCCACACAATATCAGATATCAAAAGAGAACACAAAGCAACAGAGCCAAAAAACATAGCAAGATAGCACTGCATTTAATCCCAGAAGAGCACCAACATAGTCTTTACAAAGCAAAAACAACAAAAATACAGTTTTCACAATCTAACAAGGATAGAGTCAAAGAACAGGCTATGAAGGCTAGGATGGAGGAGTAGATAAAGAAGGGGAGGTAGCAAAAAGGAGAAGCAACTTGTCCATACGAGCATTGTTTTCCTGTTGATGCCTAATCAATTAGTCTTTTAGGAAAACCACTTCGCTTTGTGCACTAGCAAGGTCAGCCCTCAAAGTGTTTACCTTAGCTTGCAAAGCATTATTCTCGTCTCGAGTAGCATTGAGAGATGCCATCAGCTGGGCAACTGGACCGGTCGCTCTTAGACCAGGTACAGGAGTAGGATTGACAACTGGTAGGCAATCACACTCTGTGAGAGTGGTTCTATCAATCATGTCCTTCTTGGTAGCCCTACGTCCTTCTCCCAGAGGCACATTGAATGCCTGAAATACAAGAGTGAGCAAATTTCCATAGGCGAACTGGTGAGGACTAGGTTTAGGATCAACCAACCTAGCCATGTGAGAAATCATGATAACATGCCAATTTTTGCGATCATTCAGATTGTTGACACTCAATTTTATTCCTCATTTCTTCTAATTTATTTTCTTGAGCTTCCCTTTTAACAACAATGTGTTTCCTAGGTCTCTTGTGTGCAGACTAACAAAGCTGAGATAGTGGAACATTATCATTCGAGGTAGAATGGGACTGAGAGGAAGATGGCGGAGAAGTTGGTACGGTAGGATATGTATAAGACACATTGGAGGTTGCAATAGGAGAAAGAGGGATGGATGAAGAATTAAGGTTTTCAAGGGTTGGTGGAGATGGTGATAGGGTGAAGGGTTGAGTGGTGGTAGGGTTGGATGAGGGATTAGGGTTTTCAGAGAGAGGCAATGAAGGTGATAGGGAGAAGGATTCCGTTGTGGTGTGTGGTAAAGGAGGAGATGGAGGAGTTTGAGTAGGGGAGGGTGGTGACGTGTTAGTCAACAATTTTGGTTGATCTTCCCCCTGAGTAGATATCGCTAGTGAGTCCCCTTGAGATGATGTGGGGTCCTCATCGTCGGAGTAATAGCCGAGGGTTGAAACGAGGGAAGTTGTGGTGTAGGAAATGGTCGATTTTGGGTAGGTGGTCGATGGAGAAGTTGGGACTACCATGGATGTAGTTTGGGCATGGTAGTGGAGAAGGGAGATTAGTGGGTTTGGCGGTTTGAAAGTGATAAAAACTGATAATGATGGGATCTACGGGTGATTTGATGGGAACTGATAATAGTTTGACAAGTGATTAGTGGGTGAAGTGATGGTTAATATCCCAAGATCAGTGTGTTGGGTATTTAATATTTAGAGAAGAAATATGAATTTCCCACCCATTTGAAATGGAGAGTACATGGAAGGAGACCAGGTTCAGTTAGATACATGAATCATGCATTTAAGAGGTGTCGCAATAGTAAAGACTAGAAGGATGAGTGCATACCTATTAAGGGAATGACCTCGTTCAGATGTGCAATCAATTTGTTTCTTCGCCTTGTTATAGAAAACTAAGGGTAATATCATCAGACTTGAGCTGTAGTGTTCCTCTGAAGATGAGTGTGTACTTGGTACAGTACAAAGGTGAGTCAGTAGGTCACATTATATATGGAATACCAAATCACTACTTATCAATTGATCTGCCGAGAAAGAGAGAAGATGGTTAATTGGACTGGTAAATGAGAACAAGGGCGAGTCTGTTTTTCTCAAATTGTTCTCTTCCTAGTGCTTTGGTAAATATATCAGCCACTTGATCTTCAATTTTACAACACGTCATGACACTGAATCCTTTTTCAATATTGTCTCAAAGAAAGTGATGTCGTAGATCAATATATTTGGTTCGTTTGTGTTGGACAGGGTTCTTAGCCATTTTCATTGCACTGGTATTGTCACATCTTATTGGTATGCATCCTACAATGATTCTAAAGTCCAAGAGTTATTGTTTTATCCATAAAAGTTGAGCACAACATGACGCATCAACCACATCCTCCGCTTCAGCGGTGGATAGTGCAACCGAGTTTTGTTTTCGTGTAGCCCATGACACTAGACATGGTCCAAGAAAATGTGGCATACCTGATGTGCTTTTTCTATCTATAAGATAGCGTGCATAGTCTGCGTCACCAAATCCTACTAGATTGAAGGTGTCTCCTGCAGGATACCAGAGAACCAGGTTCTGAGTTCCTTTAAGGTATCGTCGTATTCTTTTGACGGCCTTCATGTGTGACTCTTTTGGAGATGACTGAAAACGTGCACATAGTCCGACACTAAATACTATGTCTGGTCTACTGACTGTGAGGTATAATAGGGATCCAATTATGCCTCTGGATTTTGTTTCACTGACTGGGGAACTAGTCTCATCCTTGTCGAATTTAGTAAGATTTAGTATACTCTGAAAGAGTTGATACTCTCTCTCTCTTCTTATTTAGTTTTCGATGTTTATTTAGATCAAACAAATTGTGATGGATAGGTATTAAATATTTCATATTTGATCCATTTAGTGATCTTATTATGTTATATTAATATTTTTCAATTATATTATTGATGTACTAAATTGTTAGAATTTATATTTAATAAATTTTTTAAGTATACATATTCATCATTCAACTATTATAAGAAAATCAAATGATCTTAATTATTCAATATTCAAAATCAAAAACAATATTTTATTATTTGAAAGTGACGATATAGATTCATTCATCATTAAAATGAGGCCTAAACTTTCTAAATCTGCAAACAAGTACAAGGTTTTTGGTTGTCCTATTAGTAGATATTCCGTTTCATTTTGGACATTACATGGGCCGAACAGTCTACTTCTTGACGTAGCCAATTCCGCAGCCTGCTCAAAATAGTGCTCGGCCCCATGCAATAAGTACCCACAAATCACAATACCCACTCTCGGACCGAACAGTCCACTGCTTGACATAGCCAATTCCTCAGCGATGAACAATATTGGAGTAGTTCACTTAAAAAACGAGTACGAAAATGATGTTCCAGCAGCACAACAGAGCGAGTTATCTCGAAAAATTGTGTTGAAGTGGAGCGACAGAGAAGGGAAAAGGTGAATAATCGGTTCTACGCTCTAAGGAGCTAGCGTTCTCCCTAACGTGTTGAAAATGGAGAAAGCTTCTTTGCTAGATGATGCAGTTACTTACATTAATGAGCTCAAGGCTAAAGTTGAAGAATTAGAATTTCAGTACAAGAGACCTAATAGAAATAATAACGTAATGGAAATTAATGGCGCTTAAAAGGTATCGTCTGCGGTAGTTGTTGGTGCGAATAATATTAATTCGTGGTGCGGTAATGAACCATTTGGAATGGAAGTCGAGGTCAAGTTTATTGGAACAGAAGCTATGGTTCGAGTTCGGATCGGCCAATGTGAACTTCCCATGTACGAGATTGATGAACGTGTTGCGAGAGTTGGAGTTTCAAATTGGCCATGCAAGTGTTTCTAGTTTGAAGGACATGAGTTTACAAGATGTTGTGATTAGGGTTCCTGATTTGGTGACTAATGAGGATGCCCTTAAATATGTTATGCTCACAAAGTTAAGTCATGATTAATGTTTTGCCGCCTACGGCTACTTTTTTTCCCCATACATTCTTCTCTTTTTCGTTGTTTTAAAGGTCGGTACTTTAAATATTATTGATTAGTTTAACTTAACTTAGATTTACATATTATTATAGAGAATTTGTTGGTAGAATGGTAAGAATTGGGAGAAGAAGGGCACACGGGGAAATGAATGGGGAAGATCGAGAATTATGATATTGCGCCGCTTCTTCCTCTTTATTCAATATTGGATACGTAGCAATTTAGAATAGGAGGCAAGAAGAGTGATTTTGTTTCAGTGTATCTTTCAGAATAAAATTTGGATAGTGCGCGCACGCCAAACCTTTTTGCTAGTCTAGTAAAATAGAGTAGTACTTTCATTTCCTTATTTTAATGTATGTGTTTTAGTTTGATTTGTTGTGATATTTAAGAAAATAAAGCAACGGCTTATAATTTTTCTTTTTACGTATATATATATATATATATATAGAGTGTGTGTTTTCTCATTAAGAGAAAAGAAAAATGGAGTGTGCGTATGATTAATTTGGTTATGGATTTTTGAAAATTTTGTTCTATTTTGAAAGAAAATAATTTGATACTTGAGATATTATGAGGGGAACACTATTGAGATCAAATAACGGTTATTAGTTTGTTAGAAGTAATTCTAGTTTAATTATTTACAAGATTAAATCAAGTGCTTGAATTAATCTCTATATGGTATTTAGAAAAAAAAATTCCTCCAAATATAGCATTTGTTTCTACCTTTACGAATAAAACGATCAAACTATAAGATAGTCTCAATTTCGTGACATGAACAACATCTTAACTGAAGCAAAACCTGTTGTATTAGTCACTATCACTTAATATCTATTATCTCAAATTCAGAATTCGAGATATTATTTTGCCAAAATCAACTAAAAATCTTGAATTTGAAATTTGACTTGGTCAAGATGAACTAATCTAACATGTAATAATGACATTAAGTGAACCTACCATAGCTCCTACAGTGCATAGCACATAATTTGATGTTGAATCATGGTGAAGAATGAGTGTAATTACAATAACCCCTTTAAACAACTTCCAATCCTTGCTAGTCATGTACAATTAATAAATCAGAGCAACCCATATTGCAGCCACAACATCTAATTTCTTCAGCTGTTTCCAATGCCTTCCACCTTTCATCCACTTCAATTCAAGCTTTGTAGTACTCCCCTTTGTCGGATAGAAATCATGATTTAAAATTTATTAATTCTGATTTTTTTTTTAAAAATATATTTTATTCTAAGATAATAATTTGTATATAATAAAAATTACTAATTTAGCCAAACTTGTAGCTGACACTCTCGGTACTAGTCCTTAGAACAGGGAAACTAGCTATAGCCCAAAAAGAGTAGACAAGGGCAAAGTGTTCGCATGTCTAATTTCCAACCTTATTTCTTCGGTTTAGGAGCAACACATGCACAGAAAAGCCCAATATGCCACATTCTTTTCGACCCATTTGTCTTCGTCTTTGGTTCGACCCGAGATTTGATTTGTAGTTTTCTTCCCTAAGTAATTTCTTAATTCGTACTTTATTCAAAGAAAAAATTACTACGTAGTACTTTTTATTTATTATCATATAACAATATTATGATATATCTGCTATGTATTTAAAGTGAATTATGCATGCAATATAAATGTATTATAAGTGTTTTAAAATATATTATACTTATTTGATAATAAATTGACACAATGTATTATAAATGTATTAAAGTGTGTGATAAATATATTATCCATGAATAAAACTTGTATTATATGAGTTTTATAAATTATTCTCGCTAATATACATTAAAAGTGTATTATAAGTGTCCAGTGAAAAAAAAATTATTGCTATAAATGGTAAATATTTTCTTAATCTCTTATTGGGTTAACAGTTATTTAATGGTTTTATAAAAAATAATTATTGGGTTATCGGTTCGGTATTGATTTTTTAACAATGGGTTATTAGGTAAACCGATAATCTATTAAGACTATAATAATTTAGTATTTTAATTTTTATTCATACATAAATATCAAAGTATCAAACAAAAAATATTAATATAATCACTATATCAGATTATCAGTAACCTACACAATTCACAGTTCACACTGTATTTACCCTTTAGGCGTGAGTATTATTTTAGATTCACAATATCAAAATCTAAAGAACTAAGAACGACAACGGCTACGATTTGCAGCGACAACAACAAGGGCAAGGGTTAGGTATAATGTCTAGGGTTGGGCATTTCTTCCTGTGACAACCTTTCCTATCAAAAAGCTAACCCAACAAAATCCGGGTTTTTTCTAGATTAGACCTTCGGGATTTTTTTAGGGTTCATACATGCATTGATCTACAACAAGAACGTCCGATTTGCTTGTTTCGATGTATGTCTGTATTGCGTCAAATTGTTGAAGAAGTTGTATATTTGTTTTGAAAGTATTTTTTATTATTGGTTAAATCGAAACCGAACTGTTAAAAACCAAAAATCAACAAATCAAAAATCGCTAAAAGATATCTTATTGATTTTATTATCGGTTTAGCATATTTAAAAAATAAAAATCGATAAACCAAACCGATAATACGTAAATCAAAGCGAACCGATCGATACACATCCCTACGGAGGGATTCTTTCAGATTTTCTTGGCACGCAAATATGTAAATATAAGCACCTGAAATGAGTTGCCATAAATCAATCCTAATCAACCTACCAATGGTTCTGCTTCCTGACAGGCGTATACTATTTACGGGTTCATTCAAATGGGGGCGTACCTAGTATAATAGTTATTACTTCAAATAAACTCATATGTAACTTTTATCCTAGACATGATTTTTCTAAATAAATTATTGAAAATATGATCAATTCTCAAGTAAAATAAGATGATTGATTAATTAGTATTTAAAACCCGAATAATGAACCTATAAAAATGTGATTCTGGAACTGCACAGTGGTAAATATAAATATTTCCATGTGGATTGTCAAAGAAAAACCAAGAGTTGTGAAAAGCAAATTGTTAATTAGGTGATTAGGCAGATTAAGAGGATTGCGTGCCTCAGCTAGTTAGCTAACAGCCTTACATGTTGTAGTTTTACAAGAAACCAAATTAATACGTGACCAAATGCATGCACTACTATAATTTCCAAGTCGTTCAACGACATAATAATCATATGAAGAAGCTTCTATAGTCGAAACTCTACTAATGTCTTAGTTTTAATTAAAAAATAAATTAATGATGGAAGACAATCTTTTAATTAGATAATATTTCTAACATATGTGAATTATTTTAATTTGATAAATGGCGTAGCGATAGTCTTCGTAGAAGGCTGGAAAAAGAAAGAGTGTTGTTATGTGGGATGTAATTCGCCTACTTCCTAGCTAGGGCAAAGAAAGCCACCCTATCGAATTAGGAATATGAAGGTCTCTCCTTCGAAAGGATATATATAATACTAAAATTTATTCTATTACCAACTCAAAATGTAGTATGCCCTTGAATTCTACAAAAGAATAAATGGTGAATGGTCAAGAATTTGAATCTCACTATGGATATGACTTGATGGAAAGGAAGGACAATGACATGAAATTAATTAAGGAATTAACTTTTACAATATTAGGCAGTTTTAACTAGTAAGTAGAGAGTAAATTAATTGTTTTATTTTTCTAATTTGCTGCCTTACTTAAATTGGAAACTTAAACAACGCAATTATGATCTTAATTTTTAGGTCGGTCACGACTCTCTATGCAAATACACTTTCTCAAAAATGACAAAAGTCTCACATTGATAGTTAATGAGATGGGTGCCTTCTCTATTTAACTAGCTTTTGGTGTAAATTAGACCTAAAACCTAATTTAACATGGTGTCCGAGCAGAATCCTTCTCACCCAATGTTGAATTCCCGAAATTAAAATTGCCCACGCACCAGATGCCAAAGCACTGGGCGTGAGGTGAAGTATTAAAGAATGACAAACCACATTGGTGGTTAATGAGATAAGTGTATTCCTTATAAGGCTTGAGTAATCCTCCTTCCTTTGAGCTAACTTTTGGAGTGTGTGTTAGGCGTATGAGCTAATTTAACACTTTTTGTACTTGTGTTTCGGCGGAGTGTTTTTCACCACGTACGTATCCTATGGAATTCTAATGGACTTCTTTTTATACTACACACTATTTCTCGCAAATATATACTTACATTATAAACTCTTCCACAAATTCTCTTTATTATACTATAATTCAAGTGATACGTAAATTATTCAATCAGAAAGTTTTATCTAATTCAGGTTTTATAAACTGTACATATTGCATGCCATCTTAATTTTTACAATGAATAAAATCTGATTTTAGTACATAAAAAAAGAAGGTTAAAGTACACAACTTAATTGCAATCTGACTTTTTGAGGTCAGTTGATTCGTGAAGTAGTAGCTCTGGTTATTTCAACTCTGTTGAACCTACACATGAACACCACATAAGGGACAAACATTATTTATTTTTTTCATCTTAAAAGGAAACCCATAATGAGTAGAAAGAGACCTTCCCCCCCATTATATTTTTTCCATTTGTACGTTAACTATAGAGGACAAGTTTGCAACTTTAATTTGCTTCCTGTACTGTGCCAAGAAAGTCTCACCTACATTACTTACACTGCACTATATTAGCTTTCAATCAATTCCAATATCATAAATGCAACCATTCACCTTCAGTTTTGGTTTTATTTGCCCCTATCAAATTAACTAAGTACTCCCTCCATTTCATTTTATTTATCCCAATTAACACAATTCTTAAAATTATTTTATTCAAAATGACTAATACAATTCTTTTTGATTTATTAAAATAAATATATATTTTTATTATAGAAGTCAAATAAAATAAAACGAACAAAATATTATTAATTAATTAGCCTTGATATTTGGTGGTCTGCCAATGAGCAGCATCTCTTAGTCAATCCCTACACAACTTATTACTTATTACTAACACTTTGATCCCCGCCAATTTAAAATCATTTAAGTAGTTTATTAGCTGACAGGTGGACTCCAATAACTACACCTGTATTGTCTCCGCTGTTATTTATTGTTGGCAGCATTCAATTTTCTAAACAATCATGCAATGCTTACTGTTCATAATATATATAGGTTTCATTCAGAATACAATTATAATTCATGTTTTCCAATATTGTCGATTGCCATATCTCTAGAATTTAATTTGTAAAGTTAGATTAGTTAGTCTTCAAAATGAAAATGTTAAATCAATTTAGTTTGTATAAACCGAATTCAGTCGTTTATTATATATTATCTAAAACAGGACGATGAATAATTAATGATTTTAAATTGTATGCATATAGGATGTAACCAAAAACATTTACATAATTAAATCACCTAAAAGATACTATAATTGCGTATATATGTATGAAATAACATTGATTGATATGCAATCTGTTAACAATATTCAAGCAGATTTTGATAATGACAAAATGAGAACCAGGTTCACTTGCTGAGGCAGAAGTGGAATAACTGGGCAAATTCTTATATAAAGTCAAAAATGCAGAAATAAGGAAAGACGACACAGTAAGACTTCTATAAGAAAAAATAATAAAATTAAAGTTGCATTTTCCTCGAAGGACTCAACTAGGTCTTCAAAAATCAATGCTATAAAAGAAAACAGGCATACAAAGGATTTCGAGAGCTTTGCAAATCTGAAATCAAAGATCACAAGTTCTTTCAAGCAAAAGGCAAACGCAGTGTTTCATGAGCAAAACATTGAAGGAAGAAGAACTAGAGTTAGGTTTTTCTTTCGAAGGTTAATTCTTGTGTTTGAGTTCTACTTAAAAATATTATTGAGCTGTAATTTTCTAAGGTAGATAGTGAGGTTTGTAACAAGAAGTGAGTTTAATTTCTTGGAGAGTTTGAGTTGCGATTATAGGTAATCGTTAGAGTTTAGGTGCTTGAGTTAGTACCTTGATTATTGAGTTGTAATCTAAAACTGCTCTTTGAAAGATTAGTGAAGTTTGATGAAAATCCTACAAGTTTAGGTTGTGATTTTTTCTTCCCTTGAGCAAGGAAGTTTTCCACAATAAATTTTGTGTCTTGTCTTTACTGTTTACTTTCGTGTTACTTGTTCAAGAACCTGATTCTTGAATTTGTTAGGTGGTATAGGTTTCTTGGACTCCAAATCCATCAGTCACCATCAGGAACACTGATTTATCAACAAAAATACATCAAAGAATTACTGAAGAAAGTTGTCATGCACGATGCCAAAGTACATAATACACATATTGCCTCCATCACTAAACTTGGCAAGGATGAAACTGGTTCCCCAGTTGGTGACACAAAATACAGAGGCATAATTGGATCCCTACTATAACTCACAGCTAGTAGACCAGACATAGTGTTCAGTGTTGGACTATGTGCGCGCTTTCAATCATGTCCAAAGGAATCACACATGAAGGCTGTCAAACATGTCAGCACCAGGATATCTGCATAAATTCAGGTTAGCACTCATACTCATAATATGCATTTATGAGAATAATTTTATGACTGGTACCCTCACATTTAATTTTCTCAAAAAAAAACCCTGAGGAATCTAGTTCCCTTCTATTCTCTATCATTTTTTTTGGCGGGATGACAACTGTGTTTTTCTCTCTCCTGTTTAATTTTTTTTGGCGGGAGACTAAGGTGGTTGAATTTTACATAAATCTCGCTGTCCTTGAGGATAATGTTGTTACTTTTCTAGTAAAAGGAGTGGATCTTGTCTTTGATCACATTCACTTAGGTGAAATTTTGAAGATTCCCACCACTGGCCTATCTAAGTATGTTTGGAAAAAGGATGAAGGTTGTCTGCTTACTACCAAATTCACACAGGGGCATGTTACAAATTGCCCCAAGAAGGTACTCAAGATGGAAATGCAGCCTTTTCATAAGTTGCTTTATAAAGTAGTTCACAAGGGTGTGGTTCCAAGAGCGAACGCAAGCATGAGGCTACCTTCCTAGATATGGGCATTGCTTATGCCCTTGATCAGGAGGAACCAATCAACTGATCTATTCTGATTATTCGCCATATAAAAGAGGTATCTGACCTTAAACCTAGTCCTTATCAGTTGGCATTTGAAATCTTCTTACCTTGATCTTCGCTGCGTTTAGTGTGCCTTTGCAAAAAAGGGAGGGTGATCACTAAAAAAAATATGATTCATCGAAATACTCTCGCTGAGTGTGAATGCTTGCCTGTAGTGCATCAGCCTTGCACACCTACTCCTCGGGTTGTAGCTCTAGTTGCCCAACTATTGACAGAATTCAATCTAGTGAAGGATCAGAATGCTGGTTTGAAGACAGATAATGATGCCTTAAGGAGAGACCCGGTCGGGTCACAGGCTGAGGTGGTTGCCTTGAAGGAAAAGATGATTCAGCAGCAATTGGATAATAATGCTCGTATGAATAGGCTGTTCCAACTCATCTCCCCAATCCCCTCCACTTCTGCTCCGACTTCTTCACCAGCCAAGCCTCTCTCTTCTTAGTGTCATTCCCAGTTCCTGAGTTTATTTTTGTTCTGAATGTGCAAGATGCTTAAATAACTAATTCTTGTTTTTGAACATATTGTCTATATTGTGACGTATGTGTGCTTTACTGTCTTGTTCAGACAAACTAGTTGTCATATGTTTATCCTTGTTATGGAATGTTTTTGGATTGCTAATATTAGTAGATTTGATGTCTTCCTTGGTCTATTTTAGTCTTGGGTTGTTGGTCCCTTCTGACCTTGCTCTTGTGGTTGTTTATGTTATGTTGTTGTCTTACATGATTCCTTTTTGAGATGTCAAAAAGGGAAAAGTTGGTTTTTGTTGGTTTTGTATTAAGCATATGTGCAGGTGCAGAAAGTATAAAGGTTTGTCATCATCAAAAAGGGAAAATTTCTTTACAACATTCAAGCAGGTAACAGCATTCAAGCAAGTTTTGATAATGACAAAATGAGAACCAAGTTCACTTGTTAGACGGTGCAGTAGGCAGACGTGAAAAAACTGGACAAATCCTTATACAAAATCAAAAACACAGAAATAAGGAAAGACGACACAATAGGACTCCTATAAGGAAAAACAATAAAATTAAAGTTGTACTTTTCATGAAGGACTCAACTAAGTCTTCAAAAACCAATGCTATAAAAGGAGACATGCATACAAAGGATGTCGAGAACTTTGTAAATATGAAATCAAAGATCACAAGTTCTTTCAAGCAAAAGCAAAGACAACGTTTCATGAGCAAAATATTGAAGGAAGAAGAACTAGAGTTAGGTTTTTCTTTCGAAGGTTAATTCTTGTGTTTGAGTTCTACTTAAAAATATTATTGAGTTGTAATTTTCTAAGGTAGATAGTGAGGTTTGTAACAAGAAATGAGTTTGATTTCTTGGAGAGTTTGAGTTGCGATTATAGGTAATCGTTAGAGTTCAGGTACTTGAGTTAGTTCCTTGATTATTGAGTTGTAATCTAAAACTGCTTTTTGAAAGATTAGTAAAATTTGGTGAAAATCCTACGAGTGTAGGTTGTGGTTTTTCTTCCCTTGAGCAAGGAAGTTTTCCACAATAAATTCTATGTCTTGTCTTTACTGTTTACTTTCGTGTTACTAGTTCAAGAACCTGGTTCTTGAATTTGTTAGGTGATATAGGTTTCTTCACAATCTTATAATGTTAAATCATATTGATTCTGTAAAAAAGCTCAATACTTTGTTACTGCATATAATTTAAATCCTTGTGCAAAAGAGTACTTGAACAATCAATCCACAATATATAAGTAAACACGAAAGAATAAGTAAATATAAAGCTTTCGATTATATATATTCATTGCACCTTTTTATGATCGTTGGTTATATATAGAAAACACCAGAAAACATTTTCATATCCCATGTTACTTTTTCTTGGTGATGATATTAAACTAGACGTATATCTGATACATTCAGCTTGCCTGCATTTCGACATACAAATCAGAAAAGTGGAAGAAAATAAAAACTAACTCAATCAGACTTTCATTTTTGTCCAAATTTAGGTTTATACGATAAAAATACTTTCTTTGTTTTACTTATGGTGATAAAAATGATAGTAGGGAATTCACATAAGTTGAACTTGTTGATCATGTCAAACAAGTTATCAACATGTTGAATTTTTCCAAATTTGCTCAAGTTCCCTTGCGAATGATTTCTGTCTGCCAACAACAATGGTGATGTGATCTTTGTTTTCGACAACCTTAACGTGTGCACGAGGAATTCTTGACTGTACATTGTAGCTGCATTCGACCGGAATAAGTTCGTCATCTTCGCCATGGAACACCGTAACTTCACATTTTAGCTTTTTTTTCACCATGTCTAAGTATCCTTCTATTTTTCCAGCAGTACCACATATAATGTTGTGTAGTGTATGCCATGCTGCGTTGTGTGTGTGGCAGCAAAATCCCTCTATTAAGTATGTCTTAATCCTGTATTCATAGTATTTCGTTAGATTTTGCTAAAAAAGTATTTAACTTTTTAAACATGAATTCACGCTACTAGTATAAGATTAAGAAGAAAAAGAATCTTGTGACAAAAGAAAATAAGTTTAATTGAATTCTTGTTTTGGAATAGATACGCAAGTGATGTGACCTTTTCTAGTAATTTCTCAACAACCTTTGACTATTCAATGTATACGTTTCGTCCTTCTATGAATTCAGTCTCTTTTTTTTTTCTAACTTTAATTAGTCGCATATCAAATTGAAATACTAAGATTCTCCATCGACAGAATCCGGAGAGTTCAATCCATGTACTCTGTTCTGTACACTACAGATTTGACTACCTGCAAACCTCTAACCAAGACTTGTTTCCTAAGATCTAGTCGAGATAATCTATCTATTGTCTTTCCCGTCAAATCAACTGTTAAATCATAAGTCGTGTGGAATATAATGTGCACAAAGAAATGCTAGTATTGACCAAGAAACAATGCCATAAAACGATAAGCAAAAAGTTGAGGACAAACAGAAAAGGTGTAAGGAAAAAGGTTGGAGCAATAGATGCAGTTGGTGGGTTGTTGTTTGAGTTTAAAGAAAATCCCATTTATTAGCATCTTCTCTATGCACATATTTATTACAGCATAGTTCATGAAGAGCGCCGTTTCAATGCAAATATTTAAGGCACCTTTACTACTTTTCTCTGCTAGAATTGAACCCCCCTTAAATCATCCACTTGCCTAATTAGTAAATATGCATGTCAAAATCAAAATACCAAATATTATTAGATTCTTCTTGGAAGGAGATATATAAAAGAATGTCTATTTATATTTTCTCCACTAAGGAAATTTTAGTATGTATTTGATTTTGAAAATAATTAAATTTTATTCTTGGGTAGATGCATAGGTCTTTGTATATCTCAACTTTAAAACCTAAAACGAACAAAACACAAAACTTCCTGGTGGCCATGTGCCTAAATTAAATGAGGTGGATTGAGAAACTCATCCTTCAATTCTACCTAAAAAAGAAAGAAATAAGGTGGACCATGAAAATCTGTGAAGGATGTAAAGTCAAGGGACTAGGACAAAGAAATTTCAAGATTTGGGAAGTTTAATTAGTGCAATTTCATTAAGAGGAGCACACACTAAGTAATTATCTATTTGTTGGCCCTAAGATTTCCAAAGCATAATTAATTATTGTAGTTCTATCATCATAGACGATATTGACCCCAAATAAGAGCATGGTAATGGGGAGGAATAAAACGTAGTAAATGTGGGTAGGAAAATGTTTGCAGAAAACGGACCTGTTTCTAGTAATTAGTTTGGTGAGGAACTCCCAAAAACGATGGTTCTTGCATATGACTAGACAAATAGTTCTGCTTATGTGTTCATACCAACATGCTATCGACGCACCAAATGCTATCGGTGGCCAAACGCGCCTTGGCGCTACTCTTCTCATCATATATTGCGTCGCTTGTTCTCCCTTTGGTGTTGGAAAATATGGCTGTCATTTTTGTTATAATAAAATAAATGTCATCATATATCAAATAAAATAACTTTTAATAGGGTACACTTAAATTGAATTGGTTCATGTTCAAAACTGCTAGCTCCTTACCGGTGCAATTAAAGTGAGGGATTTGACTGATCCAGGATACTTTACAGCCAGTGCTAAAGCCAAAATGCACCCTAAAGAATGTGCCACAATGTGTAAAGATTTCACTTTGTGTGGCTCTAAAACTGATTTCTCAATCATCTCTAGATGTTCTCTTATTGTGTAAAGTGAATCACTTGGCTTTGGACTCCTTCCAAATCCTAACAGATCCACTGCAAATAAACGGTACTTTGATTTTGCTGCCTTTGAAAAGTTTGGAAATAATGTCTCTGTCCAAAATGCTGATGATGAAATGAACCCATGAATGAAGATTACATCTTCTTGAACGTTACCTGATTATATGTCAAAATATGTTAATAAAAACTTAATAAGAAAAAAGACAACTTTAGTATCATTCGATAGTATAATAAGTATATACCTTTGGCACCATCAGCTCGGACAAAAAGTGAATCTTTGCAAGAAGAGGACCAAGAATTACAAGTGTTACAATCACAATCCGACCACCTAGGAATAAGATCATGAGATTTCTGACCACCCATTTTGCCTTGAAGCATTTCCACTATGGTGGAATTAACAGTGAAAGTTGAACGAACACTTCTATTTTTCAACCTTTCACATGACTGTTGTATGACAGCAGCATTGTCAAATTTGCGGCGTTTCAGCTCATTCACAGTCGATTTCGACAATTCGGCCACCAATGATGGCCGAGTGTAGAGTGTGTCTGAAATTTCTTCGAGATGTAGCTTACTCGAAGAAGTCAGACACACAATCTTGGACTCTCCTTGTTCGGAGACCAAGATTGAGCCACTGCTCGTTATGGCTTCTTTAGTCGAAGAGCAATAACAGGGTTTCCACTCTGCTTCGATGATGAAATCGATTACTTTGTAAGTATAACAGAGGATAAAATCAAGAATGTCAAGGATAGTGAAAACTAGGAAGCTAATGGCTTCGTTCAACACTCTTCCAGCTAGTATGAGGCTTGATTTGGCGTTTTCTTTAATCGCAGCCATGATTTTTTTCTCAAGTTTGATCGCCACACAATCACAGAACAGAGGACTCTGTTTTAGCTTTGGCTAAAATTAAAAATGGAGTGCCAAGATTCACAAAAAAAGTTGTGTTTTTTTCACAAAGGCAAGGCACCCATTAGCTTGAAAAAGTTCAAAGTGCCAATGCCACTATAATCGTTTAGCTTCTTCTTGTCTGTTCATACAAAAAAAGAAAGAAAAAAAATATCCAATGAGGCAAATTTCTAGATTTGGGGATTATTTGAGGAAAGCGTGTGAGAATAAGAATGGGTTACTAGTACCTTTTTTTCTCAAAATTTGGTGAAAGAGGAGAGGAAGACAGATAAATAAAGAGGCAAAAGATGTAAACACGTAATTACTGATAACAGATCAATGAATTCATTGTTACATTAAAAACATTGCCGGAAGACTCTGAAAATAAGGGAAAACAAAAAGTTTGTTGGTGGTTGAACCTCTTGGTAAACTTTTATTATTTTCTTCAACCCTTGTTTTACTCCATACTAGTGTATTGGCTTCCTATTTATAGCTAAGTTTTTGGTTAAATGCAACAACTAGACCGGCATATATAAGAGAGTAGGTAATATTTGGGAATTTTGTGTTGGAATATTTTTTGTTAGAAAAGAATGTAATAAATTGCTTCTAGAATTTTTTATTCTCTTTGTTGTGATCATTGATGTAACTTATGAGTTTCCTTTACCTATCAAACTACTCACATTATCTATGGCAAAGACTAAATAATCTTATGAAACTATCTTATACACAATTCATGAGAGCTGATTACTTAGAAAATCATTCAACTAATGGAAATTAATAAACAAGTCATTGACAAGAGGAGTAGCTCCGATGATAGCACCCTTCACCCTCAACCAGTGGCAGAGCCACCTTAGGTTCAGGGGTTTATCCGAACCCTCTTCGACAGAAAATTATATTATTTTTATATGGTTAAAATAATTTTATATATATATAGTAGATGTCGAACGTCCTTCGATTAGTTCGTGTGTCTATTTTTTCATGTTTTGAAACCCCCTTAGTCAAAATTTTGGCTCTCTCAACCTTCAAGTCGTGGTTCTACTTTTTAATGACGTAATAATTGATTATATAATTTTAAAAAATGAAAATATATTATTGAAGTCATCTCATTATTAGATTCGTTTACTTACTGTGTTACTCATGGAAAAGAACTCGTTTACTTACGTTGTGTTGGGCACTTTGCTCCTCTTTCAGGCCAAGTCTTCCACTAAAGGTACCGGTCATGACAAAAATCCAAGTCAATTGATGTTCGAAGAATTCTTTTTCCAAGCATTTATCAACCATATAAAGAAATTTTATGGATAGGTTATTTTAAGGTTTTTTCGTAAATGTTTTGGTTTGCTATGTTTTATTCTTTGGCTTGAAAAAACAAGCATCGCGTTATTAAAAAGTAATGGGATCTATCACTTTTCTTTTTAAATGAAGTAGAAAAAGTTAATTACTTTTGAGTGAAATAACAAAATTTAAATAATTTTTTAAATATGCAAAATGAAAAGTGACTTTGTTCTACTATTTTCATTAGTTGAAGGAAGAAACACCTTTTTGGGGGCTACACACGAAAGAGGTGATGTAAGATTTTAGATATCTTAAATGCTAGAATTAGATTAAAGGCTTACTTGAGCTTGCACGTGAAAGATTCGTGAATAGGTTTTCAAGTGCCACACAAAGGTCTTAGTTGAAGTCTAAATCTGTGACAATGTGGTATCAAAGCAAGGTTCTAATAAGGAAAATGGCAAGTGAGGGAGACATCAACGCAACTACCGCCACCAACGTCAAGCAAGATGTTGGAAGGAAGCACCGCAGGGGAAAGAAGAACTCTAAGAGGAATGAGGAGGTGTCGCTCGAGCCTACACCAAGTGAGGCCTTCACATCCTACTCACCCTCGGCAACTGAGATGAGTGGCGATGAGCGAGGTTCGGAGCCTATGGATGTCACGCTCGACATGGAGTGGATCGCAAGGGTGTATGCGGCCCGACAGACCGTAGAGATATTGGGAAAGCGCTTGAACAAGTTCGATGGCAAGTTCAAGACTCTGGAGGATTCACCCTTAAGAATAATGACAATATCCGGAAGGAGTTGGATGCGCGCAAGGTGGTCGAGTATGAGATAAAGGAGACGATCACTTCCTTGGAGTATCGGCTCATGGATGCACTAAGCACCATAGAGACCATGAGGTCCGAGATGGATGAGATCAAGAGAGATGTGGAAGCGGGAAGATGCGTGACGTCCTATGCGGACAAGGAGGTCAAGATTGAGGCTCCCAAGCCATTTATGTTCAAAGGTGCCTGCGATGCGCAAGAGGTGGAAAACTTCCTTTGGCACCTAGAAAATTATTTCAAGTGTAATAAAGTGAAGAGTGACAAGGAGAGGACCAACATAGCCGTGCTATACCTCTTAGAGATGGCCATGCTGTGGTGGAAGCGGAAGGACTCAGACATAGGAAAGAGGATATGTGCTATCAACACTTGGGAGCAATTTCGATATGAATTCAAGAAGGCCTTCATCCCCAACAATATCATCTATGAGGCCAAATGCAAGTTCAGGGAGTTGAAATAAACGGGTAGCATACGGGCTTACGTGAAGGAGTTCACTACTCTCACGCTTCAGATCCCAACCTCACAGATAAAGACATATTGTTCCACTTCATGGACGGATTATAGAACTAGGCCAAGACTGAGTTGGAACGCTAACAAGTCAACACTATTGATGAAGCCATCACGTAAGCTGAAGCTTTGACGGACTTCAGACATGCCAAGCATGATCGAGGAAAAAAAGAGGAAACGAGAGGTATTCATGACCAAAGTGGGCGAGATTATGAGGAGCAAAAATTCCATCCCAAAAACCATGACAATCATAGGTCCGATGGCAAGAAGGCTGGACGACGAAGCAATACCGATAGAAAAGCACAGATTGCGAAGGAAAATGGGTGTTACATATGCGGAGGGTCGCATGGCTATGCAAAGTGTACTAAACTGAATAATCTTGGTGCCATCTTATGGGAATGGAAGGAGAAATATGTACAAGAGCAAAGTTCAGACACGACACAATTGGGTCTGATTGGACTGTGCAGAGCTATCACAAAGCAATCAGAAAAGCCAAAAGAGTACGGCGCGCAGTATGTAGACATCACGATCAATAAATGACCCGCACATGCTATGGTCGACACAGAAGCACAAGCCTACATCATGACCAAGTTAGAAGCTATGAAGTTGGGGCTAAGTTACAGTCCAAGTAACGCTCGCCTCAGGACGGTTAATACACCCCTAGGTGTGGCCGATACTCAGAAGCCATTGCTGGCTCCGAAACAAATCACTTGGCCTGATCACACATTCATTGATTCAGCAGAAGACTTAATTTAAGAGAAAAATAAATCTTAGTGGGCTAACTCATTCATCAATCTCTATCATTCAAATCAAAAACATAGTTTGAAAGAAAACTAATCATGAGTTAAAGACATCAAAATAAATTCATCACTATCTAGTCTATGAAACCTCTATCTCTACTACCTAAATGGTGCCAATGACAAGTTCATGGCTACCTCAAAAAAACTATTTATAAGCAATGGAAAGAAAGAATATGATCCCTCCGAAGGCAAGAAGGTCTCACCACTATCAGGAAAGAAATAAATCTTCAACGAAGCGCCTGATGATGATCTCTAATACCTGTTCCTGCATCATAAAATGATGCAGGACCAAATGGACGTCAGTCCCTAGAATTAATTTCAAATTAATTGATATGTATGTTGTGGAAAGTACGAGTATGTAATATGGCAGAATGAAATAACAATACATCAAAAGTACTCAAGATAGAATGAAACTCACCCAACTCAGTATGATATGCAAGTATAAAATATAACAATATTTTAAGAAGGACTCAGTAATATGCAACTTGTTCAAAACATGTCATATACTTTCATGCACAATCTGAGAGTCTCTCTTAACCGAGAACAATTCCACCACCTATAACTAGGTTATGTACAACGAACCGATGTCGTTTTCACGCCCGTCCAATACTTGCCAAGGTAAAGGACGAATCTACCAATCTGGATCCACTAATCAATCAAGTCCTATCTTTTTAGGATAATAAAATAAGGAAACATTCGACTTTAACGATTTAATCCTCTCTTATGCTAGCTACGTATTTAATGAATTTTACACTCACTCAATTCGGTGCTCGATACTACTTTCAAAACTCAATATGCTCATGCAACTTAAACAATTCGGTTCAATCAAAACTTTCGACTAGTCTCATTGGACTCCTATCGAAACTCAATCTCATCTCAATCATTATGCTCTTTCAAATCAACTCAATCAAATTCACTCATTGAGATTAAATGCTCAACTCTTTTAAATCTCTTTAAAATATGCAATTTTGACTCAAAATAATGCATAGCGAAATCAAGATCAAAACGGTTAAAAATCTTAAAGACTCTTTCAATAAAACTCGGGCTCGACTCATGCTCAACTCATCAAGTTCTTTCAGAAATATATTTTTGATAACCAATCACAACACATTAAAACTTTAGCTCAAAACCATCATTTATGCCCAAGATATCCATGTTCAAAATAATAAAACAAATATCAATATATGTGAAAACTCAAACTCTTGTACAATCAATGCTCAAAATCAAATATAAAATTCAATTAGGATTCATGTAAATGAAGACATGAACATGCATCCAAATCAAATACTTAACCCATGAACAACATCAATACTTATTTTAAATATATACAAGGAACTCAAAAGAAAATAAATAACTCAAGAATTCAATTTAAGGAACTCGAAAACTCCAACTCAACACAACTTGAATCAATAAAGATGAAGGGGCACGTGAACAAACTCGGTCCAACGTTGTGTTAGACTTACATACCTAAATCTTAGGCATTATTGGATAAAATTGTTGGGTTTGGAACCTTGTAGCTTGAAGTTGAGAAACCAATCTATGGATTTGTGAAGGAGATCTTGAACTTGGAGTCTTTAGATCTCCTAACATTGAAGAAATCCCTTTTTTGAAGTTCTTGATCTTTGGGAGAAGGAGAATTTGAGATTTTGAGAGTATCTCTATGTATAAGAATATTATTAGGTTGAAATATTGAGAAAAATCACCTTTTAATAAATCTCATCGGCAATTTCGGCGAGATGGAGGTCTCCTAGTCGAACCATTCGGCGAGTCGCCAAAGGATGTTTGAGCTCGCCTAACATAACATTTTATGGAGGAATTCAGATCCATTCGGCGAGCTAAATCGGCTTGTCACTGAACTATTCGGCGAGTCGCCAAATTGGCATGTGAGCTCGCTGAATTATCTTGTCCGAACATGTTTCAGTAAAACGATCATAACTTTCTACTTCAAACATCAAAAAATGCAATATTGGTAGCTTTGGAAAGAAGACTCAAAGACCTTTAATTTTATAGGTTATGATCCACCCAATTCATTATATTCTATTAAATATGGCCATTTGAAGTTGACTCTTATACGAACTCATTCGAAAACTTAGCCAATAGAAATTCTTTAGACTTGGCTTAGTTTTAGAGATTTCTTATGATCCTAAATCACATCTAATACACTTTAAATACTTATGAATTTATCCTAGATCATATATACAATTTGAAGTCTTCGAGTTCAAGCCTATACGCATACGAAGAATGGTTTGAATCTTAGCGTAGAAATTTAGAGATGTAACATAAACCACATCTAATACCCTTCAAATACTTAGGATTTATCCTAACTCATATATAAAATTACAAGTCATTCAGTTCGAGTCTTGGCGAAAAAAATTTGGGGTGTTACACAGTGTTGACTAAACCAGGCAAAAATAGGGACAACAGGCCACTGCCATGTTCCTCGTCCACGGAAAGGGACAATCTTCGAAGGAGGCCACATAGGAAAGATATGAAGACTTGTTGCAGCTTAAAGACAAAATACGGGAGTTTTTGTAGCAGTAGTGCGCCGAGGTCGTCGCCATATCAGGTGGGGGAGAGTGTCATGACCCACCACTTGATCATGAAGGGGAAAAATCTAGAATCTTGTAGAGGTTACTAGAAGGCTCTAGAATGTCCAAGAGAATTCTTGAAAAGACTTAGCGATCTAGTCTTAAAGGCTTACTTGAGCTTGCAAGATCGTAAAAGATTCGTGAGTAATTGTCAAGTGTCGTGCGAAGATCTTAGTTGAAGTCTAAGTCCGTGACATTTAGCTTTAATGGAGATGGAGTTTTCTCTTTAATATTTCAACTGATTCTGATGCTTGTTGTGTGACAACTAATATTTCTATCATATATTTTTTGCTTCATTTTATTACTAATATAGTTCGAGCATGCACGATACAATATATTATTATTTTATATTTTCATTGGCAGTAACATAATTAATAATGTAAGTGAGATTGTATGGCGAAACCAAAATATTTAGTCAGAAATAGCAAAATATAAAAGCAAAGTATAACACAGTCAAAGGGGAGTCGATATATAATAGAAAAGTTATGCATAAGTTGCGAGTATTTGTGAAGAAAAATAAGACTAAAGCTATACGAAATATATGAGTTATGCAAATGGCATCTATAGTAAGTGATGTTAATTAATTAAGGCTCGAAATATTCTGCATTTTACTCCCGCTCACTTAACTTTTTCACTTTATTAAAAATAATTTTTTTATTTTTATTTATTATTTTTAAGATATTAAAAAAAGATGATTTTTAATTTTATGTTTTATCCTTAGCATTAATTATTCATTTTTAAAATTATTTTCAATCATTATTATCTTAATGAATATGTAAAATTTAAATGTAAAGCAAATTGTGGAAATTTAGAAGAATTTCTTACTCGTTAGTATTTAACAAATTGGAGCGGTCGTTTTCTTTTTTTTGCTTCATGCATTACTCAAGTAGTATAATAAATGTGAGTAAAAAAATAGTAGGCCTAGCCCTCGTTGTATTTATTACCCCATGCCACCCATCACCTACAAACTACAAAGCCAACTCCCATCACCACCGACTCTCCTCAGTATAAATGTACTTCAAATATTTTCTTTTAAGTAAATTTGTGCGTCAATGCATACATATTAAGAAAAATAATCAAGAACATAATTTAAATTATACTTTTCATTATTATCTTTTGTAAAATCATAAATATAAAACTTTAATAAATAAAAAGGTAAATATGGAAAAAGTTTCAAACATCTAAACTTGAACTTTGAACAATTCAATTTTTTTGAATAATAAAAAATCTGTCAAAAATTCACAAATGGAGGGAGTATCTTTTTCCAACTCTTTGACTTGTTCAAAACGACTTTTTTCAAATTATTTTCTTTCTTCTTTTAATGGTCGGACCCTTATGGGAAAAATGTGAGGAAGGGAAATCGACCTTATGTTTAATTTAATTTAAAAAGTTAGCTCAAAAAGGACGATGACTATATAAAGAGAAATATTAAACAAGTTTCAGTCGAGGTGAGACTCAACACATTAAAAAGAGAGAGACACTAAATCACATTTTGAACCTCAATTTATAATTAACTAATTTGATCCCTAACATATTATATTAATTAATTAATGTGCTAATAAATTACATTTCAAATGGATGGTGTTAATTCGTCATGCACTTGTCCTTCACTCAATTTTTAGAGGTCATGTGAGATGTATTGATGTACCAACAGGCAAAAGAAAAGGAGTGAACCATTAAATGATATAACGTGAGGCTGAACCGTAGATAGCATGACCTTTTTTCCCCGGGTTTTCTCTCTTCTTTTTTTTTTTTCTTTTTTTGCCTCATTTTTAGAGGAATTGGTTCTAAAATTACATTATATTAAGAGTACATTTTAGCTGGTTTAGCCCAATACTAAATATTCGATAAAACAAATATAGCGTGGGGACTTGGTTTATTATGTACCTTTATTAGTAGTTTGGAGATGCACACCACTTAGGCCTTTGATGATTGACAATTCTATTTGCAATGAACACTTAATCATGTAAGCAAGCCACCAAATTAAATGCTCTAAATACAGCTCGTTATAGAGTAAGCCAGATTCACTACAAGTCTAGTGCGATTCCTGAAAAATAGACGAAGCGTACAGCAAAGAGAACAAAAAATAATTACATGACTAGTACAAGCAAGTGATTAATATCTCACAAAAATTTACTAGTATTATTCCTTAAGGGACCGTTTGGTTACAATTAGCTAGGGGACTATTATCCTAGTATAATTTATCCAGTATTTAATTTGATTGAAGGTATTAGCTAAAACTAGGATAAAATTTATATCAAAATTATGGATTATCTATACCTCATGGTTATAAAATTCAGTTATTATGCCTTACTTTAAAATTGTTTTAAACTTTATTGTGGAGTGGAGAGATATGGCTGTCCCAGTTATAACCCTTTATTCTTATTCCTTTTTTCATCCTTGTAGCACATGCTCATGTAAAATAAATCAATAGCTTTCTCTAACTCGAGATTTTTCCATTCTTGAAAGTTGAAATTACACTACTTGTATAGCAAAATGACAAAAAACTTGAATGCAATAGGTGAAAGTGAAATAAATTTTCCAAAACTTGAATGCAATAGGTGAAGAAGAAATAAATTCTCCGAAACTTGTAGATCGAAATGTGAAATGTTTTTTTCTCCATGACCATGTGGTCTGCATTTTGCAACAATGCTTGTGCATAGCTTACTAGCTATAAAGGTAGAGCCACTAAAATTTTATAAGTGAAACCTTCAAGAAATTAAAGTTAAAAATTGAAATAATAATTTTATTTGATAAAAAATATATTATTAAAAATAAATAACTTCTAAGAAATTTCGAAAGAAACGGTTAATAAGTATATTGAATGGGATGTTTGCTGCTGGTCTTAATGGACTTTGTTGACTATTGGTGGATCATGTGACTTGTTAATTTTGTGCCAGTATTTGTCTAATCTTTCGGTGCTTGTCTAATCAGTAATGACTCATGTTTATACAAAATCTTTGTAAACCATATTTGTTGTACAATTTGTGGATTGTCCCTCATGTCACCATTTCATTTATTATGATGATGAGACTTGGTCTATCTCATAATAACTTCTCCCTATAATTAAGTTGCATGAAAAAGTTGTGCTATACAATTGCTCCTAATTAATAACATCATCAAATTAAATATATGGGATGTGATATATATAATTAGGTAATGATAACATATATTCATCTAATACAAATTGTTTAATCAATAAAGAGAATGCACAACATTCTCCGTTTTGACGGTCTATTAGACATGTTCGGAGGAAGGTCAATCAATGTGTCAATTTTCTAGCAAAAGAAGAACACAATCATGAAGATGATTTGATATTTTGGAGTAATGCAATTTAGAACATGAAGTTTTTTCTTTGAGCACACTTAAATTGTATTTCTTATGAAAAATATTTTAATATCTTTACATTAATTTTCGTCCACTATACCAAAAAATAGATATTCATCTATTTCATATTATTATTCCTGCAATGTTTTGTTGAAAGCCTTGAAACTATACGTGTTACTCAGCTATTGCGATTTGCATATCAAAACGGGGCATTTGTCCGTAGGGCTGTTCAAAATCGAATCAAAAAAAATTATTGATATATCGATACGCTGCTGCCCAATTTATCCGTATTTATTAGTCCTTTCGACCACTTGTTAATTGGAGTATTTAGCACATGAGTTTCATAATCACGAAATATAATATTTGACAAGTGAAATTCCAGTAATGTGTTGGAAAATTCATGTACTAGTTATAAATACAGTTCAAATTCAGAAAAAAAAATCCTGAAGTTTTAACTTGTGGCAATTTAAATACCAGAATTTAATTTTTCTTGTAGTAGGAACCGCATAAAAGTGAACTCAAACTTTATAAAAAGTTCTTGGAGATTAACTAGAAATAAAAAAAAATGTTAAGAGTTTAAACTACATATTTCAAATTTCAGAATTTTTTTTTAACTCCATGAACATTTCATAAAGTATTTGTATTCCAATGCACGCGGTGTATCTGAAATAAAAGTTCCCGTATTTTAATATAGGAATATTATCGTTCAAATAATGTTTACCTATTAAAAAATAACTAAAGTTTAACTAATTTGAAATGTTGAATAAAACTTGATCAGTGGTTCAATCTTCAAATTAAAGTTGGTAATTGGCCATTTCTCTCCATTTCCACGAATGGCTTCTCCGAGGATACTATTTTAACGTGTCTGCAAATAAATAAAATGTATCCATCCAATAGTGGTCCTATAATTAAAAAAGAAAACCTCACATTGAAAATAACTAATCCAGCCAAAACATGTTAAAAGTTTTAATTCATATATACATGAACACAGTAGTACAAAGTTCCATCACATTGATCCTTCAATTCTTGAGTTAATTAAGTAATTCCGAATTAATTAAGACTGATCTTCATCAAGCATATGAACAATGAATTCAAATAATATACATCAAAGAGTCGTGAATATATATCATTTCTATTATGACCATTTCAAAATATTTTTACTAATTGCCATTAAATTGGAAGCTGATTGAATTAGTGCCTGATTCTTCTCTAGTTCATGCACCATCATATAGTTGGTAATTGACAATTATAATTAAGAATAGAAAATTTTCGCACATTTTAATATAAATAACTCGTAATTATTCATTACGACATTTTATATCCTAATTAAATGTTTTATGTACTTATTAAATAATTAATCATGGTTAAGTAACAAGTGTGTTTATTTCAACAATATGTGTCATCGTGTATTCATTGGCTTGATATCCTATATATCTCTTAGCAGCACCTATAGTGTTGCTTAATACCTGATTTAATTAATCTCTTATCAATTTCCTTCACCATTATGGTTCCTCTCTATTGAACAATATGCGATGAATTAATACCTCATGTAAAGTTGAAATTCAAGTACCTAAATGCAGTATTTGTGAAAAATAAAAGATAATTTTTTGGATGGTCAAATAATTCTAAATATTTAGTGGAACTTTCTAAAATTGTGTAGAGTTACTTGTTGTATCTTAAAATGTCTAGATATTCTAGAGTTGAAGATAAAGTTACTAGAATATTCTTATAGACATATCTAAGAAATGTGTAGATATTCTAGAGAGTTAGTTATTTGTAGTAAATCATAGAATAGTCTAGAACTTATAATATCTAGAGTCATCCCACACAAGTATAAATAGGGATGACATTAGGCATTTGTAATCAACCCAAAACAAACGTAAATTCAAGTAGTCTTCTTCCATAACTAGTTCTCCGTTTTAAAATATTCCTTCTTCTTTCTAGCTTCCTCTTCTTCAGTTGAATCTTTCGATCTTAGTTAACGATCTTGGGCTAACAGAAGTTCTCTCCAATTATACTTTTTCTTCTGCTATTCTCTACAATATTATTTTGCCGCCCAAAAAAAGGGGAAAAAGAGCATAGAAATAAATGCAGTTAGAGTTAGAAGTCAAAATAAGAGTTTCTGGCATGACATAATAATGATAGGAAGTCAACTCTGCTGAATTAAATTGATCGATTTTACACCATTTTCCAAGAGGAGTATCAGAGAGAGCATTAGAAAAAGATTTTTTAGTTCTTGATATATGGGTTATAGTATATAAAGTCAACCATCAATACTTATCGCAGAGCACTGCATGCATGCATGCAGCTGCTATTAATTATATGTTCAACGTAACAACATTGTTTTAACAGTTTAAATATTTCAAAAAATCTCTGAAAATTTTGGAAAAAAAACTATTAAAACAAGGCAGCTTTAATTTTGACGATATCCCAAAGCTTAATGTAAGATTATACAGATTTTGATGAAAATAAAGGATGAATTGAAGAAGATGGAAGTGTATTAAATGAAGGGGTCATTGAATAATATATAGAATATTGAGGATAGTTAGATGATGAGCTAGCTGTTGTTGGACGTTGGCAATGCCCAATGGCCAATGCCACGCATGCAGTGATAGAACTATTGGCCAGGATATACTGCACCTCCCTTATTATATTTTCCCTTTAGGCTTTATATATATATATATAAACTGTTTAGTAAGCTATATGAACAACTACAATGAGCTGGTTTCTTATTGCCTTTAGTATTGCTTAACTAAATTATTATTTTTTGTATAATAATAATTCTAATATTAGTTATTGTTTAATTGAATTCATGGTAACTTTCTTGTGGATTGTTCATGTTCAAGGAATTCAAAACCCTATATATACATTAAAAAAAACAATCATCTTACATATATATATTCAGATGCCACCTTTGCATACAATAACATTAAGCCAATAACTATATATCCCTCAAATACTCCAAATAAGTTGAGATTGGCTATATAAATCATAACTAATGCTACATACTCCATTTAAGTTCAGGCAAATATTATAAACGTAAACCACAGTTGAATATTTTTGCAGTGTTTAAACATGAAAGCTAATTATCATCATTAATCCGTTAGAGTGAAAAAACGGGAAGTGGTTGGCTGTTGGGTGGAGAGACTCCTTACTGGGTAGCACATAATATGTGTACAGCATATAAAAATAAAAATAAAAGTCAACCACTTGCTGACTTTGTATTAATGGACTTCCAACTGCCACGTGTAACGTGAACTTCTTAGTATATCACATATTCATCTTCTTCTTTTTAATTTAAATCTCCCTTGTCTATGGCTTGGACAAACTGGGCTCATTATTGGAGAAAGACTTGTTCAACTGGGCCTTTACCCTGTCCAAATCCAATTTATAAGGTCAAATGGTGGGCTGTATCTTTTGAAAGCCCAATATTAATATTTCTTAGAGTAGCAAAAATCATTACATTTCAACAAACAAAATTCTCTTATAGAAAATTAAAGTTTTGTCAGGAAGAGGTGAAATTTATGATATTTCCACTTGGAATATTCTTCAAAATTTGTTTTTTTTTTACTTCAAATTCTTTTTTTCTCCAAGTTGAAGCTGAAATAATGAAAAAAATTAGTATTGATAAACAAACTTAAATAAGTATAGTTCAACGAAAAAGAGGTAAACAATAATAGTTGGTACTTTAATAAAAATAATAACTAACATGCTATCACACATTAAAATCAAAGGTGAATTTATGATTTTAACTTGATAGATTCGGTCTTTAAATTCTAGCACTGTTCTATTAAAACTATGTGGTTAAAAAAATTATGAATTTTCATATATTTATATATCTATGTTTCATATAATAAATTTTGAATTCCATTGAACTCAAATTATATATGTTATAAAAAGAGTCAATGCAATATATTTACCTCTATTTCTGTATTAGGATTTCTTAGCTTTGTATATTTTATGCATAAAAAAAATTGACACTTAATTTCTTTATTTATGAAAAAAAGAAATACTTTATAAGTCGAGAGGGTAAAGACCAAAATCGTTTTAACTTTCCCTAAATACCAAAATCGTAAAGAGGTGCAGTGTAGATCATTTGGATTCAGAAAAATGGGATACGTGCTAAGGGTGAGATTTGCAGCTTTCTTCGCCGGAGCTGCGGTAGCATCGGCCGGCGGTCTCTACCTTCTCCACAAGGATTACCAAACCGCCCACCATTCTATGTCTCAACAGGTTCCTTTAATCTTCAATCCATTCTCTCTCTCTCCTTTAATTTTCTGTAATGAAATGAGCCTGACTAAAGTGAAATGATAACGAGGATTAATATAATTGATCTCAACTAGTTTCGGATTAAGGTGGAGTCAATTCACTTATAGTGATTGATTGAAATTATTTATTTTTTCTAACAACTGAGAAATTTGCTGTTTTGGGGGACTTCAAATTGTGGTGCATATTTGGTTCACCAGCAAAGATTCGTTTTTTGTAATATTTCTTTTGACAAGGTAAGTAATTAGGTTCAAATTTTCTACATTACATTTACCGGAGTGTTGCTGAACCAAATCCCCGGGGCTTGATGGAATAACTTTTCTGTTTAATTTAGTGAAAGAAATTAGGGATACTAAATCTCCGCAAGGGTTTTAATGGGTTTTAAGATATAATGTAACTGTTGGCAGAATTGCCAGTCAACATATTAATCTTTTAAATGCTTTCTGCTTAGCCTCTCCAGTGTTTGCAACACTTGGGGGTTCTGTATTTAGTTCTAGCTTGATGTAAGATTTAGATATCTAGTGACCTGGATCCTATCAACAACAAACAGGAAATTAAATTAGTCATTTTGGCCGGTTCAATAGAAGGGGGACAACAAATTTTAGTTAGGATCCTAACAATAACAGACTGGAGATTGAATTAGTCATTATGGAATTAAGATCAGTTAATCCTTTTATGAATATGGTGGTACTATAATGACATGATGCAGGCATGATCAGTATGGAGGAGCATCAAATTAGTATGGTGAAGAGTGGAACTGGAAATGCAAATTTAGCTAGTGGTAACTAGAACTTAAGAGGAAAGAATGAAGAGAGTAGGAACCACTAATGTTGGATCGCAGATAAATTTAGCTAATGCAAATTAGTATTGAATTCCTCATTCCACTTTCTTTTAGAACCACTAATGTTGGATCGCAAATAAATTTTCATAACATGTTTTCGAGGTTTTATGCTTGTTTTCTCAATTTCACCTCCCTTTGCCCCAAAATTTAATACTACTAGCAGCCCGTTTGGATGGTCTTAAAAAAAGTAACTTTTATGTATGAAGTGCTTTTAGAATTTTAAAGTGCTGAAAGTTATTTTTATAAATAAGCAGTTGAGTGTTTGGATAAAAGTGCTTAAATGAGGAAAATTACGTGAATTTTAGGGTTAAAAGAATAAAAAGGGTAGTTTGGGAATTTAGTTAAAATATAAGGGATATAAAAGTAATTTCCATGGTCAAAGAAAATGACTTTAAGAACTTAGAAAAAAAGAAGTTAGGAATCCTAACTTTTCATTTTTGACTGACTTTAAGAACTTTCTGGCTTAAAGTTAGCATTAGGCAAACACGTCCAAAAGCTGAAAAGGGGCTTTAAGTTGGTTTTGACCAACTTAAAGCCAATCCAAACGGGCTCTAGTTCTTAACTTCATAGTGCACCTCTTTTTCTTCTTGTTCACCATTTCTAACCCTAGTAGGTCTAGTAAGGATCATTTCAATGGTCATGAGCATTGTGGAAGTTTAATGCCCAAAATAAGTGCAGAAGTGATGGTAAAAGAGGTCATTTGAACCAAATGTTTGCACAACACTAAGCAATTTAACTTTAAGAGATACAAAAAGTGAAGATACATTATGATTAAGTGATAAATCCTTTTTTTTTAAATGACCGTGGTGTCCAAGCCATCTTTCGCGCGCCTCGACTAATTCCACGGGATACCCGCCACCTCGCACCAGCAATATGTATTGGGTAACTCTGTCCACCAAGGCTAGGATAGATGGGAATGATAAATCCTTATATAATGGGTGTATGTCTTACATTCATTGGTTTGGTGTGAACATTGAGGGCAGTCAAGTTTTTGTGGTTGCAGCTAAACTGTAGCTTGACTCTTAACAACAACAACAACAACAACAACCCAGTGAAATCCCACAACGTGGGGTCTGGGGAGGGTAGAGTGTACGCAGACCTTACTCCTACCAAGGTAGGACGGCTGTTTCCGAGAGACCCTCGGCTCAAAAAAGGCATAAAAGTGGGTCAAATAAGATGATAACTTTTTCAGCATCATTTTTGTCCCATGAAATTATCATTCATCATGTTCCATTGGACTATGAAATACAACAACAACAACAACAACAACAACAACAACCCAGTGAAATCCCACAACATGGGGTCTGGGGAGGGTAGAATGTACGCAGACCTTACTCCTACCAAGGTAGGACGGCTGTTTCCTAGAGACCCTCGGCTCAGTAAAAGCATAAATGCATAAATGCATTAGAATAGGAAATTAAAAGCTTTATGAGAAAAACAACAGACAAATAACGAATAGATAACAAATAAATAAATACAAATAACAAATAACGATTAAATAAATAATGATAGCGTCACAGGTTCAATAGAGTAATCAAAGCATAGAAAGTAATAAATAATAACATAAATAACATAAATCAGAATTCACAGCGCAAGAGATCGTAATGCACTACTACGCCTATGAATAGAGAAGAAAAACAAGACTATGAACTAGCATTCTACCCTAATGTGGGTCCTCCACACCCTCCTATCTAAGGTCATGTCCTCCGTAAGCTGTAACTGTGCCATGTCCTGTCTAATAACCTCTCCCCAATACTTTTTCGGCCTACCCCTACCTCTTCTGTAACCATCCATGGCCAGCCTCTCACACCTCCGCACTGGGGCATCTGTGTCTCTCCTCTTCACATGTCCATACCATGTCAGTCGCATTTCCCGCATCTTGTCTTCCACCGAGGCCACTCCTACCTTGTCCCGAATAGCCTCATTTCTAATCCTGTCGCTCCTGGTGTGCCCACACATCCATCTCAGCATTCTCATCTCAGCAACTTTCATCTTTTGAATGTGAGAAGTCTTAACTGGCCAACACTCCGCCCCATACAGCATAGCCGGTCTAACCACCACTTTATAGAACTTGCCTTTAAGTTTTGGTGGCACATTCTTGTCACACAGCACTCCGGAAGCGAGCCTCCATTTCATCCACCCTACCCCAATACGATGTGTGACATCATCGTCAATCTCCCCGCTGCCTTGCATGATAGACCCAAGATACTTGCAACTACTTCTCTTTTGGATGGCCTGAGCACCAAGCCTAACTTCAACGCCAACCTCCTGAGGTGTCTCACTGAACTTGCACTCTAAGTACTCTGTCTTTGTCCTACTCAACTTAAACCCTTTAGACTCCAAGGTATGTCTCCAATCCTCCAGCTTAGCGTTAACTCCGCGGCGAGTCTCATCGATCAGGACTATGTCATCCGCGAAAAGCATACACCATGGCACCGCATCTTGAATTTGTCGCGTCAATCCATCTATCACTAAGGCAAATAAAAAAGGACTAAGAGCTGATCCTTGATGCAGCCCCATCACCACTGGAAAGTGCTCTGAGTCCCCTCCTACTGTCCTTACCCTAGTTTTGGCTCCCTCGTACATGTCCTTGATCACCCTAATGTATGCCACAGGTACACCTTTAGCCTCCAAACATGTCCATAGTATTTCTCTTGGGACTTTATCATAAGCCTTTTCTAGGTCGATGAATACCATATGCAAGTCCCTCTTCCTCTCCCTATGCTGCTCCACCAGTCTCCTCATAAGATGGATGGCTTCTGTAGTTGAGCGTCCCGGCATAAATCCAAACTGGTTCTCTGAAATAGACACGTCTCTCCTCACCCTCATCTCTACCACTCTTTCTCACAGTTTCATAGTATGTCTTAGTAGCTTAATACCTCTATAGTTGTTGCAACTCTGGATATCCCCTTTGTTTTTGTATAGCGGGATCATTACGCTCGACCTCCATTCTTCGGGCATCGTTGCCGTTTTAAAGATGACATTAAATGTCTTATTTTCTTTTTTGGTTTGTCCCAAAAAGAATAACTCTATCTATATTTAGCAATTGTTCCAATTCTAACATTCTACCTGGCAAGTTTAAGACCACAAGATTTAAAAAAGACTACACCATCTTTAATTTAAGACCACAAGGTTAAAAAATCTCCCTTTATTAAACATTGTGGTCAGTCAAACTAAGACACTTATATTGGAACGAATGGAGTATAAGATAAGAATTTTCTCTTTCTCATGTTCCTTTGTTAAGTCTTATGTATTGCTGCCAAAATATGACTGGAGCCATGAAACTCTTTTGTAAATGATATGGGAAATTGAAAGAAGAAAGATACAATACTATTTTGACAGGCCAAAATGAAACTTGGTGATAAATCAATTATGGACTAAAAGAGCAATTTCTTCAAGCATCTTTTCCTTTATCTGAACTCCAATATGTTACCTCCGCTGGAATCTCTCTGTTATCTACATGCTACTCACTCTTTTCTTTCATCCAGATGAATGATGTCTATGAATCTCTGAATGGACGCATTTCTGCTTTGGAAAGGCTGAAAGAAGCTGATGCTGCAAAGCACGTGGAAGCTACTGAGTAGATGTTCTAAGAGGTTTCCGATGGATACTTGTGCTGTTGAGACATCAAAATAGATTCCATAGGTTCTAGTTGCTGCTCTGATTCCATTGTGATGTATTTGACTTGCTACTTGAAGTTCAGTTTTTTTCTTTTGTTTTGCTATATGACGGGTCAAAAGGCACATTTTCTCGAGGCAGTAATGAGAACTTAAATTCAACTTTGACCCTTCATGTTTTTGAACTTTGGAAATATACTTCTGCCCTTCTTTAATAAGATGGAAGCTTAAACAACTAATTTCTCAGCACACAGCTATTTCGATGACCATATGCTACAATGACAAATTGTTGGTGACTCTGGATATACGTTGAATAGCAGTTCTATTTTGCTAAATGATAAATTTATTGCCACCTTTGGGAGTTTACTCTTACATTGTCTCTTTTAACACTTTTATATCTGATGCTTCATCTGACCCGTTTCTATTGCTCTAATGGATTGTTTCACCATGGATGGATCCGGCCAATTGGATAAATTTCATCAGTCTTAGGTTGTTCCTCTTTCTTGGAAACACCAATATGGTTGAAATCTTGCCTGAGCTCCTTAGAAAAGCCACATTTCATGTGATTTCTTATTTTAGCATGCCTTGAGGGTTTGATCGACATAGTTGGTGATAACTTCCAAGAACATTTGTGGGGGGATAAATACATACGTAAAGGCATTAAATATAAATAAAAGGAGTTACGACACCTTTTGCAATGGAAGTTCTTTCAGTGATAAACGAGATGAGAAAACTCTTAAGGTTAATTACTGGACTCTACCTTGAAAATGAAAAGAAGGAATATGGAACTTAACTTTCTTTATGGTGTTATCCTAAAAAGTAGGCCTCGTAATCAATTTATTATACTGAAAACGAATGAAACAAGATAAACTATAGGATGCAGAAACAAGGAAGAGTAGCAAGGTCGAAGAAGACATGTAAGGCACTGAGGGCCTAAAAAACCAAAGACTAAAAAGTAGGCCTCGTAATCAATTTATTATACTGAAAACGAATGAAACAAGATAAACTATAGGATGCAGAAACAAGGAAGAGTAGCAAGGTCGAAGAAGACATGTAAGGCACTGAGGGCCTAAAAAACCAAAGATTAAGATAAATGGAGATGCGGGGTATCGATCCCCGTACCTCTCGCATGCTAAGCGAGCGCTCTACCATCTGAGCTACATCCCCTAACTGTGATGAAGGAACGTTCCATAGAAAATGACTAGTTATCAAAAACAAATAACTATTACTAAAAATAGCAATTGCTGGCTATGGGGTTCGAACCCATGCGCACTTATGTGCAGAAGATCTTAAGTCTTCCCCCTTAACCTCTCGGGCAAACCAGCTTCGATAAACATTGACTTCTGACGATTACACTTATTAACAAAGTATTAGTCATCAAATTATGGGGATACTTAAGAGTTTTGGATTTGATATTCAATTTTTTGACATGGTACTAAAGTCCAATTATTCAATGTCCCCTTCCTCCCTAATGGAAGGTTATTCAAGAAAATGAATTAAGGTTTTGTTATTGAGATCTATCAGAGAGGATGAATTAAGACTGTTTGTCATCACACTAGATATGACATATAGAGTGAATGGAAGATCTTCCTACTAAGTTTTTTATTCTCCTAACTATACAGTGTTGTAATATTTAATTGTTTTCTACTTTACAAAGTATTATGCTATAGTTAGTTGATAATTATTTTAGTGGGTAAAGGTCTGTTACGATTATAATTTAGATCAATCAAAGAGGTATATACTATAATTGGTCTCTGATATTGTCTTTCTCTAATTTGGCAGAACATCTGAAAAAAGCTGCAAAAATGAAGTCTGTTTTTAATTAATGAAGCATGGGGCTTCATTACTATTTTCTTTTTTATCTACTTTTACAAGTTATAATAAGTCCAAACAATTAGTTTTAGTGGGTGGAAGGGACAATCAGCCACATTTTCATGTTAATTCAGGTTTTTAGTTGACAAATGAGACGATCAGCTACATGGCTTCTCGACTAAAACGTTCTTGTTAAACAAATATAATGGGGAGATTCTTCTTACATAGCTACTGTATAAAATTGATGATCACTTTTGACCTTTAGATCAGTTCAAAAATAACTAATTCCTTTGTTCACTTTTAATTATCCAATTTAAATTTTACACGCTTTTTAAAAATAATAATTACTATGAATAGTTTTATTATTTCTTTTTTAATTATAATTGTGATATTATTTTATATCGAATTCAAATACCGGATTAGAAAAAAATATCCAAAATATACTAGATTACATCTTTTCTTTTTTCTCATTTACTTGAGAATCTTACTTGAAATAAACAGATACATCATATAAATTATATCTTTATTTTCTCATTAATTAGCTGCCTGTGAAAACTTACTATACATTGATAATCTCGAGATAGATTGAAGTAGACAATGTTGAAGTGAGTTAAAATTATAAGGTCTTATGTCCAAATTTGCTGATGAAAAATAGTAAAAGTATCCAATGAAATTAATCAAAATAGTTATATGTAGACCAGAATTGTGTAGAAAAAATGGCCATAACATTGTGTGAGGTAAGGGTATACATAAAAGATGGTCCCAAGAGATGAGGAAAAGCATGTGAGAGCGATAAAAATTTCAGAGTGTATATGATTTTGGTAGCAGTAGAATTGGTCACATGAATATTTTGAGTGTAGAGGTTATACGCCAAACTTTTTTAGCCAAACCTTTTGTACTATTATGTGCATTTATTTTTTATTTTTTTCCCAAAGTGATATATGCTTCCAAGTCCTGTGCAAACCACGTGAATCAGTCTCGTGACTCCATCGGTATGGACAGGAAAATTACAAAAAATAACGTTTCAAGTCTTATTAGGATGAAGTGCTTACTATTATGTCAAAAGTTATAGCTGATAGTAAAATTGAAACTCCATTTCTTAACTAAGTTCACCATGCAAGCGTCATGTTCGATTGTGACTTCAACTCGAATCACCCTAGCCTCGTGGGCCTTGCGTAGAATGTTGGCATTACCCAACAAGTTTCGACAAAGTCTCAATTTTGCTACTTTCCTACCCCTGCCTGCCCCCATGATTACGCTTTTTCTTCTTAATTCACTGAAGGAATCACGCTTAACTAGTTCTACAAGGTGTTTTAGTGTTAGGTAGTTATTTTAAGAAAAGAATTATGTTTTAATTTTAGAATGTTAATACTGAGGTTTGGCAGATAGCTTGAAGTTTAAAAGATGGGCAGGACACGTACGCAACGAAAGTCAAAAAGATTTATCTTGTTGGAACAAATTTTACACTGAAATATCTCCGTAATTATCTCGGTAACTAAACTGCCCTAAGGTGTTTAAATGGTACTTTGTGAGGTTGCGAGTTGTTAAAGCAAGTTTCAACCTTTGTGATTTGTGAATGTGGTTTAGTGGACAGACGAACTTTCAGGCCGTATATTTGTTGCTAAAGTCACATTTTTATTGTCGCCGTGAATTATGCTTGTTTGTCAATATATTCAAAGTCTGCCTAAAAAGAAGAGACGAGATTCCTTAATGCCCAATTGAAGTCTAATAGAGGAACGAAAATGTGAGTAAACAATGTTTTTTTTATTCACGAGATTGAACAGTAATAATATGAACAGTCTTATTCTTGTCGTCATTGACTATGAGCCCATTTGGATAAAACCAACTTAAAGCCCCTTTTCAGCTTTTAGACGTGTTTGCCTATGCTAACTTTAAGTCAAAAAGTTTTTAAAGTCAGTCAAAAATGAAAAGTTAGAATTCCTAACTTTTTTTTTGTTAAGTGCTTAAAGTCATTTTCTTTGACCATGGAAATTACTTTTATATCCCTTATATTTTAACTAAATTCCCAAACTACCCTTTTTATTCTTTTAACCCAAAAATTCAAATAATTTTCCTCATCTAAGCACTTTTATCCAAACACTCAACTGCTTATTTATAAAAATAACTTTCAGCACTTTAAACTTCTAAAAATACTTCATACATAAAAGTTACTTTTTTTAAGTCCATCCAAACGGGCGGGCTCTATATGTCAAACGCTCCAAACGAGATAAGGCTCTTTTCTTATTTCTCTGTTACGTACCCTTAAAAACTTTTTAACTCTTTTCCTGCAATAAATTCGTCTCATTTGTCGCAGTTGATCCCGTGAATTAAACTATATCATATATGATTCTACCACTTATTTATTAATAAAATAAATAAATAGTTTTCTAATAAGGTCTGCAACGACCAACGAACTCCTCAACTACCAACTATATAAACAGACGCTTCCCTCCAATAAAACTCAAAAACTTACGAGCCCCTTCACTTTATTTCATCATTAATTACTAAGTAAAGCTGAGAAATGGCTCATGCTAATAGGGGTTCTTTAAACATGCTGATTTTATGCTTCACCTTCTTCCTCTTACTTAATCTTTCTCATAATTTTGCCTTGGCCTTCACTTCTCATGATTACTCTGTTGCTCTTGAGAAATCCATTATCTTCTTCGAGGGACAGAGGTCCGGAAAATTGCCTGCTAATCAACGACTTCCGTGGAGGGGTGATTCTGGCTTGTCTGATGGTTCCGGTTACCATGTAATTTTCAAATATACTAGCATCATTTCATTACTCCATGTCCCTTCCTATTTTATGCGACACATTTTTCTTTCAGTCTGCTCCAAAGAATGAGACAATTAACTTGTACATTTTTTCATAACACACAATGACTAACTCTTTTTTTATTTTGTTTATGTTTATGTTTTAGGTTGATCTAGTTGGAGGATATTATGATGCAGGGGACAATGTTAAGTTTGGATTGCCAATGGCCTTCACCACAACTCTACTAGCATGGAGTGTAATCGAATTCGGGAGCTCCATGCACAACCAACTTGACCATGCAAAAGAAGCCATTCGTTGGAGTACTGATTATCTTCTTAAAGCAGCCACAGCTAGCCCCGACGCATTATACGTTCAAGTAGGAGACCCTAACCAAGATCACAGGTGCTGGGAGAGACCCGAGGACATGGATACGCCTCGCACCGTCTACAAAGTGTCCCCTCAAAATCCAGGTTCTGATGTTGCTGCTGAGACTGCTGCTGCATTGGCTGCTGCCTCTATTGTGTTCAAAGATTCTGACCCTTCTTATTCCTCTACATTATTGAAAACTGCACAAAAGGTAATTAATTAAGCCCTGTACATTTTTGTTATCTTGTACTATTTATGCATCCAATTTTAAGCACATTTGCAATATTGCAGGTGTTTGCTTTTGCGGACAAGTACAGAGGTGCCTATAGTGAGAGTCTCAGTTCAATGGTCTGCCCATTTTACTGCTCTTATTCTGGATACAATGTAAGACGAAATGTTTACTCAATGTTAGAGTGAATACACACTTATCTCATCGATCAATGGTTAATTTGACCATAAATACATTATAAAATATTCAGGATGAACTTCTATGGGGAGCATCATGGCTTCATAGAGCTTCAAAAGACACTTCTTATCTTGCTTATATCCAATCAAATGGTCAAACTATGGGTGCTAATGATGATGACTACTCCTTCAGTTGGGATGACAAGAGACCTGGAACCAAAATTATTCTCTCAAAGGTTCCTTCCCCCCCCCCCCCCCCTTCTACACTCCTTTCAACTTCATTTTTTTTAGTCATAAAACTCACTCCTTTTGCTTCTTTCCCCTGCTTTAAAAAGGACTTTTTGGAGAAGAGTATTCAAGAATTCCAAGCATACAAAGTTCACTCAGACAATTATATCTGCTCTCTAATTCCAGGCTCACCTAGCTTCCAAGCTCAGTATACCCCAGGTCAGTAAAAGCGTGAGGACAAAATGTAGTAGTTTAAACTTTGGATCCACCTATGCATGTACTGAATTCCTAGATATATGTGTGCAGGGGGGCTATTATACAAAGGAAGTGGAAGCAATCTCCAATACGTGACATCTTCATCGTTTCTCCTATTAACCTATGCCAAATACTTGAGGTCAAATGGAGGGGCTGTGTCCTGTGGGAGTTCAAGATTTCCTGCAGAGAAGCTCGTCGAGCTTGCAAAGAAACAAGTGGATTACATATTAGGAGATAATCCAGCAAGAATATCGTACATGGTTGGTTTCGGACAAAAGTATCCACTTCGTGTGCACCATAGAGGTTCATCTCTACCATCAGTGCATGCACATCCTGCTAAAATTGGCTGCAATGATGGGTTCCAGTCTTTGAATTCGGGGTCGCCTAATCCAAACGTTCTCGTGGGAGCCATCGTGGGTGGTCCTGACAGTAGAGACAACTTTGAAGATGACAGGAACAATTATCAGCAATCGGAACCTGCTACATACATTAATGCACCACTAGTTGGGGCTCTTGCTTTCTTGTCTGCCGAATCCACACCAAACTAGTAGTCACATATATATGGTTGAATATTAGCGTTCTTCTATGCTCTATATTAACTAAGTCTTGTAGTAAAGAAGAGGAGCATGGTTTCTTGGTAGCTCAAGATAATTGTAAAATGAAGGTTACACTAAATATTTTAATTTAGGTGTTTATTTTTCCTTCTATGCATTCAGCATGTAGTCCAGAGGAATTCTTGGTTCCTCTAGGATGTTAAGACCCTTAAAATGCTTGATATGACTTATTATTCACTTGTTCCAAATTGAATAATCAGCAATCTATCTGAATCCAGGGGCAAGTACAATTAGAGTGAATTTCTTGTAGAATCACATATCAGTAACTAAGAGGCAACACATCTATCTTGGGAAAATGATTATAATCTGAAACTACAAATACACTCGAAATGTACTTTTAATTGATCACTTAGATATTTTCTCTTTCTTTAGAATACGCACCAAGAAGAGTCGCTTCTGTTATGTATGTTACACATAAAAAAATATGAAATTGACCTCTTTATTTGGGTTGGTTGGTTACACATTTTGTGTACTACTTTTTTGGAGATGAACATTGAATTGCTTTATGGAACATATCCTAATCCCTTACTGTAGAGAGCTTTCAGTGGATGTTACAAAGTGAGTGTGGTATGTAAAGGGCCCCAAACTTCTTTGTTATTTATAGCCTTGTTCATTTCACCATATTTGTTCACTTCATTCTATTTAATAAGACTACCTAAAATAGCTATATTTCCCTGCTAAAATTTGATCATAGAATGCAAAGGCATAATTTATAGTACCTTGCAGCAATCACTCTTTTTCTTCAATCTAATTATCTAATTAGCTTTTTAGTGGTCCATTAATCCAACTCCACCATGTGCTCTATCTTATGATCAGTATCCCTTTTGGACTATATTTCCCATTGCCCCTCCACAAAGGTGTATACATCAAGACGGCCCAGTACGTGGTAAGAAGTTTATTGCTCAAGTATTGGTATGATAGAGCCAAGTGCTAATGAAGGAAGACGACAGAGTGAAGAGGAAACACAAAGGGAGGCCATCCATGTGGAACAATTTGTACTATCATAAGACAACTATTTGGACCCCTCACTCACTATAACCATATGACTTACCTTTTTCTTGCTAAAAGCTTTACAGGACAGACCATCCTGAGTTGGATTAGACAAAATTAATGTCCTAGTTATGTATGCCAAATGATGGTTAGTTAAACACTCTTTTTGAGAAATTACTGTGTATATACATGTCAAATACTA